>NC_064819.1:75527885-75846269 GCF_024166365.1 Elephas maximus indicus
TTTTTTTTTTTAATTTAAAAAGCTTGGATCCAGCAAGTGTACTCCTAGGTATATACATACATGAGTTGGAAAATTACATCCACACAAACCCTGCCCATGGATGTTTACAGGAAAGTTATTCATAAATTCCAAAAAATTGGAAGTAACTAAGATGCCCTTCAATAGGTGAGTTCATAATAAACTGTGATGCATTCATACAATGGAATATTATTCAGTGACACAAACAAATGAGCTATCAAGGCATGAAAAATCTCATGAAGGAGACTTAAATGCATATGAGAAAGTGAATTAAGCCAGTCTAAAAAAACCTACTTGTATGCTTCTAACTATATGACATTCTGGAAAAGTAAAACTCTGGAGACATTAAAAAAAAAAAAAAAAAAGCCTGTGGTTGACAGAGGTTCAGGGGGAGGGAGGGCGTGATGAAAATGTAGAGCCCAGGGGATTTTTAGGGTGGTAAAACTGTTCTGTATAATACTGTAATAGTGGACACATGACATTATGCCTTTGTCAAAAACACATAGAATTGCACAACACAGAGAGAACCCTAATGTACAGCATGGGCTTTAGTTGATAGTAATGTATCAATATTGGTACATCAAACATAACAAATTCACCACACTAATTCAAAATGTAAATAGTAGGAGAAACTGAGGGTAGAGAAGGAGTATAAGGAAAGCCCCTGTAAGTTTCCGGTTATTTTTCTGTAAAATTAAAACTTCTCTGAAAATAAGATCTATCAAATTTTAAAAGACAAACAAATGTGTGCTCTTCCTTTAACCCAGTACACAGTCTCAGTGTCTGTTTTTCTGCACATCAGCTCATTCATGCATTCATTCATTTAACGAGTACTTACAAAATTGTAGATTTAATCTTCCATTCACCAGACATGAATTCAGAGTCTGTTCTGTGTCGGCCACCCTGTACAACACTGTTAAAAAAAAAAACCCACCACAACACTGTTAAGTACTCTTAACTCCTTCTTCTCCCTCAAATCTCTTCATCCAATGTCTTGACAAATATTTTCTGTGCAACCTCTCTAGAATCTTGCTCTTTCTTCTCATTCCTCTATCGTTTCATTCATTCTACAATGTGTGGAGGATGCATTCTGGCACAGGCAGTGCAGTGGGTGCTGGAGATGCAGAAAGACCAACGACGCTAACCTCAAGAGCTGACCGGACAACAGAGGATAAACCTCAATCCATAAATACTTTTAGAAATTCTTTCCTTTTCACCCGATTTCAGTTTCACTATTTCTAACCTCGTTAACACTTTTCCTGAAATGTTCTCGTGAATTCTTCAAAATTCTTAAGCCTCCGCAATATTCTCCCAACATAACTCCAAGTGTCCAGGCTTTTCAATCACTGCTTCCCTCCATGAGTATTTTACACACACACATAGACACAAAGAAACAAGTGGGTGTTCTTAGCCCTGTGTTCCCTCCTCATCTCCATTTCTCAAGGTCCACTCTTGATTCCTTCAGTCTAATAAGATCTTGCCTCATGACTCCCATGGCTCCTTTGTGTAATACTGTGGAGATTTTTGCTGTTCTCTTTTTTTTTTTTTTTCATATGATGGGGATATATGAGTTCTATATGACACACCTTAATGGAGATTCAACCCAAATCTCTCAGAAGTTAGAAAAAGAGAACTCACAAATCGACAAGTTTCCGGATTATGGCGGTTACTACGCTAGCCTAACAAGTTTAAGGGTTTGGTTCTAAACCGAGCAGAAATACGTGGCGCAGTTTGCCTTCCAGAATTGGGAAGAAGCAGCCCCACTGCCTCCTCCTGGGTGGCGACAACCACGTCTTTCAAAGAGTCAGATGGTCATTCTAGGAGAGCTATGCCACGCCGCAGACCTTTCTGGGTAGGTCCTCTCTAGTTGAGACGTCCTCTCTTCTTGAAAATCAGAAACGTAAAATGTTGGCGGAGCCTGAGCTTTGCAACTGCGACCTCTTCCGGGTTTACCTTTTCTTCTCCCTGGCGGCACAGCAGACTAAGCAGTCACCGAGCTCTTGCCCCAGGCCATCTTGAAGATGGCCCGGCCTGACTGGAGTCCTGATTCCGCATTAATTCCACTAAAAACCAAACCTGTTGCTGTTTACTGGTTCCGACTCTTGCATATCCTGTAGGACAGAGTAGAACTGTCCCACAGCATTTCCAAGGCTGTAGATCTTTGCGGAAGCAGGCTGCCACATCTTTCTCCCGCGGAGCGGCTTATGCGTTCAAACCTTTAGGTTAGCACAGGAGCGCTTAACCACTGCGGCAACAGAGATCCATATGGTTCCGCTTTAATGACCTAGAATATCCTGGTATTCCGGACTGCTCGAGATAGTGGATACTAGAGTGTATTTCGATTCCTGAATAAATATAACACAATTAAGGCACGTGGGGAATTAGCTCAAGTGGTAGAGCGCTCGCTTAGCATGTGAGAGGTAGTGGGATCGATGCCCACATTCTCCACATTTTGCACTTTGAATTTTGATCTGTTGAAAATGAGGAAATATTGAACACTTTGAAATTAGTTGTCAAAGTGCATGCTTTTTCGATTTTGTTACGTCCGCCACTGCCACTATGTAGATCTACGTATTTGTTTTCTGTTTGTTCAGAGGAGCTGTGATTCCAAAAGTGCGTTGCAGGTCCAATTCCTTTTTTTTTTTTCCCCTGCAGCCTGGCCCTAAATGCAGTCACTGACTCAGGGAGAGAGGGGCAGACCAGAGGAAATAAAGCCCCAATGGCAATGAGTTTGTTCTTTTTTACATTTTTATAGTTCCGCATATGACAGGACTGGCAATGCCTTGACTGACACTCCAACAGATTGTACTTAGACGATGAAGGAAAACCAGGATGAGCCAAGGGAAGGTAACCCCTAGAAGGCAGCGATGCGTAAAGAGGAAAAAGGTCCTCACCTTCCCTTCTTTTCCAGGACTCTTCTTTCCTTGCCATAGCTTTGGCATGGGGCCTATTTCTCTGCACCCAGGAGAACAGCTACATAAAACACAAATTAACATTTCAACAAACTATCCTTTTAAAATGTGGTATCTCAGCATCCACTAATTCATTTTGCTTGAGAGAGCAAAAGAGCAAAGAAATTTGGGCTTAGGCCATCTTTTTTTTTTATTTGACTGATGATTGAATTTTTTTCCCAATAGACCAGCCAGATATTTCTATTTTCTAATTAATGAATTACCCCACTTATCTTTACCATTTATTCTTTCTGCTTTCTTCAGTATTTCTTTTTTCTTACTTATTTGGTTGAATACACAGCATATTTAATCATTTGTACTTCAAATGATTCCAACACTGGAATCTAAAATCTAAGAAGTACTATGAAAAATGCTATAAAATTTGTCAACACATCATTTTCAAAATTGTCTGATAATGTCCTTTAATGATTTTTCTAATGCATGCATTAAGAATTAATATTTTATTGACACATAATTTAGTTTTTAAGTTTCTTTTAATACAATTTTCTATTTTCATCTTATTTATATTTTATACATTAATGCACATAATTTTGTAAAATGGAATGGAAACTACCACCTTTCATTTTTCTCATTATTAAATTAATTTTTAAAATTTAATTTAGTAGTATTGAATAAAAATTCAATGTTATTTAATAGATATAAAGATTATTATCAAGTTTAATAAAACAATTAATATATTACCAAGATTCAAAATACTGAATACAAGCTGATTAGTTTATTAATGCCCTATTCAAATTGTGTTTTCTAACTTGTTTTAATGGAATAGTGCTGAGTGCGAGAGATGCCACACTGTGAAATTATATCAGTTGTAATCCATATTCTTAGTCTTCATTTTGCTGTTGGGAAGACAAAACACACTTGTGAATTTGTCATGTGGCATGAGGAAAATGGATTTGTGCTGGAATTGATGAGTTATCCTACCTGCCTATAATTATTAGAAGCATATTGTGGGCATTATCTCAACCCATTTCCTCTGCATTGTATCTCTACCCTTACCAGTGCTAGTTTCCCAGGATTCCTTCATGTCCAGAGCATCATTAAGAGGCTTCTTGATGGCTCAAGACCTGAGGACTTGAGACTCAGGTGCTTAGCTCAGGTTGAAGGAGAGGAAAGTTGTGAGCTGAGGGTGAAAGGCAAGGACTCCCACAGCTCTGCAGCAGGAGAAACAGAAGTCTCCCTACCTTCTCTTCACTGTCTTGACCCTCACCAGGATCTGAGAACTGGTGGGGATAAAATTGCTTTTCACTATCCTTGGTTGGGAGTTTTTTTTTTTTTTTTTTTTTTTCATATTTCTGCCTCTAAAACTAAAAAAAAAATTTTTTTGTTTTTTTAATAGAGGAGAAAAAATCAACTCAGGTTTTGGCATTGGTGCTGGAAAATTGCATCTATGTTTTCTTTTTTTTTAAGTTTTGAGGACATTCCAAGGATATGAATCTGGACTGTCATTACAATGACCTGTAACGTCCGTGATGGTGGGTCAGTGATGGAGGGGTCTGAAACTGACGTTACACTTCCTTCCGTGTTGACCACCTATTTCGGATTACCCCCCTGCTCCCACACTTCCCAATGAATTTTCTCTGAAGATTCCACTAGGTCTCAGAATCTTCCTTTCACTCACTCTCTCACTCTTCATGCCCCCTCCTCAGGGCCATTAAACTGGGAGACCCCAGCCTCACAAATTCTCTGGTTTGTCTAGATTTTCTAGGGGCCAGCCATTAGCTTTCTTGTTTCCAGGCTGCTGTTCTCTGCCTTTGCGTCAAAAACTCGTAGAGACACAACTGCCCTGTAAGATTTCCTAGGTTGTAACATTTACAGAAGGTCACCAGGTCTTTCTCTTGAAGGGTTGCTGTTTCTCAGGCTACAGCCCCACAAAAATGGACGAAAATATTCAGGACAACTCAGTACAGAGGAATTTACTCTGCCTTACTCTTACTTCCCGGAACTCACTCTAGCCTACTTGGGGTCCTGTCCCCACCACTCTCTCTGATTTCCTTTGTCCTGGTCTTTTTTTTTTTTTTTTTTTTTAGTGGCGTAGTGGTTAACTGCTATGGCTACTGACCAGAAGGTTGGCAGTTGAAATCCACCAGGTGCTCCTTGGAAACTCTCTGGGGGCAGTCCTACTCTGTCCTACAGTCGCTATCAGTCGGAATCGACTCGACCGGAAGGGTTTGATTTTGCAGGGGGTTTTTTGGTCTTGTTTTCAGCCAGAGGAAAAACAGAAGAACCCTGGCGTTGATTGCACTACCTCTCGCATGCTAAGCGAGCGCTCTACCATTTGCGCTAATGCCCCTCAACTACGTTCACTTTAAAGATTTTGGCTTATTTGCAATTCTGATCAACAAATGTCATGCCCTCTTGCCACCAGGTTTGAAGCCAGTATCCAAATATAGTAACTGCTTAGCATCTCAGGAACGCGCGAGCATCTTTGATATGGGGGGGAGGGGGGCAAGGAAGACCTGGAGAAGATCGCTGTGGGAAATTTCTCGTCACCATCAAAATTTATACTTTCCAATTTCACGGAGAGAAGAAAGCAAGTCCTATCCAGCGGAGGCTACAGCGGTAACTGCTGGTTAATTAGCACAGGTATCCCAGAATGTCTTGTGGCTCTTGTGTTTAAAGATTTAGGATTATTAATTGACTGTTGACTTAGTAAGGTCTGGGAGATGGTTTGGAGTCGCGTTTCCAGGATCCATTTTCACCTGTCATCTCCCAGTGTGGCTAAACCAAAACCAAACCCACTGCTGTCCAGTTGATTCTGACTTACAGTGACCCAAAAGACAAACAGAACGGCCTCATAGGATTTCCAAGGTTGTAAGTCTTTAGGGACACAGGCTGTCACATCTTTCTCCCCTGGAGTAGCAGATGGGTTGGTTAGTAGCTGAACACTTTAACTACTGCAGCCCCAGGGCTCCCCCCATTATGACTAGCTATATATAAGCAGGAAACCGTGTTTACGTGTAACTTGTACATTTATATGTAACGCAAAATGAGCATTTTAGTTTAAAACTCAATATTCCATCCTTTAGACATGAAAGGGGGTTTGTTTTGTTTTTCAGTTGCTGAAAAATCCTGTTAGAAAGCAATCAATTTCAGCTTTAATAGTTGACACTACAGGATCTATCTGGAAACAGGTGGGGACCATGAAGTATTGGAGAGTTGTTTAGTCTACTTCTTCTTGTTCCTCCCATTCCCCTTCCAACAACACTGTAAGTCCCTTGTGCTCCACATTCTCCCTGAGTCATCCCATCAAGAAAAACCTTCAGCTCCTCCAGGCCAGCAGCTATGGCCTTTCTCCCTGATATCTGGAGGCTGCACATACCTCCCTTAGCTGAGTTATTTCAGAATATTGTGATGGATTTTATTTCTGACCTCCATTTTATGCACACAGGAAACTCATTTTCATTGTGTGCTGGTAGCATACCTGGAGATTTCATCCATTAAATCCCATTTTTACTGAATGAATAAATAAGTTATTTAGATGTCTTGATTAAAAGAGTGGTCAAGCGAACCTTTGAGATTGGAAAGACCTGACAGAAATTTGATCCAGGGCCTGATAGATCTGCAAGACATCCCTTGTCCAAAGGTTGGGGCTGGGAGAAGATATGCGGACATTATGCACAGAGTGAATGGCAGGTGTACAGATTAATGGCTGGCCTTTGTGGAACTACAGGCAGATTGACAGGACTAGAGCTGCCTCTGGTTACAGTTCAGCCTCTATCTATCTGCCTTAGATAGATCCCTGAGCCCCAGCAGGCGCTGTTTGATCTTTCCTCACAGACAGCTTCAGCTATGGGTAGCTGGGAAAGTGAATGCTGGGTTTAGGTTTCTGTGGCTTGAGTCGCTTTACTACAGTCCTTTCACTCAATTTGGTGGAGCACTTGAAATTCAACATCCTTGCCTCCAGGCCATTAAAATCCAAGGGAGCTAATGGATGGAGGCTTTCTGCTGGGATTCCCCTTTCCGTTCCCTCATTGTATTTCCAACCTAATCTTTATCACCTGGAAACCATGGTGGCCTAGTGATTAAGTGCTATGGCTTCTAACCAAAGGGTTGGGAGTTTGAATCTACTAGGTGCCCCTGGGGAGCGCTGGGGGTCAGTTCTATTCGGTCCTGTAAGGTTGCTATGAGTTGCAATGGACTTAATGGCAACGGGTTTGGTTTCTTTTCTTTACTCTCAACCTTGGGCAGATAGGTAAGACAAGTTGCCAAGACTGGAAAAGAGTTTCATTTTGAAAATCTCTTTTATGAAGGTTTCTGTAGTCCTAAACATATTTAGTTTCTGGCCCTGGACATCCAAATTATCTTTGTAGATGAAGACTGCTGTACAGAGTCCAGAGAGTTTGGACTGAAATTGGACATAAACAATGAATACACATTGTTGTTGTTTTTTAATACAGAACTACAGAGACCACTGAGACAGATATTTAATTTTAAAATTTTGCATATTTTGAATAAAAAAACAAAAACCTGTTGCCATCAGGTCAATTCTGACTCAAGGACAGAGCAGAACTCCCCATACAGTTTCAACGGAGCACCTGATGGATTCAAACTGCCAGCCTTTCAATTAGCAGCCATAACTCTTAACCACTACGTGACCAGGGCTTCCAATATTTTGAATGGGTAATAAAATCACATAGTTCAATATTCAAGAGGTTTTCCAAAGGATAATAGTGAAGAATTTCCCTCCCAGCTGTGTTCCCTGGCATTCAATTCCCTGGCCTACATGCAATCAATGTTATCAAATGCTTATGTGTCTTTCCAAAGACTACTAAAGGAATGACAAGAAATGATCTGTGTACCTAAGTGTATTTTTGGGTTAAGAGCTTGGCTGCTAACCAAAAGGTCAGCAGTTCAAATCCACCAGCTGCTTGTTGGAAACCCCAAGGAGCAATTCAACTCTGCCCTATAGGGTCACTATGAGTCAGAATAGGCTGGACTTGAATGAGATTTGTTTTGTTTTTTGTTTTTTTGGTTGTCTCTTTGCTGGGGTGCTGGTAGTGCAGTGGTTAAGGCTGTTCAAATCCACCAGACACTCCTTGGAAACCTTAGAGACCTTGGAAAACTCCACTCTGTCCTATGGGGTGGAATGGACTCAACAGCATCAGATTTGCTTCTAGGGTTTGGCTTCCTGCTATATACTCTTTGGAAAACCTATTTTTAACAATAGACCTTAATATTTCTCTCTCTCTCTTTTTTTTTTTAATCTTGTGCTTCCCTTTCCGTTTTAAGTTAACCAAAGCTTCCATCATATGGATCTGCTACGATACATTAAACTATTCTCTTATTGATAGGTGTTTAGGTAGTTTTCAGTTCCTTTTTTGTTACAAATAGTGCTGCAATGATTATCTTCATACATACATTTTTCTGGTATATGCCCAAGAGCACCGTCAGAAGTAGAATTGCCACGTCAAAGGGTATGTGCTTTTGTAACTTTGAAGTATAAGCTCAAAGGTCAGGAGGAGAGTTCTGGCATTATCCTAATGGACCTGTCAAAGATGCTGAATAGGTACACAGAGTACTGGCAGTGGAGTTAGATGCATTCATCCCTCCATCCCTTCAGCACTCATTTATTACGGGGCTACCTCAACTGTTAGGTTCAGGGGCACTATATGATATATTAGTCTTGGGGATTCAGTCACCAGCAAGACGGTATTACATTTTTGTATGGGGAGATGAAAAATAAAAATAAAATAATAAACCAGATGATTTCAGAAATGATGGAAATGAAACACTTGATGTGATTAAGGGAAAGGTGTTCTGAGGAGATGACTTCAAGGTGAGCCCGAGTGATGGAAAAGTCAGATACGTGAAGACTTTAGAGACTTACAGGCAGAAGGAAAAACTATGAAAAGGTCCAGAGACAAAATCAGCTTGAGTTATTGTGGGGAAAATAAAAAGAACCTAGTGTTTCTAATTTAGACAGAGAAGCTGAATTGAGAGGATTTAGTGAAAAACTGAATGCCCATGCTGACAAGAGGTATGAAAGTCCTTGAGTCTCTGTCTTGGGCAATTGCATGGATGATGGTGCTTTTCTCTAACACTGGAACTTCTTTAACTAAAGCAGGTTTGGGGAGAGAAATTATTGGGTTCTCTTCAGGTCCTGTTAGTCCTGAAACACTCATGGGATGTGTCAGTGGAGATATCAGCGAGGGAGTCAGGGATGAAGGGTGGAACTAATAGACGTGGTGCTCCAGAATGCAGATGGGGATTGTAGTTGAAGGCAGGAGAAATAAACTCCAGAGGGATGCACTGCTTAATATGGTTAACAACTAGTGACATGTGGCTACAGAGTATTTGAAATGCAGCCAGCCTATAATGAGACGCTGCAAGCGTAAAATATGTATGGTATTTCAAAACCTTAGTATAAGAAAAAAAAATTAAAAAATACTTTAATAATTTCATATGAATCACTTGTTGAAATGATAATTTAATAAATAAAATATATTAAAATTAATTTCATTTGTTTCCATTTACCTTTTTCAATGTGTCTCTAGAACATTTAAAATTGTATGTGACGCATACTGTATAGCTCTGAGATAAGGTAATAATTCAGAACATCCCGGCGGGGCAAAGGTCAGAGTTACAGAAATATTTACATACAAGTCTGAATGGTTACAAAGACCCCAAAATTAGCTTAAGATGAGAAGATGGCCAAGGATAGAATCTCAGAGAACACTCGTTCTTAACAGAAGGGTAGAGAAAAAGTAGAGATGAAGGAGATTAACCAGTTCAAAAACTAATAAAAACAAAACAAAACAAAAAACTGGTAGCTAAGAGTCGATTCGGAGTTCGGAGTCATAGCAAACCTACAGGACAGATTAGAATTTCCTCATAGAGTTTCCAAGAGGCGGCTGATGGATTGGAACTGCTGACTTTTTGGTTGTAGCCAAACTCCTAATCGCTGCACCACCAGGGCTCCCAAAACCACTTGGAGTTACATAAATCCAGAGAACAGATGATTCTCATGGAGGCTGGGGGTGGGGCGAGGAATAATGGTCATATTTCAAAAAAAAAAAAAAAACTAGTGCCAAAAGTAAGTAAAAAAAAAAAAAAAAAAGGCTGCCATTGCATTTTATGATTTTTAAAGGATCACCCTGCGGCTTTGATGAGAGCAGTTTTGGTGAAATTTGAGCGGAGGCCTGAGTGACCAAGCCAGGGGCAGAAGTGGAAAGTACAGGAGGTTGGAACTTGGGATACTTGTTTCTGTAGGGAGTAGTAGTAGTGACGCAACAAGGTGGCCAAGCTTCCTAGCTGAGCAGCTCCTAGGCTGTCAGCGGAAGAAGCCAGACTAACTGAGAACACAGTATACAAACAAGAGGGAGAAGCCAGTCAAAACTGGAGAATGCGGGCGTCGATCCCACCACCTCTCACATGCAAAGCGAATGCTCTACCATCTGAGCTAATTCCCGGATGACTGGGTGTACACAAATATGCCACCAAGCCCAAGCCAGGACTGGAATGAGGGCAGAGCTTCACAGTCACACTTGGGATAAAAACTCTGTGAGCCAGGAGTGTGAGGAAAAGGGATTACCAGAAAAGGTCCTGGGGAAAAACCTCTCTCCTCCCTTCCAATTTCACTGTCTTTTTCTCCTAAAAGTAAAGACAGCATACTCCAGCTATGGACCCCTCCCTCCCCCTGGCGCGCCCAGAACTGCCTGGTCCACTGACAAAGCTATTCCAACCTGAACTAGAAAAGCATGTTTAATCAATAAAAATATTCTCCTATGGAAATAGTTTAAACTGAGAAGAACACATTCTTTTGTGGTTACTAGAGGGGGGGAGAGAGGGAGGGTGGGAGAGGGTTATTTACTGATTAGATACTAGATAAGAACTACTTTAGGTGAAGGAAAGGACAACACTCAATACAGGGAAGGTCAGCTCAACTGGGCTGGACCAAAAGCAAAGAAGTTTCCTGAATAAACTGAATGCTTTGAAGGTCAGCAGAGCAAGGGCGGGGGTTTGGGGACTGTGGCTTCAGGGGACATCTAAGTCAATTGGCAAAACAAATTCTATTAAGAAAACATTCTGCATCCCACTCTGAAGTGTGGCATCTGGGGTCTTAAATGCTAACAAGTGGCTATCTAAGATGCATCAATTGGTCTCAACCTACCTGGAGCAAAGGAGAATAAAGAACACCAAGGACACAAGGAAATTATGAGCCCCAGAGACAGAAAGGGCCACATGAACTAGAGACTTACATCATCCTAAGACCAGAAGAACTAGATGGTGCCCGGCCATAACCAATGACTGCCCTGACAGGGAGCACAACAGAGAACCCCTGAGGGAGCAGGAGATCAGTGGGATGCAGACCCCAAATTTTCATAAAAAGACCAGACTTAATGGTCTGACTAAGACTAGAAGAATCCCAGCAGTCATGGTCCCCAAACCTTCTGTTGGCCCAGGATGGGAATCATTCCAGAAGACAACTCATCAGACATGGATTGGCCTGGACAATGGGTTGGAGAGAGATGCTGATGAGGAGTGAGCTACTAGTTATCAGGTGGACGCTCGAGACTATGTTGGCATCTCCTTTCTAGAGGGGAGATGGGAGGGTAGGGGGGTTAGAAACTGGCAAAACAGCCACGAAAGGAGAGACTGGAAGGAGGAAGCGGGCTGACTCATTAGGGGGAGAGTAAGTGGGAGTATGTAGTAAGGTGTATATAAGTTTATATGTGAGAGATGGACTTGATTTGTAAACTTTCACTTAAAGCACAATAAAAATTATTAAAAAAAAAAATTCTCCTATGGTCTATGCTGAGAGGAATCAAGTGGTGCTGGAAAGAGGTTTCGGCGAGGGTCCTGGGATCTTCAGGATCTCCAGAACCCAGTGCATGCAGAGACCCAATGTCCCCACCAGCAAAGTGAGCCCTTCTCTGGCCACCTGAGCTGAATGCCAGGTGAGATGTGGTTAATACAGAACCTCATGCACTCTTTTTGAAAGTGGCATAATATTGCAATTTCAAAAACACATTTTAAAGTGTGTTTCATCTTGGAAGTTAGAGGAAGGTCTGTTTCCAATTTATTTTGAGCGTATTTTCATCAGAATGAGCCTTTAGGGAGATGAGTAGAAGTGTCAGTTGTCACCTTCTTTGTAAAAGCATACCTGACCACCCAAATTAATATGCCAGCCCTCACCTTCACACATGCTTGTTCCAAATCTCCCTGCCCTGTCTTTCTCCATAATACCTGGTCAACTGTCAGAGAAGCTGTTAGAAGAGAGATTTTCGTTTGCTCCCTGCCCATGGATTGTCAACGTGAATAAAGGCAAAAAGTCTGCACACCCAGACTCTCCTGCTTGTGCCTCCTGACACAATTCCCAGGGTGTTCCTTTTATTTAGTCACCAAAAGGAGAAAATTTATTTTCCTGCAAAAACATTTTTTAACTTTGGGCTGAAGCCCAGAAAGGTATATTTAGAAATTTTCTTTTTTTTTTTTTTTGACCACTGTGTTCCTTTTTCTGTTTTGTATAAAATGTTTAATATCTTTTTCAAAGCGAGGAGGGAAACACAGAACACAGTGGCACTGCCCTTGCTAAAGCCAGGTAAATCCAAATACCGTTGGGTAACCATGGAATTAGGAGAGGGAACGGGAGCATATAAAATTGGAGAATGCAGGGGTAGATCCTGCTACCTCTCCCATGCTAAGCCAACACTACCACTTAAGCTTATTCCCCTTGCTTTCTCCTCATTGAGTCCATTTTTATTTTGGAAATGCAAACATCTCTCCATGTCCTACTTCAGTTTTCAGGTTGTTCGAATTCTACAGAAATTTCACCATTACCAGGGCAGAGCAGGGCAGGACCCAAAGTAGAGCTCCTCAGAGACAGCTTCAAAGGAGGAGCTCAGTGACCAACTTGTGCTCAGAACTGGGAACATGGGAAAAAGGAAGACTGAGGAAGACCACTTTAAGAAAGCTCTAGCTCTGATTCAGTTTCACTCTCCCCACTTTGTCCTATAAGGTCGCTATGAGTGGAAATCAACTAGGCTGCACCCAACAGAAAGAACAGCAACAACAACATTAGATGAGGAGAAGGAAGCATGTCCCTAATTAGCACAGTTATCCCTAATGCTTTGCTACCTACATCACCTTTTAGCATCACCTTCTTCCCCAGCCCATCCCATAAATCTGGGAATAAGCCCCAAGTATCCTCCCATTTATTGTTCTTCAAATAACTAATGTCCTATCTAGTGTCTGTGCTATTAATAGATTTCTCCATTAGGAGGGTTGAGATCTGTTACACGTTTCTTCCTTAGGCCTGGATTATAATGATTATCTATTAAATTTCCGATCATTAAATTCAGCATTCTTCTTTTCAGAAGTAATCAGATTGGAGAGGTCACTTATACTAACAAATTTGACACTCTTTGGTATTATAATGCTTATATTTTAAAATCAACTTTACTGAAACATAATTTATACATAATAAAATATACACATTTTAAGTGTATATGTCAATGTTATGACAAATGTATACACGTATTAATCATGACCATAAATAAGATGTAGAACATTTCCATCATATCAGGGTGCCTCATCTCATTCCCTCAGTGTCCGCCCCCACATGCCTTCACCAAGAAATCATTGAAATGATGTCTGTCAGTACAGATGGGCTTTTTCTGTTCTAGAATTTCCTATGATTTTAATCACATAGTATGTAGTATTTAGTCTCTGTTTTTTTTTTTCCTTTTCTTTTCCTTCTTTACTCCGCATGTTTTGGAGATTCATTCATGTATTAGTATTTCTTTTTTTTTTTTTTTGGCTGACTACTGTTGCATTGTATGGCAAAAAAATTTATAAATTTAGAGATCCTATTCTCTATTACATCCATCATTTTACATTTATTAAGAAACAAGGTGGCCTGTCTTAGTGAATATACTACGGGCCCATCTAATTTTCTCATTTACCCGCACCTCTTAGTTCAAATCACTTAGCTATATTGTCATTAGTATTGTAACAATCTTTTAGCTCATCTTGCTAACTACAAGATTTCTTCCTCCATTTTTTTCTTCATAGTACACCCCACTGAATGTTCTTCCAGTTGCAAATCTAGCTATGCGACTCATTCCTTATGAAAGTTGAAAGACTTCCTACTACTATCAGCATTAAACTAACACACTTGCTTTTATTATTTTAACATTGAATCTATATCCAGTCTCATTTCTTCTGCTAGAATTCACACATAACTCTTTCCAGCTCCTCAAAACAAAAAATAGATACAGAATCTACTCCGTGCCTTGGCCCTATTTCTGTATGGCTGAAACACAGATCCATCACATCTTCTCTCACAAGCTTTCCTTCACCCCTGTCTGTACTTAACGATTCGGATAAGGTTCCTTCAGTTGTCTGTGTGTTCAGAGTCAGTTTCTAGGCTGTCATATAATTGTAGTTTGCCTGATTATCTTCTTTATTAGGTTGTAAGTTTCTACAGAGCAGAAATATTTCGTATTCATATCAGTATACATAGCATTAATGCAGTGTCTGGTCCATAACGTTTATTCTCAGTGGTGTGCTGGTTACTGGACCACCTCCACTACCACAACACAGCCTGATTTGTAGCACTTGCCAATTCTGTGGTATAAATGCTCTTACCATGGATGATCTCAACCTACCAGGCTTGCAAAATCCCTCAATATTTAAAAATCAGCTTTCATAAGCCGGTGTGAGCTGGCTCTAGCACATTATTCTAGGAATTTCTAAAAAATAAATAAACAATTGAAGCATGAGGGTAGGTTTATAAGGATGTAGGTGAAAGATTGGAAATAAATTCAATGTCCTCTTCAGATAGACAGGAGAGATGCTGTTTCCTCTTCAGTGTGCCAAGTCTGGGAGCCTTGGAGCTGTAGGCAATGAGCTGCAGACTACAAGAAGAGTTCAATGTTCTTCCCAAATTAGTTAGACAGAAACCATAAAGCTTCAAATTATGATGCTGGTTCTACAGAATTATATCCACATTTTTCAAAAAATTGACAAATCCATTTATTTCAAGATATTTTGTACTCAGGAATGGAAACTTTTGAGAAAAGGAGAATTTTTCCAGCTCCCCTGGTTTTATTACAATAGAGGTGCAGGCTGTGTTCTGATCCAAACGAGGTTTGAGGAATCATGAATATTATGTTGATTTTTTACATGCCTTCTCTAGTTTTGGAAGCTCAGCACAAAGTAGACTAAACAAAATCCAGTGCTATACATATTTTCTCTACAAAATAGATGAAAAAGTAGACTTATCTCATTAATTAACATTGAGAGTCCTGTTTAGTGTATGGAGACATTATAAATAATTTGAGCTAAGAGCAGAGTCACAGCCTTGAGACTTAACTACTTGGAAATTTATGTAAAGGTGACACACATTCCATTCCCTGCTTACATAAAGCGTTCATCAGACCCTATAGGACAGAGTAGAACTGCCCCATAGAGTTTCCAACGAGCACTGGTGGATTCAAACTGCTGACCATTTGATTGACCACTGCACCACCAGGAGTATTATTTTTCATTTGCTTATTAGATCACCCTAAGAATCTAAATTTTTGCCTGGCACTTGGTAAGCACTCAATTAATGCATCTTAAATTAAAGAAAGCCTAATTTAATGCATTAAGAATGCATAGGAGAAATGGATGCGATTCAGACTAGTGGTTTTTTCTTTTTTTAAAGGAATCAGGGAAACTGTGTAGGATAAAGGGTATTTTTGCTAGACTTGGAGATAACAGACTGAGTTCCGATGTGAGTACTTTGGAGTTTGAGGATAAGAGGGTGGATAGAAGGCAGCTTCTTGTGCAAAGATGTGAAGATAAATAAATGAGGGCCCAGAAAAGAATAAGCAGGTAGATTACTGTTGTTCTAGGTAAACATACAAGAAAACTAGTTTGGCATGAAGATGGTGAGCCAATGGTTTGTACCTTCTTTAGCAATTCCTGTCCTGAACGCTTTATATAAAATTTTATACATGACAGATTCAGCAACTAAATGTTTAAGTCCTTTTATTTACTTGACTATACCACATCCCTTAGCACTTTCTGTTCCAGCCATACTGAATTACGTGCAGTAGGCAAACTCTATCACGCCGATCCTTACCATAATATCTCACTTTCTATCCACCCTCTTATCTTGTAAATCAAGACAACTCTTCATTATGAATCAATTAAACTCAGCTATCACCTCTGCAACACTCCCCTTAACTTCTAAGATAGGTTCCGACAATTTTATAGTTATACCCACTAGCCCTTATATGTTCAATGCAACAGTTTCAATTGAGAGCTTTTTTTTTTTTTTTTTTAAATTAGCAAGAAAACTTAGTATAGTGCTAGGTTTAGAGATGATGAATAATTCAAGAAAAATATCATGGACTTCGTTGTCACTGAGTTTTCATCCCTGAACTGGCTCTAAAAAGCTAACTGACTTTAGATAATCTTGGTTTTCTACTTTCCCACGGCTACATAGATATATGACAACCATGCAGGTTATGTTTCTAAGATGTCTACCACATAATATATTCTTAATAAATGACAGCCATTAATATTTACAATACTAATAACAACACAGCTAATAAATACATCTCACTATTCTCTCTGTGTGACATCCCAACTTCAGCAATGAATTGTTCAGTGGAGGGCCTTTAGGAGTTTATATTACTTGTAAAAATGCCATTAGAATCTTAGTTACATTTTAAATCAGACTACTCTAATCCATGTCAAACCAGATGGAATTACTTTTTTTCTCTAATAATGGAAAAGTTAATAATATGTTGTAACCCTGCCCCAATTCATAGACTTTCTCAAGAGAAAACTACATTTCAAAAACCTTTTAAAACTAACCATTCTGAAGCCAACACTTTGAACAAAGATTAGGTTGGAGCTAAAACATAAAATGATACTGGCGTAGAGCATGCTTCCTTCTTCAAGCAGTTAAAAGCAAGCAGTTGCACAAAACTAAATGGGTGGCTCCTGTTTGGAGGACGGATGAAAAGGGAGAAAGGGACAGGAGCTGGTTGGATGGACACAGGAGACCTGGGGTGGAAAGGGGGAGTGTTCTGTCACATTATACGGATTGCAACTAGTGTAACATAACAATACGTGTATAAATTTTTGTATTAGAAATTAACTTGAGCTGTAAACTTTCACCTAAAGCAGAAAAAAAACATTATAGGTAGCCATCTAAGACACAGCTATCAGCCTCTACTCATTTGGAATAAAAGAAGAAGAGAAAAACCAAAGGTTTGGGGAAAAAGTTGTCTATAGGACTAATAGACTGTACAAATCATGGCTTCTTCTATCCTGAGACCAGAAGAACTAGATGGTGCCAGGCTACCACTATAGACAGTTCTGATGAGGGCCACGATTAATGAATCTTGATAGAATGGTAGAGAAATGTGGAAAAGTAGTCAAATTCTTAAAAAGTTCAGATTTACTGCACTGGTTGAGACTAGAAGACTCCCCAAGACTATCACCCTGAGATATCTTTAAAACTTAAACCAAAATTAATCCTAGAGGTCATCTTTTAGTTAAATAACAGACCAGCTCATAAAATAAAGAATATCACTCAGGAGTAATGAGCTCCTTTAAAAAAAATAACTTACATGAGACCAAGTGGTCAAAAATTTTTCTAAAGCAAAGATAATAGGGTAAGGTGGCAGTGAAACTGAGAAAAAAAAAAAATTCTACAACCAGAACAGAATGAATGAGAAGGATGACACACTGTGGAAAATGTAGCCAATATCACTAAATAATTTGTGTAGAAATTGTTAAATGGGAATCTAACTTGCTGTGTAAATTTTCACTATAAAAAGAATAAGTTATTATGTAAAAACAAAAACAAAAAACAAACCCATTTAAAACTAATGTCTACAGAAGGACTGATTTTTGCCATGTTCTCTCTAGAGGCGGGAGGTGTCTCCAATAACACATTCACTTGAAATTCATTAACAACAGAGATGGACAAGGTCTATGTAGAAAGACGGGCAAGGGAAAGCAGTCTCATCCTCAGTGAGCCATAATATGAAGTTCCGAAACCTAAGCTTGTGTTATTGGTAAGAAAATATGGTCAGCTTCTTGAAAGGCATCTTTGCTCTTTCGTGTAAAGCCAATGCTCTTATGGTTCTGTTGAGAAGAGAGATGAGGAGCAGCTCTGAGCTGTGTGTGAGAGTTTTTCTATCCAACTGGATTCCAAGCAAGCGAAAGAGGCAGGAGGAGGTTAAGGACAGGGCTCAACCAGCTCTCCACTAGGACAAACCGAGTCCCATCTTAGAAACTTAACGGCTTCATGAATTTATTAAAAACCTGGACCAGTTAGTACGTGGAGAAAAGAATACAGAGACAGTGACTGAGAAACTTCTTTTGGGCCATTAGAGAGTCCCCGTTTGACTCTCTTCCTTTTAGTGACAAAGGAAGCAGGAAGATCCTGTGTCAAGTCTATGCCACAGGAATCTTCTTACATTCTCTTCTCTGGCCACATGCCTGCTAGTCAGCATGCCATGTTCCAGGGACGCTGGAACCCTTCCCCTGCCTTGTTATTCATGCGTGTCTCTTCTCCCAGTTTTTCACACAGAATCTCCTAAAAATCTCTTTTCATACACTTCTCCTTATGTACATTTCTTCACTCTGAATTGATTCCTACCCATAAAGTGCTTTTTCATCAGAGTAATAGAATTTATCAACAAATTAGCATATAAAGCTTTTAATACATGCTTTTGTATTTTTTTCCTTAAAAATACTTATATAATATCATAATACATACCATTATGCACATTTCTTTCTTAATACATCCTGGACATTTTCCAGTAATTTATCTGTATAGATCCGCCTCACTCAGATGAATAAAAACCAATGTCAAACCCAAACCCAGGGAGGAGATTCCAACTGCCCATAGGGTTTCCAAGGAGTAACTGGTGAATTCAAAGTGCTAACCTTTTGGTTAGCAATTGAGTTCTTAACCAGTGCACCACCAGGGCTGAATAACTGCTGAGAATTCCATTGCATGCCTTTTACCATAAGCAGTCAGTGGGCATATGGCCGTTGCTTACCAATTTAGCATGTTTACAGCTTCTGAATGATGTAGGTCTTTTTTGATGATGCCCACTCTTCCAGACGTGTCTGAGATTTTGACATCCTGGGTGAATTTCTGGAGGTTATTTTTCATTTCTGGCTGTGGCTGATGTCCACTTGGCCTCCCACACACTGTCTGCTCCCAAGCTTCCTAGCTGAGTTGTTGTGTGCCTTGGGGGTATTCTAACTCATAGGACTCTATAAGACAGATTAGAGCTGCCCCATAGGGTTTCCTCCATTGTAATCTCCAGGGGAGCAAATCCCCAGGTCTTTTCTCCAGGAGCTACTGGTGGGTTCGAACCAAACCTCTGACCTTTTGCTTTGATTAGCACTCCAGTGCTTAACTGTGAGACAAGGTAAAAATTCATGACCTACCTTTCAGCCTCATTAATTCAATTTTCTTCTGACCTCAGGTCCTTAGCCTCATGGTGAGAGCCCTGGAAACAGCAGATAACGGAGGAAGATTGTAGGTTCATCTGTCCTAGAGTGGGAAACAAAACAAAACTAGCTATCATGGACCAAGGTGAACAAATGGAAAAACTGAAAAGCTCGCCAACTGAATGAGCTATCAATTCTTTCTCCAGGTTGGGCTGTTTTCCCTCCTGTATTCTCAGGGCCCAGGGTACACACCACAATTGTAGCATTTATCACCCTATTCTGTAAACAACTGCTTACTCAGTTGTCTTCTCCCCTAGATTTTACATTCTTTGAAGGCAGCACCTTCAGTGTCTACCATAACTAATTTTACATAATACATCTATGTGCGTGAGTGGAGAATTGAGTAAGAAAAATGCCTCGGGCATCAGGAAAAGGGTCTAATTTTTGGTCTAGGTGGATTATCACAGATCTGAGATCCCATGCTATTCCAGCTCGCATGCTTAAACAGAAAAGCAGTCAAATTCTATATAGAGTAAACCTGATAACCAAACCCATTGCTGTCCAGTTAATTCCAACTCATCGGACACCGCAGGAAAGGACAGAACTGCCCCATGTTGACCCCATAGGACAGGGTAGAGCTCCCTCATGGGGTTTCCAATGCTGTAAATCTGTATGAAGGTAGACTGCCACATCTTTCTGCCATGGAGCAGCTGGTGTGTTCAAACCACCAACCTTTGGGTTTTTCACCACCAGGGCTCCTTCTATATACAGTCCCAAAAAGCAAACCCATTGCCATCAAGCTGATTCCAACTCATATCAGCATCATAAGACAGAGTAGAACTGCCCCATAGTGTTTCCAGGGAGCACCTGGTGGATTCTAACTGCCAAATTTTTGCTAGTAGCTGTAGCACAAAGTAGCTCTTAACCACTATGCCATGAGGGTTTCCTCTATATACAGTAGAAGTATCCTAATTTCATGAATATAGCTTTGAGGTGTGGCTGTACAAATTTCCAGGGGTTGGATGGAGTTGGGACAGGCATTTGTCCAGTAAACCTAGAGGTAGTGAGATTGGGACAGTAGAGCTGGGCTGACAGGTAGCCCTCCCAAGTAAAGAGAATACCTGGTCTGCTAGTACGAAAGAAAAAGCTTAGTGAGCCAAGAGCACAAGAAACTCACATTTTTCATATTATTTACATGGTTAGATTTGAGTTTTTTCACAATGTCAGGAATCAGAGAGATTCAGAACAAAATGCATGTAAGATGTACTTATATGAAAAATCTAGCTCAGTGACCTCTCCCCAGTAACAGGAAACTTTTAGCAACACTTCTACAACAGTTAAAACAACACTCAACTGGGTTAAACAGAGTGGATTTGTTATCACACATAACGATAAATCCAGAGGGTAGGGAAGCTACCTGGCTGGTAGGACCCAGGTTCTTTGACTCTTCACCCTGCCATCCTCCACATGAGTCTCATAGTCCAGCTGGTCCCCTGCAGTACTTCAAACATTCACAATTTCAGACCAAGTAAGAAGGAAAACAAATATCTGTGTTATAAAGTGAGGACAGTCTCTTCTATATGCTTCCCAGTGTCATTAGCTACATTTGTATCACATACCCTTGCCTAAACTTTACTGCCATGAAGAAGGGAACCACAATGATTAAGCAGATCAATCACAATTCAGACTCTGCAGCTGAGAATGGGATCTACCATCTCTAAAGCACAAGGCAGAATAGAGGTGGCTCCGTGAAGAAAATCAGTTTCCTGTTGGCAACGGGGCCTGGCGGGTGGTGTTAGTGGCTGATTGTGGTGCAGGCAAGTATTAGTGGCTGCGATGCCCTACTCCATCTCCACGTTGGAAATAAAATGTTCGTTTTTTATTTTTATTTTTTAAAGAAATTTGAGTCTTCCATTAATTAACCCATAGGAGGCCATAAGTAGATTTCCAGGTCTAAGCATCATAGAACTAATTTGATCTAGAGCTTTTATTCAGTACCAATGTTGAGAAAAATGGCATTAATTCTATGTGCTGACATATTGACATGAATCAGGACTGGATAAGTTTGGCTCTTAGTAATACAGCCAAGGAGCAGAGTGGCGCAGCGGGAGCGTGCTGGGCCCATAACCCAGAGGTCGATGGATCGAAACCATCCTCTGCTATTTTAGTGGAGCCCTGGTGCCAAGTGGCTTAAGAGCTTGGCTGCCAAACAAAAAGTTGGCACTTCCAATCCACCAGCTGCTCCTTGAAAACGCTAGGGGGCAGTTCTACTGTGCCGTGTAGCGTCATTATGAGTTGGAATGGATTTGATGGCAACCAAACCAAAAAAACCGAACCCAGTGCTGTGGAGCCGATTCCAATTCATAGGGACCCTATAGGACAGAGTAGAACTGCCCCATAGAGTTTGCAAGGAGCGCCTGGCAGATTTGAATTACCAACCCTTTGGTTAGCAGTCATAGCACTTAACCACTACACCACTAGGGTTTCCAGATGGCAACCAGTTACTAGTAATACAGTACCATACTTCTCTGCTCTTTATGACTGCATGGTAAAAGGACATTGTGACTTCTGAAACAGAAGTGCTAGAGGCTAACCTGTGCATGGTGGTGTGGATATCTGAAGCTCAACCTGAAATATTTGCCTCAGTCTGCCTCTGTAGCACAGGGCAAAAAAATAATCTTAAATTCCTAATTCTGAAAATTAGTTATTTGTGCACTCAAATTTGTCAATAAAAGATCTAACTCTCAGTGGTTCCCAGGCTTATTTTTGCAGATTCCTTAAAAACCACAGTTTGTTCATTCCCAGGATAACCACACTTTTATGTTTTAACTTTAACTCTATGTCACATAGAAGTAACTTGACATGAAGAGAAAAGAGTAGACTTCAGGAAAGAAACAGGTTAAAATCTTACCCCTGCCTTTTGTTAGCTACGTGCATTTGGACAAACCACTATTCAGTCACTCTGCTGAGACCTTGTCTGCAAAATGGGGATCATACTTACTTTGCAGGTATGTGAGTATTAAATGAGATAATGCAGGTAAAGCAGCTGGCAGATATTTAGGCTGTCAGTAAAAGGTAACCATCGTGGATAACAATGTTCAACTCCTTCCCAACCTTCTAAAGGTTAACTTTAATAACTCAAAAACAGTTATTAGATATCCGTTTACGAAGCACAATGTAATACCCTACAGATTGAAATGTCATTGAGATACCCTCAAGGAATTAACATCTGGTAAAAAAAAAAAAAAATTTATTTCTTTAAGGAGATAAATATAAACTGATCCCCACCAATATAAACTGATGGGTCACAATAACAGAGAAATGTTAACTCAGAAATAAGGAAATGCGCTAGTCCACAGAAGCAGAGCAAGTCACTCTGGAGGGGAAGTCAGAGGAAGCTCTCCGTGACATCACATTTGAGCTGAATCTTGGGAACCCACTCTCTGCCCAGCTACCCACCCCCCCCAGCAACCCCCCCTGCTGTTGTGTCTATTCCAACTCACGGAAACCCCAGGTGTTACAGGGTAGAACTTCTCCATAGGGTTTTCTCAGCTGTCATCTCTATGGACACACATCGCCAAGGCTTTTCTTCTGTGGCAGTGCTGGGTAAGTTGGAACCATCAACCTTTAATTTGGGCTAAATCTTGAAGAGAAACAAAGTCAACCTTGTGAAAAAGAGAATAAAGGGCCAGGGGTTCAGGACGTGGAAAGGAATATATCAATTACATGAGATTACATTACTATTAGTGTTGTCCCTTGAATAAACTTATTCCAATCTCTCCTATTTTTTCCCTAACATATCTGTAGAAAGCCTTACATGGTTTTCATTTGGCTTGTCTACCACTCTCCTGGCCTATTAGGTGTACAATATGTATGATAGACATCTCTGGCACCCTCATTACTGCCAAGCAATGATCACATTTTCCAGAAACAAAGCCTTTTTCTACCTGGGTCTTTTACGTTGATTGCTTTTTCCTCCAAATTATTACTATTATTACTATTATTATTATTTCTGGGAGAGTCTCGATTTCCCTCCCATCTTGGGTCCTTGTGGGCCTGAGCTGACCATCTTTCCTGAGGGTCTGGACCTACCGGTGTTCCCCTACCCCATCTGGAGGCACTGGGACTTTTTACAAACCTTCCTCTGCCCCCACCCCCTCAGAAAGGGCCTGAGAGTGTTCAGTTCCTGCCCCCAGATGCAGGTCAGGTGGTCCAGGGCCTGATTCTCCTGGCCCAGGAGGGGCTTGAGTCTGCCCTCCACTCCTGAAGGTCCAGGCTGAGGGTAGTCATGGGGGCAGGTATATGGTGGTCAGAACTTGGATCTGCTCTCACTGGCTGGTTCGCTCCTGCTCCCACATGCCCACCAGGTAAGAGATGGGCGGCGGAGGTGATCCCAGCATCTGAACCTGCACCCACCAGTCCATCCCACTGGGTGTCACTTTCTCTTTGAGGAAATGCAGACATGACACTTGATCCACCCTGTCCTGGAATTCCAGGCAGGACTAGCTTCAGGGGCTGTGGTGACCCCTGGCCTTTTGTTGATTGTTTCTTTTCTTTTGATAGAGGTGAAAATTTACACAAGACAACATACACAGAGTCCTAATTCCTACATGTATAATTCAGTGCTGTTGATTATGTTCTTCGAGTTGTGTAACTATTTTCACTATCCTTTTCTAAAACAGTCCACCACCACTAACATGAATTCAGTGTCCCCTAAGAAAAACTTCCCCCTTCCCCTTCTCTCCCATCCTTGGTAACCACTAATAATCTTTGGTTTCTATGTATTTGAAAGGAGAAAAACCTTAAACAAAAAAACTTAACAAATACTGAATACATTCCTTGGTGATGTCAAGTGAAGTAAAAATTGTCATATGCTCTGAAGCCTCAGCGTTCCCCTTATCATTTATACCCTCGAATCACAGCCTTTTTATCCCCCTGGGTCTTCTACCGTCCATGTTAGCAGCTTACCTTTTCTCTTTTTTTTTTTAAACCCCTTTTCACCCACTTTCCAGGAGTATTCCCATTCAGCTTTCATCTTTTGATTACTCTCCGTTTTCTCCCCAAGAGTAGAACTTTGTGGTCTCTTCCTGTCTCCCCATGGGCAGCAACATTTAATGACATCATAAGTCTGTGAACCCAGCAACACAACATGAACACGGGATCTACCCTGCTGCCTCTGTCATTTAAAAGATGTGCCACCACCATAGTCTCCACCCACCAATACCTTTGTTTCCCTGGGCACACGTGTGCCTCAAGAGCTGTGGCTGTGCCTTTAGCTCTAACTTCTAATGCAGGAGCACTTCATTCCTGCATCAAACTGAAAGATACCTGAGCAAGAATATGGCCTAATCAGGGAAATAACTGAGAAGATGTGAAAGAAAGCTAGTTTCGTGTTAAGGGTAAGATGGAACATAGAACACCTTTCACACTCCTCCCTCAATTATTCTGAGACATGTATCTCTTTCAGAGCCCAGTGCCTTCTTAGCGCAGTGGGCAGCGCGTCAGTCTCATAATCTGAAGGTCCTGAGTTCGAGCCTCAGAGAGGGCACTCTCTTTTCTTGCTCTACATGTTTTTATTCCTTCTACTTCTTTCCTTGTACCTTCTGTAGATGATAACCACAATTCCCTTCAGAGATAAATTACTCAGAGCATTCTGGGACAGCTGGACTTACTTACAGTTGGAATGGAGTCCCTTCTTTTCTAAAATATCAAAAAAAGCGAAAAGTGTCAGGGCCAAACCTTTCCCAGGGTAAAGGCATCGGGATCCCCCTTTGACCGGAGCTCCCCGCTCCGCAGAGGTTGTTTCCTGAGAAGTTCAGGAGACGCTTCACCCTCAGTCCTGATCTGGCTCCACCAAGGCTGTGGACCTGGAGCTCTCAGAGACCTGCAGGATTCTGCAAAACCATAAAACTTTTATTCCCAAAATAACCAATTATCCAAAATATTCAACAGCGCCGGAGTTGTACCTGGCTCGCATAAAATTCTCCAGCTTTGCTCCTCTGTTCTCCCTCAGTCTGTGACAGCGACTTCTCATTGACTATCTGGGAGGATTAGGCTTGAATGCAGATGAAGAAAACGTGGTCTTTTTTTTTTTTTAATCTTCCTGTTTTGAATTTTATGAACAACATTGGACGTCTTTGTAGTAAACTTGATCGTTTTCTGTTTTTCTTCCCGTATAGTTCCACATATGACAGGACTGGCAATGTCTTCACCCACACTTCGACTTAATCCATGAAGGAAAACCAAGGAAGAGAGAAGGGAAGGGAACCCCAAGCAGGGGGCAATGCAGAAATAGAAAGAAGGTCTTCCCCTTCACTTCCCTTCCGGAACTCTGCCATCCTTTGCAGTAGCCTCGGCTTTGTGCCTACTTCTGTACCCAGGAGAACAGTTAGATAACATACAAATTAGTGTTTCGATAAATTGTCCTACCACAGTTTTAAAATGTGGTACCCGAGCATCCACTAACTCATTGTGCTTGAAAGAGCAAAAGAGCTAAGAAATTTGGGCTTAGTCCATCTTTTTTTATTTGCCTGATGATTGAACTTTTTTCCCCAATAGACCAAGCTGATACTGTTATTTTCTAATTAACGAATTACCACACTTATCTTTACTGTTTATCCTTTCTGCTTCCTTCAATATTTCTTTTTTCTTACTTCATTTGTTGTATACACAGCTTATTTAATCATTTGTACTTCAGACCTATTTCAGAGTAGAATCTAAAGTCTAACAAGTACTGGGAATAATGCTATAAAATTTGTCAGCGCATCATTTTCAAAGTAGGCTGATAACTTTAGTGATTTTTCTAATGTATGCATTAAGAATTAATATTTTACTGATACACAATTTAGTTTTTAAGATTCTGCTTAAAACCATTTTCTATGTTAATCTTGTTTATATTTTACAAATTAATATGTAATATTATATACAAATATATATATAATTTTCTAAAAAGGAATAGTATTTACTACCCTTCATTTTTCATTATTAATTTTTAAAATCTAGTTTTACAGACTTGAATAAAAATTCAATGTTACTTATTAGTTGTAAAGACTATCATCACATTTAATAAAGCAATTAATATTTTATTGTGATTCAAAATACTGAATATAACTTGATTGGTTTATTAATCTCCGACTCAAATTATGTTTTCTAATAGGTTTAAACGCAATAGTGCTAAGTGTGAGAGATGGCAGACTGTGGAATTATTTTAATTGCAGTCCATATCCTTAGTCTTCATTTTACTGTTGGGAAGGCAAAATGCACTTGTCAATTTGCCATGTAGCATGAGTAAAATGGATTTCTGCTGGAATTGATGAGTTATCCTACCTGCCTGTAATATTTAAAAGCATATTAGAATCCTTTACCTCCCTCTTTTTCCTCCCTTAGCCCTAAGACTAAATTGAGAAAATAACATAATTTAGCTTTTCCTTATCAAACTAATCATTCTTGAATTCATAGCTGTCTCATTGCATCAGGGCATCTTCTTTCAGAATCCTTCTTTCCCCAGATACCCTGATGTAACTCTAGACACTGGGGATACATTGAGAGAACAAGAAAGGACAAGGCTCAGGAAGCATACATTCTACAGAGGAGATAGGCAATACAGCACTAATTTACTGATGCTCTTCAATACAGATACATTTGATGTAGAAGATGAAGCTACAGACGGTATTGATTTAGTCACAGTGGTCAGAAAAGGGCTCTCTGAAAAAGTGACACTTGTGTTGAAACCTGAGTGATTGATAGGGAAGCCGCAGTGCCAACTCTGGAGCAAGACTGGACAAGTTCTTCATGAAGGCTGTCATCTAGAGTAAGGGCCTCTGTGATTGGTCAACCAGCCTAGAAAAGAACCAACAAAGATGCCCAGTGGCCACCTCTATGGCACTATGTGTCTGTGCAGCTGAGCCAACTGTGAGCATTTTCTCAACCCAGTCCTCTACACTGCATCACTGGCTTTCAGATTGCTAGCTTTGTTGAAGAACGTTCCTCATTCAGGACTCCTTCATGTCCAGTGTATCGTCAAGGGGCTTCTTGATGGCTCAGGACCCAAGGACTTGAGTCTCAGGTGCTTAGCTCAAGTTGAAGGAGAGGAAAGCTGTGAGCTAGGGATGAAATGCCAGGATTCCCACTGCTCTGCAATAGGAGAACCAGAAAGCTCTCTCCCTTGTCTTCACTGCCTTGAACCCCGCCAGGATCTGAGAACTGATGGGGACAAAACTGCTTTTCACTATTCTCAGTTAAGAGTTAATTTTTTTTTTTTTTTTTTACATATTTCTGTCTCTAAAACCAGAGGAAAAAATCAGCTCAGCTTCTGGCAGTGGTGCTGGGAAATTTTATTTGTTTTCCTTTTTTAATTTTTGAGGCCATTCTAAGGATATAAATCTGTACTGTCATTAGAGTGACCTGTAATGTCAGTGATGGTGGGTCACTGACGGTGGGGCCTGAGACAGACCCTTACGCTTCCCTCTTGATCACCTATTTCTGCTTACTCCCTTGCCCCCCTCTTCCCACATGAATTTTCTCTAAAGATTTCACTGGGTGTCAGAATCTTCCTTTCATGGACTCTCTGTCTCTTCTTGCCTCTTCCCCGTGCCCATGAAACGGGGACACCCCAGCCACACAAATTCTCTCCATTGTCTAGCCTTTCCATGGGGACAACCATAGCTCTCTTGTTTCCCAGGCCGTTGTGTGCTGTGCAGTCAATTTTGACTCATAGCGAGCCCATGTGACAGAATAGAACTGCGCCCCTGGGTTTCCTGATCTGTAATCTTTACAGGAGTAGATCGCCAGGCCTTTCTCCCGTAGGCTAGAGCCCCACAGAAATCGATGAAAATGTTTGGGAGAGTTCAGTACAGAGGAAATTGCTTTGCATTACTCTACTTTCTGGGAATCACTCTAGCCTTCCTGGGGTCCTCTCCCTACCACTCTTTCCCTGATTTCCTTGGTCCTTGTCATGTTTTCAGCCAGAGGAAAAACTGGAGAATGCAGGCATGAATCCCACTATCTCTTGCATGCTGAGCAAGTGCTCTGTCATTGGAGCCAATTCTCCTCATCTACCTCTGCTTTCAAGATTTTGGTTCATTTGCGATTCAGGTCCACAAATGTCCTGCCCTCTTGCCATCAAGATTGAAGCCAGGATCTAAAAACAGTACCTACTTAGCACCTCAGAGACTGCCTTGGGCAAGAATGAGGGAGCAATCATTGATTTGAGAGGAGGAGGGAGGGGATAAGGAAGACCTGGAGAAGATAACTGTGGGAAATTTCTTGTCTCCATCACAATTCATACTTCCTGATTTCATGGAAGAGAAGAGAGGAAGTCCTATCTAGTGGAGGCCAAGATGATAACTGCTGAATTAATTAGCACAGGTATCCCAGAATGATCTGTGGCTCTTGTATTTAAAAAGAATTATTATCTGACTGTTGCTGAAGGGAAGTCTAGGAGATGGTTTGGAGTCTGTGTTTCCAGGCTCCACTTTCACATGTCATCCCCCAGTGTGACTGAACCAAAATAAAAACCAAAACCATTGCTACGGTGTGGAATCTGACTTACAGCAACTACAAGGACAGAACAAAGCTGCCTCATAGGGTTTACAAGGCTGTAAGCCTTTAGGGACACAGACTGCCACATCTTTCTACCATGGAGCAGCTGGTAGGTTGCTTAGCAGCTGAGCACTTTAACCACAGCACCACCAGGGCTCCCCCTGTGTGACTAGCTATGGATAAGTAGAAAACCATGTTTACTGGTAACTTGTACATTTACATGTAACTCAAGCAATTTTAGTTTAAAATTCCAGTTAAATATTCCATCCTTTTGACCTGAAGGGGAATTTGTTTTGTTTTTTAGTTGCCGGAAAATAATTGTAAGAAAGAAAGCAATGTTCAGCTTCAATTGTTGACACTACAAGATCTATCTGGAAGCAGGTAGGGACCATGCGGTATTTGGAG
The DNA here is from genome assembly GCF_024166365.1 of Elephas maximus indicus. Taxonomy (NCBI): domain Eukaryota; kingdom Metazoa; phylum Chordata; class Mammalia; order Proboscidea; family Elephantidae; genus Elephas; species Elephas maximus. The sequence continues at coordinate 75,557,234 of NC_064819.1, forward strand.
AGTTTTTTAGTCTACTGCTTCCTGTTCCTCCCAATCCCTCTCCAACAACACCATAAGTCCCTTGGGCTCCATGTTCTCTCTGAGCCATCCAATCATGAAAAAACCTTCAGCTCCTCCAGGCCAGCAGCTGTGGTCTGTCTCCCTGATATCTGGAGGTTCAACATACCTCCCTCAGCTCAGTCTCATTTCAGAGTGTTGTGATAGATTTTCTTTCTGACCTTCATCCACACAGGAATCTGATTTTCATAGTGTGTTCATAGCATACATGGAGATCTCATCCATGAAATCCCATTTTTATTGAATGAATAAATAAGTTATTTAGATGTCTTGATTGAGAGAATGGTCAAGCGAACCTTTGAGAGTGGGATCACCTGACAGAAACTTGAACCATGGCCTGATAGATCTGGCAGACCTCGTCTGTCCAAGGATTGGCACTGGGAGATGTGAGGACATTATGTTTACAGTGAATGCCAGGGGGTTATTTTAACAGCTGGTCTTTGTGGAATCACAGGCCTATTGATGAGACTAGAGCTCCTTTGGGTTACTGTTCAGCCTCTATCTCCCTTAAATCCTTGTGCCCCAGCAAGCACTGTGTGATCTTCCCTCAGAGAGGGCTTGGGTTATGGGTAGCTGGGAAGTGAATCCTGGGTTCCTATTTCTGTGGCTTGAGTCCCTTTACTCCAGAGGCTGTAGGCATTTGGTGGAGTACTTGAAATTTCACTCCCTTGCCTCCAGGCCCTTAAAACCCATGTGAACTAATGTAGGCTCCCTGCCTGGGATTCCCCTTTCCCTTCTCTCACTGCATCTCCAATGTAATCCTTATCCCCACTCTCCACCTTGGGCAGATAGGTGAGAAGTGTTGCCAAGATTAGGAAACACTTTAAATTTGAAAACCTCTTGTATCAAGGTTTCTGTAGTCCTTTGCATATTTAGTTTCTGGCCCTGGACATCCAAATTATCTTTGTAGATGAAGATTCCTGTAGAGAGGTCAGAGAGTTTCATCTAAAAATTGGGGAAAATTAATACAATGAATTCACATTTCTCTTTTGTCTCTGGAAAAATAGAAAAGTTCAGAGACCACTGAGACAGACATTTAATGTTAAAACTTTGCATATTTTGAACGGGTAATACAATCTCATAGTTCAATATTCAAGAAGTTTTCCAAAGGGTAATAGTGAAAAATTTCCCTCCCCGCTGTGTTCCCTGGCATTCAATTCTCTGTCCCAGATACAAGCCATGTTATCAAATGCTTACGTGTCTTTCTAAAGACTATTTAAAGAATGTACAGGAAATGATCTATGTACCTTTCTGGATGCCTTGTAGTACAGTGGTTAAAAGCTCAACTGCTAACTAAGAGGTCAGCAGTTCAAATCCACCAGAAGTCCTCAGAAACCCTAAGGGCCAGTTCAACTCTCTCCTATAGGGTGACTATGAGTCAGAATAGACTCAACGCCAACAGGTTTTTTTTTTTTTTTTTTTTTTTAATGTTGTTGTTGCCTCCTTGCTGGAGCCCTGGTAATGCAGTGGTGAAGGTAATTCAATTCCATCTGTGTCTCCTTTGAAACCCCAGAATCCTCTACTCTGTCCTATTAGGGTCGCTATGAGTCGGAATTGAGCTAACAGCAAGAGGTTTGTTTTTGATGTTTGCCTCCTTGCTATATACACTCTTTGGAAAACTTACTTTTAACAATAGACCTTTAATCTCTCTCTCTTTTTTTAAATCCTGTGCCTCACCCCCATTTTTAAGTTAATCAAAGATCCCATCATATGGATCTGCCATAATATATTAAACTGTTGTATAAACTCAAAACTATAGATGGGCCTTTAGGGGGTTTTCAGTCTCTTGGTGTTACAACCATTGCTGCAGTGATTATTATCTTCATACACACATTTTTCTGGCATCGGTCCAAGAGCACTGTAGGAAGTGGAATTGCTGGGTCAAAGAATATTTGCATCTGTAACTTGGAATTGTAAACTTATATGTCAGGAGGAGAGTTCTGGCATTATCTTAATGGGTGTGGCAAAGATGCTGAATAGATATACAGAGTACCGGCGGTGGCATTAGATGTATTCATCCTTCCATCCCTTCAGCACACATTTATTCAGGGCGGGCCTAAAGTGTTAGGCTCGGGGCATTATATTATGTATTAGTCTTGGGGATTCAGGCACCAGCAAGACAGTGTTACATTTTTATAAGGGCCACAAAAAATAAAAATGAGATATTAAACCAGATGATTTCAGAAATGATGGAAGTAAAACACTTGATGTGATTCAGGGAAAGTCTTTCTGAGAAGATGAATTGAATGTGAACCCAATTAATGGCAAAGTCAGGTACATGAAGACTCTCGAGACATTCACGCAGAAGATACAGCTATGCAAAGGCCCAAATGTAAAATCAGCTTGGGTTACTGAAGAGGAAAATAAAAAGAAGCTAGTGTTTCTAATTAAGACAGAGAAGTTCAGTGAAGAGGATTTAGTGAAACACTGAATGCCCACGCTGATAAGGGATATGAAAGTCCTTGGTCTCTGTCTTGGGCAATTGCATGGATGATGGTGCTTTTCTCTAAGGCTGAAAGTTCTTTAACTAAAGCAGTTTAGGGAGAGAAGCTATTGGGTTCTCTTCACGTCCTACTTGTCCTGAAATACTCATCGGATGTGTAAGTGCAGGTATTAGTGAGGGAGCCATTGATGAAGGGTGGAACTCAATGGACATGGCCCTCCAGAATGCAGATAGGGCTTGTAGATGAAGGCAGGAGAAATAAACTCTTTAGGGATTCGCTGCTTATTGTGGTTAACAACTAGTGACATGTGGCTTTAAAACCAAAAAACCAAACCCACTGGCGTCAAGTCAATTCCGACTCATAGTCGACTCTGTAGGACATGGTAAAACTGTTCCGTAGAGTTTCCAAGGAGTGCCTGGTGGATTCAAACTGCTGACCTTTGGGTTAACAGATGCAACACTTAGCTGCTATACCACCAGCAGGTTTCCCCTTGTGGAATTAGAGTATTTGGAATGTGGCTAGCCTGTAATGAGATGCTACCAGTGTAAAATACATACTGTATTTCAAAACTTAGTATGAGAAAAAATTTTAACATACCTCTTTAATAATTTTATATGATAATTTAATAAATAAAATATGATATTAAAATTAATTTCATTTGTTTCTACTAGAACATTTAAAATTGTATGTGGTGCATACTGGATAGCTTTGAGATAAGGTAATAGTTCAGAACATCCTTGCAGGGAAGGGGTCACAGTTACAAAAATATTTACATACAAGTCTGAATGGCTACACATACCCCAAAGTTAGCTTAAGAAGAGAAGGCGGCCAAGGATAGAATCTCAGGGCAAGCTCGCTCTTACAAGCAAGGTAGAGAAAAAGTGGAGATGAAGGAGATTAACCAGTTCAAGAACTAGTTAAAACAAAACAAAAACCCCCATTGCCAAGAGTCAATTCCAACTCATAGCAAACCTATAGGACAGATTAGAATAGCCCTCCAGCGTTTGGAAGGAGCTGCTTGACGGATTGGAACTGCTGACTTTTTGGTTGGCAACAGAGCTCCTTACTACTGTGCCACCAGGGCTCCCAAAACTTCTTGTTGTTGCAGAAATCCTGGAAACAGATGATTCTCATGGGGATGGGGGTGGCGCGAGGAATAATGGTCATATTTTAAATGTAATTAAAAAAAAAGTTCCCGTTGCATTTTATAATTTTAAAGAGATCACCCAGTGGCTTTGACGAGTGCAGTTTTGGTGAAATTTGAGTGGAAGTTTGAGTGATTAGAAATGTCAAGCCAGGGACAGAAGTGGAAAGTACAAGAGGCTGGAACTTGGGATAGTAGCCTCTGTGGGGAGTAGTAATATTGAGGCAACAAGGCGCCCAGCACAGTATACAACCCAAGGGGGAGAGATTAACTGAGAGCACAGTATGCAAACCAAGGGGGAGAAGCCGGTCAAAACTGGAGAATGCGGGCGTCGATCCCGCCACCTCTCACACGCAAAGCGAGCGCTCTACCATCTGAGCTAATTTCCTCGATGTCTACGTATAGGCAAATATACCACACCTCACCCGCTTTTCTGGTTACTTGGGGCTGCAGGGAACTTCAGGCCACCAAGCCCCAGCCAGGACCGGACTGAGGGCAGAACTTCGCAGTCGACGCTTGGGATAAAACCTCTATGAGCCAGGAGTGTGAGGAAAAGGGATCACCAGAAAAGGTCCTGGGGAAAAACCTTGCTCCTCCCTCCCAACTTCACTGTCTCTATCTCCTGAAAGTAAAGACAGCAAGCACATTCAAGCCGTGGGCCTCCCCCCTCCCCCCGCCCCGAACTGCCTGGCCGCCTGACACAGCTATCCCAGCAAGAAATAGGAAAGCATGTTTAATCCAGTAAAATATTCTCCTAGGTTTCCTAGACGGAAACCCTTGGGGCGTAGTGGTTGAGTACGACAGCTGCTAACCAAGATGTTGGCAGTTCGAATCCACCAGGTGCTCCTTGGAAACTCTATGGGGTGGTTCTACTCTGTCCTTAAGGGTCGCTATGAGTCGGAATCGACTGGACGGCTGTGGGTTTGGTTTTTTGGTACGGTCTATTTTTTTATAGAGTCGCTATGAGTCGAAATCGACTCGACGGCAGTGGGTTTTGGGATACATACGATAATGCTGAGAGGAATCAAGTGGTGCCAGAAAGAGATTTGGGAGATGGAAAAGAGAAGGATGGATAGAGGGGCAAACCCTTAGGGGCCTGGCATCTCCAGAACCCAGCGCTTGCAGAGACTGAATGTCCCCATCAGCAAGGTGAGCTCTGCTCTGGCCACCTGAGCTGAACGCCACGTGAGAGGTGGTTAACACGGAACCTCATGCAGTTTCTTTGAAAGTGGCGTAATAGTGCAATTTCAAAAACATTTTCAAACGCGGTTCACCTTGAAGTTAGAGGAAGATCTCGTTCCCAATTTATTTTGAGCACAGTTTCGTCAGAACGAGCCCTTCAGGGAGATGAGTAGAAGCATCAACTGTCACCTTCCCTGTAAAAGCGAATCTGACCACCTGAATTAATATGCCAGCCCTCACCTTCACACACGCTCCTTCCAAATCTCTCTGCTCTGTCTTTCTCCGTAATACCTGGTCAACTGTCAGAGAAGCTGATAGAAGAGAGATTTTCTTCTGCTCCCTGCCCATGGATTGTCAACGTGAATAAAGACAAAAAGTCCGCACACCCAGACTCTCCTGCTTGTGTCTCCTGACACAATTCCCAGGGTGTTGCTTTCACTTAGTTCCCAAAAGGAGGAAATTTATTTCCCCGCGAAAATATTTTTTTAGCTTTGGGCTTAAGCCCGAAAGCCAGAATTTGGAAAAGTTCTTTTTGAGCACTGTGTTCCTGTTTTTGTTTTGTATACAAGGTTTAATTTCTTTCTCAAACCGAGCAGGGAAGCACAGAACTCAGTGGCACTCACTGTCCTCACTAAAGCCAGGTAAATTCGAATACCATTAGGTAACCGCCGAATTTGGGGAGCAAACTGAAGCGCATAAAATTGGAGAATGCAGTGGTCCATCCTGCTACCTCTCACATGCTAAGCAAGTGCTCTACCAACTGAGCTAATTCTCCTCACTGCCTCCTTATTGGGCCCATTTTTATATCGGAAATGCAAACATCTCTCCAGGTCCTACTTTGGCTTTTGGGTTGTTCGAATCCTGCAGAAATTTCACCATCACCAGGGCAGAGCAGGGCAGGAACCAGAGCAGAGCTTCTCAGAGACAGCCTCAAAGGAGGAGCTCAGTGACCAACTTGTGCTCAGAACTGGGAACATGGGGAAAAGGAAGACTGAGAAAGACCTCTTTAAGAAAGCTCTAGATCTAAGTCAATGTCACTTTCCCCGCTTTGTCCTATAAGGTTGCTATGAGTGGGAATCAACTAGGCTGCACTCAACAGCAGCAACAACAACAACATTAGATGAGGAGAAGGAAGCATGCCCCTAATTAGCACAGTTATCCCTAATGCTTTGCTACCTACATCACCTTTTAGCAACACCTTCTTCCCCAGCCCATCCCATAAATCTGGGAATAAGCCCCTAGCATCTTTCCATTTATCGTTCTTCCAATAACTAATGTTTTGATCTAGTGTCTGTGCTACTAACAGATTTCTCCATTAAGAGGGTTGAGGTCTCTTACGCGTTTCTTCCTTAGGCGTGGATTGTAATGATTATCTATTAAATTTCCGATCATTAAATTCAGCATTCTTGTTTTCAGAAGTAATCAGACTGGAGAGGTCACTTATACTAACAAATTTTATACTCTTTGGTATTATAGTGCTTATATTTTAAAATCAACTTTATCGAAACATAATTTATACCTAATAAAACGTACACACTTTAAGTGTATAGTTCAATGAGTTATGACAAATTTATACATGCATGTAATCATGACCATAATTAAGATGTAGAACATTTCCGTCCTATCAGGGTGCCTCAACACATTCCCTCAGTGTCCTCCCCCACATGCCTTCACCATGAAATCATTGAGATTTCTGTCAACACAGATGAGCTTTTTGTGTTCTAGAATTTCCTACAATTGTAATTGCATAGTATGTAGTATTTAGTCTCTCTTTTTTTTTTTTCTTCTGTACTCCACATGTTTTGGAGGTTCATCCATGTTTTTGTATGTATCAGTAACTATTTCTTTCTTTCTTTTTTTTTTTTTTTTGTTTTTTTGCTGACTACTGTTGCTGTGTATGGCAAAAAAAAAATTATACATTTATCTTGCTACCTGCAGGATTTCTTCCTCCATTTTTTTCTTCATAGTACACCCCATTGAATGTTCTTCCAGTTGTAGATCTAGTTATGTGACTCATTCCTTACAAATTTTGAAAGATTTCCTACAATGATCAACATAAAACTAACACTCTTGCTTTTATTATCTATATCCAGTCTCATTTCTTCTGCTAGAATTCACACATAACTCTTCCCAGCTCCTCAAAACAAACAAAATAGAGATACTGCATCTACTCTATGCCTTGGCTCTATTTCTGTATGCTTGAAACACACAAGTTTTCCTTCACCCCTGACTGACTCGACGATTGGGATAGGACTCCTTCAGGTGTCTGTGTGCTCAAAGTCAGTTTCTAGGCTGTCACATAATTGTAGTTTGCCTGTTTATCTTCTTTATCAGATTGTAAGTTTCTAGAGACCAGAAATACTCTCTTATTCATATCAGTATGCACAGCACTAATACACTGTCTGGTCCATAATGGTTTTTCTCAGTGGTGTGCTGGTTACTGGACCATCAGCACCACAACAACACAACCTGATTTGTAGTATTCCCCAATTCTGTGATATAAATGCTCCTACCATGACTGATTTCAAACTACCAGTGGTTTAACAAGAGGCTTGCAAAATTCCTGAATATTTTACAATCGACTCTCATAAGCCAGTGTGAGCTGGCTCTCGCACACATTTATTCTAGTAATTTCTACCAAATAAATAAACAAGTAAAGCATAAGGGTAGGTTTGTAAGGATGCAGGTGAAAGATGGGAGATAAATTCAATACCCTATTCAGACAGACAGGAAAAGGTGCTGTTTCCTCTTCAGTGTGCCAAATTTGGAAGCCTTACAGCTCTAGGCAATGAGCTCCAGATTATAAGAAGACTTCAATGATCTTAAATTAGTTAGACAGGAATCACAGAGCTTCAAATTATGATGCTGGTTCTACAGAATTATATCCACGTCTTTCAAAAAATTGACAAATCCATTCATTTCAAGATATTTTATATTCAGGAATTGGAAACTTTTGAGAAAAGGAGAATTTTTCCAGCTCCCCTGGCTTTATTAAGATAGAGGTGCAGGCTGTGTTCTTATCCAAATGAGGTTTGAGGAATCATGGATATCACATTGACTTTTTGCATGCCTTGTCTAGTTTTGGAAGCTCAGCACAAAGTAGACTAAACAAATCGGGTGTTATACATATTTTCTCTACAAAATAGACGAAAAAGTAGACTTATCTCATTGATTAACTATAAATTATAAAATAATATTTGTGAAGAGTGTACTTAGTTCAAGCAGATACACAAAACTAAATGGGTAGCTCCTGTTCAGAGGCAGGATAAGAAGGCAGAAAGGGACAGGAGCTGGTTGGAAGGACATGGGAAACCTGTGGTGGAAAGGGGGAGTGTGCTGTCACATTAAAGGGATTGCAACTAGTGTCACATAACAATATGTGTATAAATTTTTGTATGAGAAATTAATTTGAGCTGTATCCATTCACGTAAAACAAAAAAAAAGCTTACAGGAAGCCACCTAAGACACAGCTTTCAGTCTTTACTCATTCAGAGTAAAAGAGGAAGACATAAACCAAAGGTTCACAGAAAAAGTTGTCTATAGGACTAATAGACTGCATGAACCATGGCCTCATCTATCCTGACACCAGAAGAACTAGATGGTGCCAGGCTACCACTATTGATAGTTCTGATGAGGGCCACGATTGATGAATCTTGATAGAATGGGAGAGAAATGTGGAAAAGTAGTCAAATTCTTAAAAAGTTCAGATTTACTGGACTGGTTGAGGCTAGGGTACTCCCCAAGACTATCGCCCTGAGATATCTTTAAACCTTAAACCAAAATTAATCCTAGAGGTCATCTTTTAGTTAAATAACAGACCAGCTCATAAAACAAAGAATATCACTCAGGAGTAATGAGCACCTTTAAAAAAAGTTACTTATATGAGACCAAGTGGTCAAAAATTTTTCTAAAGCAAAGATAATAGGGTTAGGTGGCAGTGAAACTGAAAAAAAAAAAATTCTACTACCAGAACAGAATGAATGAGAAGGATGACACACTGTGGAAAATGTAGCCAATATCACTAAATAATTTGTGTAGAAATTGTTAAATGGGGATGTAACTTGCTGTGTAAATTTTTACTATAAAAACAGTAAGTTATTATGTAAAAACAAAAACAAAAAGCAAACCCGTTTAAAACTAACGTCTGCAGAAGGACTGATTTTTGCCATGTTCTCTCTAGAGGCGGGAGGTGTCTCCAATAACACATTCACTTGAAATTCATTAACAACAGAGATGGACAAGGTCTGTGTAGAAAGACGGGCAAGGGAAAGCAGTCTCATCCTCAGTGAGCCATAATATGAAGTTCCGAAACCTAAGCTTGTGTTATTGGTAAGAAAATATGGTCAGCTTCTTGAAAGGCATCTTTGCTCTTTCGTGTAAAGCCAATGCTCTTATGGTTCTGTTGAGAAGAGAGATGAGGAGCAGCTCTGAGCTGTGTGTGAGAGTTTTTCTATCCAACTGGATTCCAAGCAAGCGAAAGAGTCAGGAGGAGGTTAAGGACAGGCTCAACCAGCTCTCCACTATGACAAACCGAGTCCCATCTTAGAAACTTAACGGCTTCATGAATTTATAAAAAACCTGGACCAGTTAGTATGTGGAGAAAAGAATACAGAGACAGTGACTGAGAAACTTCTTTTGGGCCATTAGAGAGTCCCCATTTGACTCTCTTCCTTTTAGTGACAAAGGAAGCAGGAAGATCCTGTGTCAAGTCTATGCCACAGGAATCTTCTTACATTCTCTTCTCTGGCCACATGCCTGCTAGTCAGCATGCCATGTTCCAGGGACACTGGAACCCTTTCCCTGCCTTGTTATTCATGCGTGTCTCTTCTCCCAGTTTTTCACACAGAATCTCCTAAAAATCTCTTTTCATACACTTCTCCTTATGTACATTTCTTCACTCTGAATTGATTCCTACCCATAAAGTGCTTTTTCATCAGAGTAATAGAATTTATCAACAAATTAGCATATAAAGCTTTTAATACATGCTTTTGTATTTTTTTCCTTAAAAATACTTATATAATATCATAATACATACCATTATGCACATTTCTTTCTTAATACATCCTGGACATTTTCCAGTAATTTATCTGTATAGATCCGCCTCACTCAGATGAATAAAAACCAATGTCAAACCCAAACCCAGGGAGGAGATTCCAACTGCCCATAGGGTTTCCAAGGAGTAACTGGTGAATTCAAAGTGCTAACCTTTTGGTTAGCAATTGAGTTCTTAACCAGTGCACCACCAGGGCTGAATAACTGCTGAGAATTCCATTGCATGCCTTTTACCATAAGCAGTCAGTGGGCATATGGCCGTTGCTTACCAATTTAGCATGTTTACAGCTTCTGAATGATGTAGGTCTTTTTTGATGATGCCCACTCTTCCAGACGTGTCTGAGATTTTGACATCCTGGGTGAATTTCTGGAGGTTATTTTTCATTTCTGGCTGTGGCTGATGTCCACTTGGCCTCCCACACACTGTCTGCTCCCAAGCTTCCTAGCTGAGTTGTTGTGTGCCTTGGGGGTATTCTAACTCATAGGACTCTATAAGACAGATTAGAGCTGCCCCATAGGGTTTCCTCCATTGTAATCTCCAGGGGAGCAAATCCCCAGGTCCTTTCTCCAGAAGCTGCTGGTGGGTTCGAACCAAACCTCTGACCTTTTGCTTTGATTAGCACTCCAGTGCTTAACTGTGAGACAAGGTAAAAATTCATGACCTACCTTTCAGCCTCATTAATTCAATTTTCTTCTGACCTCAGGTCCTTAGCCTCATGGTGAGAGCCCTGGAAACAGCAGATAACGGAGGAAGATTGTAGGTTCATCTGTCCTAGAGTGGGAAACAAAACAAAACTAGCTATCATGGACCAAGGTGAACAAATGGAAAAACTGAAAAGCTCGCCAACTGAATGAGCTATCAATTCTTTCTCCAGGTTGGGCTGTTTTCCCTCCTGTATTCTCAGGGCCCAGGGTACACACCACAATTGTAACATTTATCACCCTATTCTGTAAACAACTGCTTACTCAGTTGTCTTCTCCCCTAGATTTTACATTCTTTGAAGGCAGCACCTTCAGTGTCTACCATAACTAATTTTACATAATACATCTATGTGCGTGAGTGGAGAATTGAGTAAGAAAAATGCCTCGGGCATCAGGAAAAGGGTCTAATTTTTGGTCTAGATGGATTATCACAGATCTGAGATCCCATGCTATTCCAGCTCGCATGCTTAAACAGAAAAGCAGTCAAATTCTATATAGAGTAAACCTGATAACCAAACCCATTGCTGTCCAGTTAATTCCAACTCATCGGACACCGCAGGAAAGGACAGAACTGCCCCATGTTGACCCCATAGGACAGGGTAGAGCTCCCTCATGGGGTTTCCAATGCTGTAAATCTGTATGAAGGTAGACTGCCACATCTTTCTGCCATGGAGCAGCTGGTGTGTTCAAACCACCAACCTTTGGGTTTTTCACCACCAGGGCTCCTTCTATATACAGTCCCAAAAAGCAAACCCATTGCCATCAAGCTGATTCCAACTCATATCAGCATCATAAGACAGAGTAGAACTGCCCCATAGTGTTTCCAGGGAGCACCTGGTGGATTCTAACTGCCAAATTTTTGCTAGTAGCTGTAGCACAAAGTAGCTCTTAACCACTATGCCATGAGGGTTTCCTCTATATACAGTAGAAGTATCCTAATTTCATGAATATAGCTTTGAGGTGTGGCTGTACAAATTTCCAGGGGTTGGATGGAGTTGGGACAGGCATTTGTCCAGTAAACCTAGAGGTAGTGAGATTGGGACAGTAGAGCTGGGCTGACAGGTAGCCCTCCCAAGTAAAGAGAATACCTGGTCTGCTAGTACGAAAGAAAAAGCTTAGTGAGCCAAGAGCACAAGAAACTCACATTTTTCATATTATTTACATGGTTAGATTTGAGTTTTTTCACAATGTCAGGAATCAGAGAGATTCAGAACAAAATGCATGTAAGATGTACTTATATGAAAAATCTAGCTCAGTGACCTCTCCCCAGTAACAGGAAACTTTTAGCAACACTTCTACAACAGTTAAAACAACACTCAACTGGGTTAAACAGAGTGGATTTGTTATCACACATAACGATAAATCCAGAGGGTAGGGAAGCTACCTGGCTGGTAGGACCCAGGTTCTTTGACTCTTCACCCTGCCATCCTCCACATGAGTCTCATAGTCCAGCTGGTCCCCTGCAGTACTTCAAACATTCACAATTTCAGACCAAGTAAGAAGGAAAACAAATATCTGTGTTATAAAGTGAGGACAGTCTCTTCTATATGCTTCCCAGTGTCATTAGCTACATTTGTATCACATACCCTTGCCTAAACTTTACTGCCATGAAGAAGGGAACCACTATGATTAAGCAGATCAATCACAATTCAGACTCTGCAGCTGAGAATGGGATCTACCATCTCTAAAGCACAAGGCAGAATAGAGGTGGCTCCGTGAAGAAAATCAGTTTCCTGTTGGCAACGGGGCCTGGCGGGTGGTGTTAGTGGCTGATTGTGGTGCAGGCAAGTATTAGTGGCTGCGATGCCCTACTCCATCTCCACGTTGGAAATAAAATGTTCGTTTTTTATTTTTATTTTTTAAAGAAATTTGAGTCTTCCATTAATTAACCCATAGGAGGCCATAAGTAGATTTCCAGGTCTAAGCATCATAGAACTAATTTGATCTAGAGCTTTTATTCAGTACCAATGTTGAGAAAAATGGCATTAATTCTATGTGCTGACATATTGACATGAATCAGGACTGGATAAGTTTGGCTCTTAGTAATACAGCCAAGGAGCAGAGTGGCGCAGCGGGAGCGTGCTGGGCCCATAACCCAGAGGTCGATGGATCGAAACCATCCTCTGCTATTTTAGTGGAGCCCTGGTGCCAAGTGGCTTAAGAGCTTGGCTGCCAAACAAAAAGTTGGCACTTCCAATCCACCAGCTGCTCCTTGAAAACGCTAGGGGGCAGTTCTACTGTGCCGTGTAGCGTCATTATGAGTTGGAATGGATTTGATGGCAACCAAACCAAAAAAACCGAACCCAGTGCTGTGGAGCCGATTCCAATTCATAGGGACCCTATAGGACAGAGTAGAACTGCCCCATAGAGTTTGCAAGGAGCGCCTGGCAGATTTGAATTACCAACCCTTTGGTTAGCAGTCATAGCACTTAACCACTACACCACTAGGGTTTCCAGATGGCAACCAGTTACTAGTAATACAGTACCATACTTCTCTGCTCTTTATGACTGCATGGTAAAAGGACATTGTGACTTCTGAAACAGAAGTGCTAGAGGCTAACCTGTGCATGGTGGTGTGGATATCTGAAGCTCAACCTGAAATATTTGCCTCAGTCTGCCTCTGTAGCACAGGGCAAAAAAATAATCTTAAATTCCTAATTCTGAAAATTAGTTATTTGTGCACTCAAATTTGTCAATAAAAGATCTAACTCTCAGTGGTTCCCAGGCTTATTTTTGCAGATTCCTTAAAAACCACAGTTTGTTCATTCCCAGGATAACCACACTTTTATGTTTTAACTTTAACTCTATGTCACATAGAAGTAACTTGACATGAAGAGAAAAGAGTAGACTTCAGGAAAGAAACAGGTTAAAATCTTACCCCTGCCTTTTGTTAGCTACGTGCATTTGGACAAACCACTATTCAGTCACTCTGCTGAGACCTTGTCTGCAAAATGGGGATCATACTTACTTTGCAGGTATGTGAGTATTAAATGAGATAATGCAGGTAAAGCAGCTGGCAGATATTTAGGCTGTCAGTAAAAGGTAACCATCGTGGATAACAATGTTCAACTCCTTCCCAACCTTCTAAAGGTTAACTTTAATAACTCAAAAACAGTTATTAGATATCCGTTTACGAAGCACAATGTAATACCCTACAGATTGAAATGTCATTGAGATACCCTCAAGGAATTAACATCTGGTAAAAAAAAAAAAAAATTTATTTCTTTAAGGAGATAAATATAAACTGATCCCCACCAATATAAACTGATGGGTCACAATAACAGAGAAATGTTAACTCAGAAATAAGGAAATGCGCTAGTCCACAGAAGCAGAGCAAGTCACTCTGGAGGGGAAGTCAGAGGAAGCTCTCCGTGACATCACATTTGAGCTGAATCTTGGGAACCCACTCTCTGCCCAGCTACCCACCCCCCCCAGCAACCCCCGCTGCTGTTGTGTCTATTCCAACTCACGGAAACCCCAGGTGTTACAGGGTAGAACTTCTCCATAGGGTTTTCTCAGCTGTCATCTCTATGGACACACATCGCCAAGGCTTTTCTTCTGTGGCAGTGCTGGGTAAGTTGGAACCATCAACCTTTAATTTGGGCTAAATCTTGAAGAGAAACAAAGTCAACCTTGTGAAAAAGAGAATAAAGGGCCAGGGGTTCAGGACGTGGAAAGGAATATATCAATTACATGAGATTACATTACTATTAGTGTTGTCCCTTGAATAAACTTATTCCAATCTCTCCTATTTTTTCCCTAACATATCTGTAGAAAGCCTTACATGGTTTTCATTTGGCTTGTCTACCACTCTCCTGGCCTATTAGGTGTACAATATGTATGATAGACATCTCTGGCACCCTCATTACTGCCAAGCAATGATCACATTTTCCAGAAACAAAGCCTTTTTCTACCTGGGTCTTTTACGTTGATTGCTTTTTCCTCCAAATTATTACTATTATTACTATTATTATTATTTCTGGGAGAGTCTCGATTTCCCTCCCATCTTGGGTCCTTGTGGGCCTGAGCTGACCATCTTTCCTGAGGGTCTGGACCTACCGGTGTTCCCCTACCCCATCTGGAGGCACTGGGACTTTTTACAAACCTTCCTCTGCCCCCACCCCCTCAGAAAGGGCCTGAGAGTGTTCAGTTCCTGCCCCCAGATGCAGGTCAGGTGGTCCAGGGCCTGATTCTCCTGGCCCAGGAGGGGCTTGAGTCTGCCCTCCACTCCTGAAGGTCCAGGCTGAGGGTAGTCATGGGGGCAGGTATATGGTGGTCAGAACTTGGATCTGCTCTCACTGGCTGGTTCGCTCCTGCTCCCACATGCCCACCAGGTAAGAGATGGGCGGCGGAGGTGATCCCAGCATCTGAACCTGCACCCACCAGTCCATCCCACTGGGTGTCACTTTCTCTTTGAGGAAATGCAGACATGACACTTGATCCACCCTGTCCTGGAATTCCAGGCAGGACTAGCTTCAGGGGCTGTGGTGACCCCTGGCCTTTTGTTGATTGTTTCTTTTCTTTTGATAGAGGTGAAAATTTACACAAGACAACATACACAGAGTCCTAATTCCTACATGTATAATTCAGTGCTGTTGATTATGTTCTTCGAGTTGTGTAACTATTTTCACTATCCTTTTCTAAAACAGTCCACCACCACTAACATGAATTCAGTGTCCCCTAAGAAAAACTTCCCCCTTCCCCTTCTCTCCCATCCTTGGTAACCACTAATAATCTTTGGTTTCTATGTATTTGAAAGGAGAAAAACCTTAAACAAAAAAACTTAACAAATACTGAATACATTCCTTGGTGATGTCAAGTGAAGTAAAAATTGTCATATGCTCTGAAGCCTCAGCGTTCCCCTTATCATTTATACCCTCGAATCACAGCCTTTTTATCCCCCTGGGTCTTCTACCGTCCATGTTAGCAGCTTACCTTTTCTCTTTTTTTTTTTAAACCCCTTTTCACCCACTTTCCAGGAGTATTCCCATTCAGCTTTCATCTTTTGATTACTCTCCGTTTTCTCCCCAAGAGTAGAACTTTGTGGTCTCTTCCTGTCTCCCCATGGGCAGCAACATTTAATGACATCATAAGTCTGTGAACCCAGCAACACAACATGAACACGGGATCTACCCTGCTGCCTCTGTCATTTAAAAGATGTGCCACCACCATAGTCTCCACCCACCAATACCTTTGTTTCCCTGGGCACACGTGTGCCTCAAGAGCTGTGGCTGTGCCTTTAGCTCTAACTTCTAATGCAGGAGCACTTCATTCCTGCATCAAACTGAAAGATACCTGAGCAAGAATATGGCCTAATCAGGGAAATAACTGAGAAGATGTGAAAGAAAGCTAGTTTCGTGTTAAGGGTAAGATGGAACATAGAACACCTTTCACACTCCTCCCTCAATTATTCTGAGACATGTAACTCTTTCAGAGCCCAGTGCCTTCTTAGCGCAGTGGGCAGCGCGTCAGTCTCATAATCTGAAGGTCCTGAGTTCGAGCCTCAGAGAGGGCACTCTCTTTTCTTGCTCTACATGTTTTTATTCCTTCTACTTCTTTCCTTGTACCTTCTGTAGATGATAACCACAATTCCCTTCAGAGATAAATTACTCAGAGCATTCTGGGACAGCTGGACTTACTTACAGTTGGAATGGAGTCCCTTCTTTTCTAAAATATCAAAAAAAGCGAAAAGTGTCAGGGCCAAACCTTTCCCAGGGTAAAGGCATCGGGATCCCCCTTTGACCGGAGCTCCCCGCTCCGCAGAGGTTGTTTCCTGAGAAGTTCAGGAGACGCTTCACCCTCAGTCCTGATCTGGCTCCACCAAGGCTGTGGACCTGGAGCTCTCAGAGACCTGCAGGATTCTGCAAAACCATAAAACTTTTATTCCCAAAATAACCAATTATCCAAAATATTCAACAGCGCCGGAGTTGTACCTGGCTCGCATAAAATTCTCCAGCTTTGCTCCTCTGTTCTCCCTCAGTCTGTGACAGCGACTTCTCATTGACTATCTGGGAGGATTAGGCTTGAATGCAGATGAAGAAAACGTGGTCTTTTTTTTTTTTTTAATCTTCCTGTTTTGAATTTTATGAACAACATTGGACGTCTTTGTAGTAAACTTGATCGTTTTCTGTTTTTCTTCCCGTATAGTTCCACATATGACAGGACTGGCAATGTCTTCACCCACACTTCGACTTAATCCATGAAGGAAAACCAAGGAAGAGAGAAGGGAAGGGAACCCCAAGCAGGGGGCAATGCAGAAATAGAAAGAAGGTCTTCCCCTTCACTTCCCTTCCGGAACTCTGCCATCCTTTGCAGTAGCCTCGGCTTTGTGCCTACTTCTGTACCCAGGAGAACAGTTAGATAACATACAAATTAGTGTTTCGATAAATTGTCCTACCACAGTTTTAAAATGTGGTACCCGAGCATCCACTAACTCATTGTGCTTGAAAGAGCAAAAGAGCTAAGAAATTTGGGCTTAGTCCATCTTTTTTTATTTGCCTGATGATTGAACTTTTTTCCCCAATAGACCAAGCTGATACTGTTATTTTCTAATTAACGAATTACCACACTTATCTTTACTGTTTATCCTTTCTGCTTCCTTCAATATTTCTTTTTTCTTACTTCATTTGTTGTATACACAGCTTATTTAATCATTTGTACTTCAGACCTATTTCAGAGTAGAATCTAAAGTCTAACAAGTACTGGGAATAATGCTATAAAATTTGTCAGCGCATCATTTTCAAAGTAGGCTGATAACTTTAGTGATTTTTCTAATGTATGCATTAAGAATTAATATTTTACTGATACACAATTTAGTTTTTAAGATTCTGCTTAAAACCATTTTCTATGTTAATCTTGTTTATATTTTACAAATTAATATGTAATATTATATACAAATATATATATAATTTTCTAAAAAGGAATAGTATTTACTACCCTTCATTTTTCATTATTAATTTTTAAAATCTAGTTTTACAGACTTGAATAAAAATTCAATGTTACTTATTAGTTGTAAAGACTATCATCACATTTAATAAAGCAATTAATATTTTATTGTGATTCAAAATACTGAATATAACTTGATTGGTTTATTAATCTCCGACTCAAATTATGTTTTCTAATAGGTTTAAACGCAATAGTGCTAAGTGTGAGAGATGGCAGACTGTGGAATTATTTTAATTGCAGTCCATATCCTTAGTCTTCATTTTACTGTTGGGAAGGCAAAATGCACTTGTCAATTTGCCATGTAGCATGAGTAAAATGGATTTCTGCTGGAATTGATGAGTTATCCTACCTGCCTGTAATATTTAAAAGCATATTAGAATCCTTTACCTCCCTCTTTTTCCTCCCTTAGCCCTAAGACTAAATTGAGAAAATAACATAATTTAGCTTTTCCTTATCAAACTAATCATTCTTGAATTCATAGCTGTCTCATTGCATCAGGGCATCTTCTTTCAGAATCCTTCTTTCCCCAGATACCCTGATGTAACTCTAGACACTGGGGATACATTGAGAGAACAAGAAAGGACAAGGCTCAGGAAGCATACATTCTACAGAGGAGATAGGCAATACAGCACTAATTTACTGATGCTCTTCAATACAGATACATTTGATGTAGAAGATGAAGCTACAGACGGTATTGATTTAGTCACAGTGGTCAGAAAAGGGCTCTCTGAAAAAGTGACACTTGTGTTGAAACCTGAGTGATTGATAGGGAAGCCACAGTGCCAACTCTGGAGCAAGACTGGACAAGTTCTTCATGAAGGCTGTCATCTAGAGTAAGGGCCTCTGTGATTGGTCAACCAGCCTAGAAAAGAACCAACAAAGATGCCCAGTGGCCACCTCTATGGCACTATGTGTCTGTGCAGCTGAGCCAACTGTGAGCATTTTCTCAACCCAGTCCTCTACACTCCATCACTGGCTTTCAGATTGCTAGCTTTGTTGAAGAACGTTCCTCATTCAGGACTCCTTCATGTCCAGTGTATCGTCAAGGGGCTTCTTGATGGCTCAGGACCCAAGGACTTGAGTCTCAGGTGCTTAGCTCAAGTTGAAGGAGAGGAAAGCTGTGAGCTAGGGATGAAATGCCAGGATTCCCACTGCTCTGCAATAGGAGAACCAGAAAGCTCTCTCCCTTGTCTTCACTGCCTTGAACCCCGCCAGGATCTGAGAACTGATGGGGACAAAACTGCTTTTCACTATTCTCAGTTAAGAGTTAATTTTTTTTTTTTTTTTTTTACATATTTCTGTCTCTAAAACCAGAGGAAAAAATCAGCTCAGCTTCTGGCAGTGGTGCTGGGAAATTTTATTTGTTTTCCTTTTTTAATTTTTGAGGCCATTCTAAGGATATAAATCTGTACTGTCATTAGAGTGACCTGTAATGTCAGTGATGGTGGGTCACTGACGGTGGGGCCTGAGACAGACCCTTACGCTTCCCTCTTGATCACCTATTTCTGCTTACTCCCTTGCCCCCCTCTTCCCACATGAATTTTCTCTAAAGATTTCACTGGGTGTCAGAATCTTCCTTTCATGGACTCTCTGTCTCTTCTTGCCTCTTCCCCGTGCCCATGAAACGGGGACACCCCAGCCACACAAATTCTCTCCATTGTCTAGCCTTTCCATGGGGACAACCATAGCTCTCTTGTTTCCCAGGCCGTTGTGTGCTGTGCAGTCAATTTTGACTCATAGCGAGCCCATGTGACAGAATAGAACTGCGCCCCTGGGTTTCCTGATCTGTAATCTTTACAGGAGTAGATCGCCAGGCCTTTCTCCCGTAGGCTAGAGCCCCACAGAAATCGATGAAAATGTTTGGGAGAGTTCAGTACAGAGGAAATTGCTTTGCATTACTCTACTTTCTGGGAATCACTCTAGCCTTCCTGGGGTCCTCTCCCTACCACTCTTTCCCTGATTTCCTTGGTCCTTGTCATGTTTTCAGCCAGAGGAAAAACTGGAGAATGCAGGCATGAATCCCACTATCTCTTGCATGCTGAGCAAGTGCTCTGTCATTGGAGCCAATTCTCCTCATCTACCTCTGCTTTCAAGATTTTGGTTCATTTGCGATTCAGGTCCACAAATGTCCTGCCCTCTTGCCATCAAGATTGAAGCCAGGATCTAAAAACAGTACCTACTTAGCACCTCAGAGACTGCCTTGGGCAAGAATGAGGGAGCAATCATTGATTTGAGAGGAGGAGGGAGGGGATAAGGAAGACCTGGAGAAGATAACTGTGGGAAATTTCTTGTCTCCATCACAATTCATACTTCCTGATTTCATGGAAGAGAAGAGAGGAAGTCCTATCTAGTGGAGGCCAAGATGATAACTGCTGAATTAATTAGCACAGGTATCCCAGAATGATCTGTGGCTCTTGTATTTAAAAAGAATTATTATCTGACTGTTGCTGAAGGGAAGTCTAGGAGATGGTTTGGAGTCTGTGTTTCCAGGCTCCACTTTCACATGTCATCCCCCAGTGTGACTGAACCAAAATAAAAACCAAAACCATTGCTACGGTGTGGAATCTGACTTACAGCAACTACAAGGACAGAACAAAGCTGCCTCATAGGGTTTACAAGGCTGTAAGCCTTTAGGGACACAGACTGCCACATCTTTCTACCATGGAGCAGCTGGTAGGTTGCTTAGCAGCTGAGCACTTTAACCACAGCACCACCAGGGCTCCCCCTGTGTGACTAGCTATGGATAAGTAGAAAACCATGTTTACTGGTAACTTGTACATTTACATGTAACTCAAGCAATTTTAGTTTAAAATTCCAGTTAAATATTCCATCCTTTTGACCTGAAGGGGAATTTGTTTTGTTTTTTAGTTGCCGGAAAATAATTGTAAGAAAGAAAGCAATGTTCAGCTTCAATTGTTGACACTACAAGATCTATCTGGAAGCAGGTAGGGACCATGCGGTATTTGGAGAGTTTTTTAGTCTACTGCTTCCTGTTCCTCCCAATCCCTCTCCAACAACACCATAAGTCCCTTGGGCTCCATGTTCTCTCTGAGCCATCCAATCATGAAAAAACCTTCAGCTCCTCCAGGCCAGCAGCTGTGGTCTGTCTCCCTGATATCTGGAGGTTCAACATACCTCCCTCAGCTCAGTCATTTCAGAGTGTTGTGATAGATTTTCTTTCTGACCTTCATCCACACAGGAATCTCATTTTCATAGTGTGTTCATAGCATACATGGAGATCTCATCCATGAAATCCCATTTTTTTCTTCCAAAATCTATTTTTTTATTTTCATTTTATTTTTTAATAACTTTTATTAAGCTTCAAGTGAACGTTTACAAATCCAATCAGTCTGTCACATATAAGTTTACATACATCTCACTCCCTACTCCCACTTACTCTCCCCGTCTTGAGTCAGCCCTTTCAGTCTCTCCTTTCTTGACAATTTTGCCGGCTTCCCTCTCTCTCTATCCTCCCATCCCCCCTCCAGACAAGAGTTGCCAACACAATCTCAAGTGTCCACCTGATATAATTAGCTCACTCTTCATCAGCGTCTCTCTCCCACCTGCTAACCAGTCCCTTTCATTTCTGATGAGTTGTCTTCGGGGATGGTTCCTGTCCTGTGTCAACAGAAGGTCTGGAGAGCATGGCCGCCGGGATTTGAAATCCCATTTTTATTGAATGAATAAATAAGTTATTTAGATGTCTTGATTGAGAGAATGGTCAAGTGAACCTTTGAGAGTGGGATCACCTGACAGAAACTTGAACCATGGCCTGATAGATCTGGCAGACCTCGTCTGTCCAAGGATTGGCACTGGGAGATGTGAGGACATTATGTTTACAGTGAATGCCAGGGGGTTATTTTAACAGCTGGTCTTTGTGGAATCACAGGCCTATTGATGAGACTAGAGCTCCTTTGGGTTACTGTTCAGCCTCTATCTCCCTTAAATCCTTGTGCCCCAGCAGGCACTGTGTGATCTTCCCTCAGAGAGGGCTTGGGTTATGGGTAGCTGGGGAGTGAATCCTGGGTTCCTATTTCTGTGGCTTGAGTCCCTTTACTCCAGAGGCTGTAGGCATTTGGTGGAGTACTTGAAATTTCACTCCCTTGCCTCCAGGCCCTTAAAACCCATGTGAACTAATGTAGGCTCCCTGCCTGGGATTCCCCTTTCCCTTCTCTCACTGCATCTCTAATGTAATCCTTATCCCCACTCTCCACCTTGGGCAGATAGGTGAGAAGTGTTGCCAAGATTAGGAAACACTTTAAATTTGAAAACCTCTTGTATCAAGGTTTCTGTAGTCCTTTGCATATTTAGTTTCTGGCCCTGGACATCCAAATTATCTTTGTAGATGAAGATTCCTGTAGAGAGGTCAGAGAGTTTCATCTAAAAATTGGGGAAAATTAATACAATGAATTCACATTTCTCTTTTGTCTCTGGAAAAATAGAAAAGTTCAGAGACCACTGAGACAGACATTCAATGTTAAAACTTTGCATATTTTGAACGGGTAATACAATCTCATAGTTCAATATTCAAGAAGTTTTCCAAAGGGTAATAGTGAAAAATTTCCCTCCCAGCTGTGTTCCCTGGCATTCAATTCTCTGTCCCAGATACAAGCCATGTTATCAAATGCTTATGTGTCTTTCTAAAGACTATTTAAAGAATGTACAGGAAATGATCTATGTACCTTTCTGGATGCCTTGTAGTACAGTGGTTAACAGCTCAACTGCTAACTAAGAGGTCAGCAGTTCAAATCCACCAGAAGTCCTCAGAAACCCTAAGGGCCAGTTCAACTCTGTCCTATAGGGTGACTATGAGTCAGAAGAGACTCAATGCCAACGGGTTTTTTTTTTTTTTTTTTTTAATGTTGTTGTTGCCTCCTTGCTGGAGCCCTGGTAATGCAGTGGTGAAGGTAATTCAATTCCATCTGTGTCTCCTTTGAAACCCCAGAATCCTCTACTCTGTCCTATTAGGGTCGCTATGAGTCGGAATTGAGCTAACAGCAAGAGGTTTGTTTTTGATGTTTGCCTCCTTGCTATATACACTCTTTGGAAAACTTACTTTTAACAATAGACCTTTAATCTCTCTCTCTTTTTTTAAATCCTGTGCCTCACCCCCATTTTTAAGTTAATCAAAGATCCCATCATATGGATCTGCCATAATATATTAAACTGTTGTATAAACTCAAAACTATAGATGGGCCTTTAGGGGGTTTTCAGTCTCTTGGTGTTACAACCATTGCTGCAATGATTATTATCGTCATACACACATTTTTCTGGCATCGGTCCAAGAGCACTGTAGGAAGTGGAATTGCTGGGTCAAAGAATATTTGCATCTGTAACTTGGAATTGTAAACTTATATGTCAGGAGGAGAGTTCTGGCATTATCTTAATGGGTGTGGCAAAGATGCTGAATAGATATACAGAGTACCGGCGGTGGCATTAGATGTATTCATCCTTCCATCCCTTCAGCACACATTTATTCAGGGCGGGCCTAAAGTGTTAGGCTCTGGGGCATTATATTATGTATTAGTCTTGGGGATTCAGGCACCAGCAAGACAGTGTTACATTTTTATAAGGGCCACAAAAAATAAAAATGAGATATTAAACCAGATGATTTCAGAAATGATGGAAGTAAAACACTTGATGTGATTCAGGGAAAGTCTTTCTGAGAAGATGAATTGAATGTGAACCCAATTAATGGCAAAGTCAGGTACATGAAGACTCTCGAGACATTCACGCAGAAGATACAGCTATGCAAAGGCCCAAATGTAAAATCAGCTTGGGTTACTGAAGAGGAAAATAAAAAGAAGCTAGTGTTTCTAATTAAGACAGAGAAGTTCAATGAAGAGGATTTAGTGAAACACTGAATGCCCACGCTGATAAGGGATATGAAAGTCCTTGGTCTCTGTCTTGGGCAATTGCATGGATGATGGTGCTTTTCTCTAAGGCTGAAAGTTCTTTACCTAAAGCAGTTTAGGGAGAGAAGCTATTGGGTTCTCTTCACGTCCTATTTGTCCTGAAATACTCATCGGATGTGTAAGTGCAGGTATTAGTGAGGGAGCCATTGATGAAGGGTGGAACTCAATGGACATGGCCCTCCAGAATGCAGACAGGGCTTGTAGATGAAGGCAGGAGAAATAAACTCTTTAGGGATTCGCTGCTTATTGTGGTTAACAACTAGTGACATGTGGCTTTAAAACCGAAAAACCAAACCCACTGGCGTCAAGTCAATTCCGACTCATAGTCGACTCTGTAGGACATGGTAAAACTGTCCCGTAGAGTTTCCAAGGAGTGCCTGGTGGATTCAGACTGCTGACCTTTGGGTTAACAGATGCAACACTTAGCCGCTATACCACCAGCAGGTTTCCCCATGTGGAGTTAGAGTATTTGGAATGTGGCTAGCCTGTAATGAGATGCTACCAGTGTAAAATACATACTGTATTTCAAAACTTAGTATAAGAAAAAATTTTAACATACCTCTTTAATAATTTTATATGATAATTTAATAAATAAAATATGATATTAAATTAATTTCATTTGTTTCTACTAGAACATTTAAAATTGTATGTGATGCATACTGGATAGCTTTGAGATAAGGTAATAGTTCAGAACATCCTTGCAGGGAAGGGGTCACAGTTACAGAAATATTTACATACAAGTCTGAATGGCTACACATACCCCAAAGTTAGCTTAAGAAGAGAAGTCAGCTAAGGATGGAATCTCAGGGCAAGCTCGCTCTTACAAGCAAGGTAGAGAAAAAGTGGAGATGAAGGAGATTAACCAGTTCAAGAACTAGTTAAAGCAAAACAAAAACCCCCATTGCCAAGAGTCAATTCCAACTCATAGCAAACCTATAGGACAGATTAGAATTGCCCTCCAGCGTTTGGAAGGAGCTGCTTGACGGATTGGAACTGCTGACTTTTTGGTTGGCAACAGAGCTCCTTACTATTGTGCCACCAGGGCTCCCAAAACTTCTTGTTGTTGCAGAAATCCTGGAAACAGATGATTCTCATGGGGATGGGGGTGGCGCGAGGAATAATGGTCATATTTTAAATGTAATTAAAAAAAAAAGTTCCCGTTGCATTTTATAATTTTAAAGAGATCACCCAGTGGCTTTGACGAGTGCAGTTTTAGTGAAATTTGAGTGGAAGTTTGAGTGATTAGAAATGTCAAGCCAGGGACAGAAGTGGAAAGTACAAGAGGCTGGAACTTGGGATAGTAGCCTCTGTGGGGAGTAGTAATATTGAGGCAACAAGGCGCCCAGCACAGTATACAACCCAAGGGGGAGAGATTAACTGAGAGCACAGTATGCAAACCAAGGGGGAGAAGCCGGTCAAAACTGGAGAATGCGGGCGTCGATCCCGCCACCTCTCACACGCAAAGCGAGCGCTCTACCATCTGAGCTAATTCCCCAATGTCTACGTATAGGCAAATATACCTCACCTCATCCGCTTTTCTGGTTACTTGGGGCTGCAGGGAACTTCAGGCCACCAAGCCCCAGCCAGGACCGGACTGAGGGCAGAACTTCGCAGTCGACGCTTGGGATAAAACCTCTATGAGCCAGGAGTGTGAGGAAAAGGGATCACCAGAAAAGGTCCTGGGGAAAAACCTTGCTCCTCCCTCCCAACTTCACTGTCTCTATCTCCTGAAAGTAAAGACAGCAAGCACATTCAAGCTGTGGGCCTCCCCCCTCCCCCCGCCCCGAACTGCCTGGCCGCCTGACACAGCCATCCCAGCAAGAAATAGGAAAGCATGTTTAATCCAGAAAAATATTCTCCTAGGTTTCCTAGACGGAAACCCTTGGGGCGTAGTGGTTGAGTACGACAGCTGCTAACCAAGATGTTGGCAGTTCGAATCCACCAGGTGCTCCTTGGAAACTCTATGGGGTGGTTCTACTCTGTCCTTAAGGGTCGCTATGAGTCGGAATCGACTGGACGGCTGTGGGTTTGGTTTTTTGGTACGGTCTATTTTTTTATAGAGTCGCTATGAGTCGAAATCGACTCGACGGCAGTGGGTTTTGGGATACATACGATAATGCTGAGAGGAATCAAGTGGTGCCAGAAAGAGGTTTGGGAGATGGAAAAGAGAAGGATGGATAGAGGGGCAAACCCTGAGGGGCCTGGCATCTCCAGAACCCAGCGCTTGCAGAGACTGAATGTCTCCATTAGCAAGGTGAGCTCTGCTCTGGCCACCTGAGCTGAACGCCACGTGAGAGGTGGTTAACACAGAACCTCATGCAGTTTCTTTGAAAGTGGCGTAATAGTGCAATTTCAAAAACATTTTTAAACGCGGTTCACCTTGGAAGTTAGAGGAAGATCTCGTTCCCAATTTATTTTGGCACAGTTTCGTCAGAACGAGCCCTTCAAGGAGATGAGTAGAAGCATCAACTGTCACCTTCCTTGTAAAAGCGAATCTGACCACCTGAATTAATATGCCAGCCCTCACCTTCACACACGCTCCTTCCAAATCTCTCTGCTCTGTCTTTCTCCGTAATACCTGGTCAACTGTCAGAGAAGCTGATAGAAGAGAGATTTTCTTCTGCTCCCTGCCCATGGATTGTCAACGTGAATAAAGACAAAAAGTTCGCACACCCAGACTCTCCTGCTTGTGTCTCCTGACACAATTCCCAGGGTGTTGCTTTCACTTAGTTCCCAAAAGGAGGAAATTTATTTCCCCGCGAAAATATTTTTTTAGCTTTGGGCTTAAGCCCGAAAGCCAGAATTTGGAAAAGTTCTTTTTGACCACTGTGTTCCTGTTTTTGTTTTGCATACAAGGTTTAATTTCTTTCTCAAACCGAGCAGGGAAGCACAGAACTCAGTGGCACTCACTGTCCTCACTAAAGCCAGGTAAATTCGAATACCATTAGGTAACCGCCGAATTTGGGGAGCAAACTGAAGCACATAAAATTGGAGAATGCAGTGGTCCATCCTGCTACGTCTCACATGCTAAGCAAGTGCTCTACCAACTGAGCTAATTCTCCTCACTGCCTCCTTATCGGGCCCATTTTTATATCGGAAATGCAAACATCTCTCCATGTCCTACTTTGGCTTTTGGGTTGTTCGAATCCTGCAGAAATTTCACCATCACCAGGGCAGAGCACGGCAGGAACCAGAGCAGAGCTTCTCAGAGACAGCCTCAAAGGAGGAGCTCAGTGACCAACTTGTGCTCAGAACTGGGAACATGGGGAAAAGGAAGACTGAGAAAGACCTCTTTAAGAAAGCTCTAGCTCTAAGTCAATGTCACCTTCCCCGCTTTGTCCTATAAGGTTGCTATGAGTGGGAATCAACTAGGCTGCACTCAACAGCAGCAACAACAACAACATTAGATGAGGAGAAGGAAGCATGTCCCTAATTAGCACAGTTATCCCTAATGCTTTGCTACCTACATCACCTTTTAGCAACACCTTCTTCCCCAGCCCATCCCATAAATCTGGGAATAAGCCCCTAGTATCTTTCCATTTATCGTTCTTCCAATAACTAATGTTTTGATCTAGTGTCTGTGCTACTAACAGATTTCTCCATTAAGAGGGTTGAGGTCTCTTACACGTTTCTTCCTTAGGCGTGGATTGTAATGATTATCTGTTAAATTTCCGATCATTAAATTCAGCATTCTTGTTTTCAGAAGTAATCAGACTGGAGAGGTCACTTATACTAACAAATTTTATACCCTTTGGTATTATAGTGCTTATATTTTAAAATCAACTTTATTGAAACTTAATTTATACCTAACAAAATGTACACACTTTAAGTGTATAGTTCAATGAGTTATGACAAATTTATACACGCATGTAATCATGACCATAATTAAGATGTAGAACATTTCCGTCATATCAGGGTGCCTCAACTCATTCCCTCAGTGTCCTCCCCCACATGCCTTCACCATGAAATCATTGAGATTTCTGTCAACACAGATGAGCTTTTTGTGTTCTAGAATTTCCTACAATTGTAATTGCATAGTATGTAGTATTTAGTCTCTCTTTTTTTTTTTTCTTCTGTACTCCACATGTTTTGGAGGTTCATCCATGTTTTTGTATGTATCAGTAAGTATTTCCTTCTTTCTTTCTTTTTTTGTTTTTTTGCTGACTACTGTTGCTTTGTATGGCAAAAAAAAAAAAAATTATACATTTATCTTGCTACCTGCAGGATTTCTTCCTCCATTTTTTTCTTCATAGTACACCCCATTGAATGTTCTTCCAGTTGTAGATCTAGTTATGTGACTCATTCCTTACAAATTTTGAAAGATTTCCTACAATGATCAACATAAAACTAACACTCTTGCTTTTATTATCTATATCCAGTCTCATTTCTTCTGCTAGAATTCACACATAACTCTTCCCAGCTCCTCAAAACAAACAAAATAGAGATACTGCATCTACTCTATGCCTTGGCTCTATTTCTGTATGCTTGAAACACACAAGTTTTCCTTCACCCCTGACTGACTCGACGATTGGGATAGGACTCCTTCAGGTGTCTGTGTGCTCAAAGTCAGTTTCTAGGCTGTCACATAATTGTAGTTTGCCTGTTTATCTTCTTTATCAGATTGTAAGTTTCTAGAGACCAGAAATACTCTCTTATTCATATCAGTATGCACAGCACTAATACACTGTCTGGTCCATAATGGTTTTTCTCAGTGGTGTGCTGGTTACTGGACCATCAGCACCACAACAACACAACCCGATTTGTAGTATTCCCCAATTCTGTGATATAAATGCTCCTACCATGACTGATTTCAAACTACCAGTGGTTTAACAAGAGGCTTGCAAAATTCCTGAATATTTTACAATCGGCTCTCATAAGCCAGTGTGAGCTGGCTCTCGCACACATTTATTCTAGTAATTTCTACCAAATAAATAAACAAGTAAAGCATAAGGGTAGGTTTGTAAGGATGCAGGTGAAAGATGGGAGATAAATTCAATACCCTATTCAGACAGACAGGAAAAGGTGCTGTTTCCTCTTCAGTGTGCCAAATTTGGAAGCCTTACAGCTCTAGGCAATGAGCTCCAGATTATAAGAAGACTTCAATGATCTTAAATTAGTTAGACAGGAATCACAGAGCTTCAAATTATGATGCTGGTTCTACAGAATTATATCCACGTCTTTCAAAAAATTGACAAATCCATTCATTTCAAGATATTTTATATTCAGGAATTGGAAACTTTTGAGAAAAGGAGAATTTTTCCAGCTCCCCTGGCTTTATTAAGATAGAGGTGCAGGCTGTATTCTTATCCAAATGAGGTTTGAGGAATCATGGATATCACATTGACTTTTTGCATGCCTTATCTAGTTTTGGAAGCTCAGCACAAAGTAGACTAAACAAATCGGGTGCTATACATATTTTCTCTACAAAATAGACGAAAAAGTAGACTTATCTCATTGATTAACTATAAATTATAAAATAATATATGTGAAGAGTGTACTTAGTTCAAGCAGATACACAAAACTAAATGGGTAGCTCCTGTTCAGAGGCAGGATAAGAAGGCAGAAAGGGACAGGAGCTGGTTGGATGGACATGGGAAACCTGTGGTGGAAAGGGGGAGTGTGCTGTCACATTATAGGGATTGCAACTAGTGTCACATAACAATATGTGGATAAATTTTTGTATGAGAAATTAATTTGAGTTGTATCCATTCACGTAAAACAAAAAAAAAAGCTTACAGGCAGCCATCTAAGACACAGCTTTCAGTCTTTGCTCATTCAGAATAAAAGAGGAAGACATAAACCAAAGGTTCACAGAAAAAGTTGTCTATAGGACTAATAGACTGCATGAACCATGGCCTCATCTATCCTGACACCAGAAGAACTAGATGGTGCCAGGCTACCACTATTGATAGTTCTGATGAGGGCCACGATTGATGAATCTTGATAGAATGGGAGAGAAATGTGGAACAGAAGTCAAATTCTTAAAAAGTTCAGATTTACTGGACTGGTTGAGGCTAGGGTACTCCCCAAGACTATCGCCCTGAGATATCTTTAAACCTTAAACCAAAATTAATCCTAGAGGTCATCTTTTAGTTAAATAACAGACCAGCTCATAAAACAAAGAATATCACTCAGGAGTAATGAGCACCTTTAAAAAAAATTACTTATATGAGACCAAGTGGTCAAAAATTTTTCTAAAGCAAAGATAATAGGGTAAGGTGGCAGTGAAACTGAGAAAAAAAAAAAAAATTCTACAACCAGAACAGAATGAATGAGAAGGATGACACACTGTGGAAAATGTAGCCAATATCACTAAATAATTTGTGTAGAAATTGTTAAATGGGGATGTAACTTGCTGTGTAAATTTTCACTATAAAAAGAATAAGTTATTATGTAAAAACAAAAACAAAAAACAAACCCGTTTAAAACTAATGTCTACAGAAGGACTGATTTTTGCCATGTTCTCTCTAGAGGCGGGAGGTGTCTCCAATAACACATTCACTTGAAATTCATTAACAACAGAGATGGACAAGGTCTATGTAGAAAGACGGGCAAGGGAAAGCAGTCTCATCCTCAGTGAGCCATAATATGAAGTTCCGAAACCTAAGCTTGTGTTATTGGTAAGAAAATATGGTCAGCTTCTTGAAAGGCATCTTTGCTCTTTCGTGTAAAGCCAATGCTCTTATGGTTCTGTTGAGAAGAGAGATGAGGAGCAGCTCTGAGCTGTGTGTGAGAGTTTTTCTATCCAACTGGATTCCAAGCAAGCGAAAGAGGCAGGAGGAGGTTAAGGACAGGCTCAACCAGCTCTCCACTAGGACAAACCGAGTCCCATCTTAGAAACTTAACGGCTTCATGAATTTATAAAAAACCTGGACCAGTTAGTATGTGGAGAAAAGAATACAGAGACAGTGACTGAGAAACTTCTTTTGGGCCATTAGAGAGTCCCCGTTTGACTCTCTTCCTTTTAGTGACAAAGGAAGCAGGAAGATCCTGTGTCAAGTCTATGCCACAGGAATCTTCTTACATTCTCTTCTCCGGCCACATGCCTGCTAGTCAGCATGCCATGTTCCAGGGACACTGGAACCCTTTCCCTGCCTTGTTATTCATGCGTGTCTCTTCTCCCAGTTTTTCACACAGAATCTCCTAAGATTCTCTTTTCATACACTTCTCCTTATGTACATTTCTTCACTCTGAATTGATTCCTACCCATAAAGTGCTTTTTCATCAGAGTAATAGAATTTATCAACAAATTAGCATATAAAGCTTTTAATACATGCTTTTGTATTTTTTTCCTTAAAAATACTTATATAATATCATAATACATACCATTATGCATATTTCTTTTCTTAATACATCCTGGACATTTTTCAGTAATTTATCTGTATAGATCCGCCTCACTCAGATGAATAAAAACCAATATCAAACCCATACCCAGGGAGTAGATTCCAACTTATAGCAACCCTATAGGTTAGAACTGCCCATATGGTTTCCAAGGAGTAACTGGTGAATTCAAAGTGCTAACCTTTTGGTTAGCAATTGAGTTCTTAACCAGTGCACCACCAGGGCTCCACTCAGGTGAATAGCTGCTGAGAATTCCATTGCATGCCTTTTACCATATGCAGTTAGTGGGCATACGGCTGTTGCTCACCAGTTTAGCATGTTTACAGCTTCTGAATGATGTAGGTCTTTTTTGATGATGCCCACTCTTCCAAATATGTCTGGGATTTTGATGTCCTGGGTGAATTTCTGGAGGTTATTTTTCATTATATTTGTTTTGTATCTTTAGTAAACCCATGACCTGTTTATTTGGCAATATTTGTCATTTCTCTTTAGATTCCTTGGTATTTTGGCATTTATTTTGGCCTGCTTGCCAAGTTGTAATCTTTGTAGTTCTTTAAGCTTTTCTGCTGGGCTTCATCTAGGCTTAGTATACTGCCTGGACTTTTGCATTTGTTTGCATGATAAAACTTTATGGTGAAAGTTTCTCAACAGCCCCTTGGCCTCTTTTTTTTCAGTTCCCACCAACTTTGGCCTCCAAGCCATGTCTCCATTCTTATAAAATGTGTAATTGTGCAAAGAGTCACGCATTATGTGGACTACTCTTCACATTATTTAAAATTTGTTTATTTATTTTGTTGTAGTTGTTTTTGGTGAGAATATACACAGCAGCTCATACACCAACTCAACAATTTCTACAGGCACAGTTCTGTGACATTGATTACATTCTTCAAGTTATGCAGCCATTCTCACCCTCCTTTTCTGAACTGTTCCTCTGCCATTACCATAAACTCTCTACCCCCCCCAAGTTTCCTATCTAATTTTTCAAGTTGGTGTTGTCAATAAATAGTTCTTAAAAGAGAACAATACTCAAGGCAGACATTCTTTACTAGTTCAGCTAAATTGCTGTTTGGTTTCAAGAAGATTTCAGAGGATATTTTTGGTTTAAGTTTTCAAGATTACCTCAGAGTAAAAGTTTCAGGGGTTCATCCAGACTCCCTGGCTCCAAAATTCTGGATTCCGTGAGAATTTGATATTCTATTCTGCAATTTCTTCATTTTTACCAGGATTCTTCTATAGAGTCTTTGAAGAAAACATGCAGTAGTGGTAGGCAGACACCACCCAGGCCTAGTATCTTGGCTAAAGAGGCAGTTGCTCCTGGGGTAATTAGCCACACATTCTATTTCCTCCTTCTGTTCATGATTCACCTTCTTCTGTTGTTCCAGATAAATGTAGACCAATTATTGTACCTGGGATGGCAATTTGCAGTCCTTTAAGATCCCAGGAACTACACAACAAACTAGGAGGCAGAATAGAAACACTAAACACAATATTAAGCTAATTAACTGGGATTCCCAGAAAACCATGATCCTAAACCTCTAAACCAATCAAGCAAATTCCATGAGGTTTGATTGTACATAAGCTTACAACAAATGTAATCAAAGAGATCTTTACATATCAATATATATAATGTTTCATTCTTCTTAAAGATGGTGAAGCGTAGAAGAACACTCCATTACAGAAAATACTATATTTATTTAATCAGCTCCCTAATAATGGGCAATTAGATCATTCCCATATTTTGCTATTCCCAGTGCTAGGGGTAGATTTGTGTTACCCTAAAAGATATGTTCAAGTCCTAACCCCCATAACTGAAGGTTATCATATTTGGAAACAGAGTCTCTGCAGACATAATTAGTTAACATGAAGTCATACTGGAATAGGATGGGCCCTAATCCAATACGACTGGTATCCTTATGAAAAGACAAGGAACACAGACACAGACAGATACAGAGGGAAAATGGCTATGTGAAGATGGAGGCAGATATTGGAGTTATGTTGCCACAATCCCAGGAATCTCTGGGACTACCAGAAGCTACCAGAAAATATCTACTTTCTGCAAAGAACTTCCCCTAGAGCCTTCAGAGAGAACTTGGTCCTGTCAACACCTTGATTTTTTGCTTCTAGACTCTGAAACTGTGAGAAGATAAATTTCTGTTGTTTTAAACCACTTAGCTTGTGACAATTTGTTACTGAATATCCAGGAAATAAATACAATCAGGAATAGTGCAATTCATGCAAGTGATTATCTTATATATATATATTAATATACACATATACATACAAGAATATATGTAGGCTAAATTTCTATAGAAATAAAGTTGCTGGATCCAAGGGTATGTGATTTTTTATTTTAATAGATATTACCAAAGTGACCACAGAAAATATAAAAGTTCATACTCCATTGGTAATATATGAAAAGAACTGGTTCAACAGAGCCTTACTAACCTGAAGTCTTTTTTTCCCAGAATGAAAGATGAAAATCATGATTTTTACTTTGATAAATTTTGAGATACCAGAGATATAATTCAACTCTGCAGTTTTGAAGAATAGTGATGAGGAGGTAAAATACAAAATAAATTATATATTTTCCTCCTTTTCTGCTTTAAATAAATATTTTCACAAATGTTTCTTCACTCCGAATTAACTACTCATATAGGATTTTGAATTCAGGAGAAATATTTTAATATCTACTTGTGGCAAGTTATCTACCAAATATGTATTCTCCTATTTTACCTTTTTTAAAGAACCCTGGTATTGTAGGTGGTGGCCATGAGTAAACACAAAATCTGCATTTCCAAGTTCCTTTGTACAAGGGTTTTCATGTCATATAGAATCTGGCAATAATACAGAATATCAATAAATCTGATTGAGAATGCTGGAAAAGTTTTCTTATCCTGAAACAGATGTTACTCCTTTTTCCTTATTGCTTCTTTCTCATTCTTGCCTGGATTGCTGAGAGTAGATTAAGAGTGGCTCAGTCACTGCATAAGATGAAGACAACATTCCTACTCCAAAGATGGAAGTTAGAAGGAGTCTCAGTCCTTATAAATTTTGGTGCCTGTGCAAGCATTGTTCTGCCACAGATTTTATTGTTTTTTTTTTTTTTTTTTGAGAAATAAATAAGCCTTTATTTGGTTAAGCAACTGTTAAATGTATACCTACACAATCCTGAAAGGCTACAGCATTAGTCCCTGAAGAGATCTATGCCCACAGGTATTTCATGCAAGTATCAAGCATATTGTCAGCATTTAGTTAGACAGCTGTTCCTGATAATTAATATGAAAGGACTGACAACGGCATATCCAAGTGTTAGTAATATTTCAATGTTTAATGCTGTAGAATGTCTTCCTGATAAAGCAGCTACATAGAAGGACAAAATACAATCTGTCCAATAAAAGGAAAGAAAACAAAACATCAGCAGAAGAATACTTTGAATGGCTTTGATCTCAGGAGTGCTTTTGTGGCTATACCTAGAGTTTTTAAGATACAGAACATGTTTGTGGTGTTTATGAAGGAGAAGTGCCATGTGGCTGCTGGCCCAGGTCATGAAGCCCACAAAGAATACATCTTGCAATATCATGAGGACGAGAAAAATCCACCTCATCATCTCTGTGGATGGTGGAATTGAGCAATAGTTAGCATAATGTCTATATCCAGATCTGGTTATGTTGCTGATGGTTTTGACTGAGTAGAGCAAGTTAGTATTCATTAGTGAATTGAAGATCCAAAAGCACAGAAACCAGTGAAGGTCATGCCAGGGGGTCCTTGGTATGAGCTTCATCCATGAAACATCACTGGCCCTGATGGTAGTGGCCTGGACCACACTCAGGAGGCTGGTGGTGCAGATGGAAAGACCCCGGGACACTCTCCAAAGATAAACAACAGTTTTACAACCAACATCACCCAGAAAGTTCATTAAGCCAAATGCAGCTATTGTCTCTGGTATTCCTTTGGTAAAAAGTATCATGGTATTGGTCAAAGCCAGATGACTGAGAATAACGTCAATCTGTTTCTTCTCAAGACTCATTATGAACATATACATATGTTCCACAAATACAAAAGAGTTTCCCACAATGGCAGGTCCAGTTAGAAAAAGTAGGACTGCTCCTTGCAAAATGTTACTCCAAAGCATCTTAGTTTATGGGCTTAAGAACTACAGAAGTGGGAAAATAAACTTTAAGAAATGCAAATAAGCTGAAGTATCACATACTCCTCAAAATGTTTTTTAAATATCTGTGGATCCCTTCAGGGATAACTACATTAAAAAGAAGTTAGATACCTGAGTCAGTGAATATATGCCTGTTATATCCTGTGTTCTTTTCTTTCCCTTGTTGCTTTTATATTCATTCCTTTGGCTTCGGTGTGGACTTCAGAATATGCATCTCCAGCCTAAATGTACAACTCTTATCTGAGTTTCACATCAATGTATGAAATGCTTTTCATCATCTGCTTCTGTGTCCCATAGCCTGGTCTAACTAATAATGTCCAAAACTGTCATCTTTATGTCTAACAAAATTCCTTCTTCTCCTGAACAACATGTACCATCTAATGAAAGCCATGCCCTACAAATTCCCAAGGTAGAATTCCAGGAGTTGTTCTTGACTCCTCCATCTCCCTCACCCCACATTCAATCAGTTAACATTTCTTATTTACTTGTTCATGTTAACATCTACAAATTTGATCAACTGATTTTTATCATGCAGCTGCTATCTACTTACAGGATTTGATAGCTTTCCACTTTTGTCTGCATTAAGCTCAAACTTCCCCAACGTGTCTGTCAGTTTCTCATACTGTGAGTGTTTGCATGTTGCTGTGATGCTAGAAGCTATGCCACCAGTATTCAGATATCAGCAGGGTCACTCATGGAGGACAGGATTCAGCTGAGCTTCCAGACTAAGACAGAGTAGGAAGAAGGACCCGGTATTCTAATTCTGAAAAGCATTAGCCAGTGAAAACCTTATGAATAGGAGCAGAATGTTATCTGCTGTAGTGCTGGAAGATGAGCCCTCCAGGTTGGAAGACACTCAAAAGACGATTGGGGAAGAGCTGCCTCCTCAAAGTAGAGTCGACCTTAATGACGTGGATGGAGTAAAGCTTTTGGGACCTTCATTTGCTGATGTGGCATGACTCAAAATGAGAAGAAACAGCTGCAAACATCCAATAATAATTGGAACCTGGAATGTACGAAGTATGAATCTAGGAAAATTGGAAATTGTCAAAAATGAAATGGAACACATAAACATAGATATCTTAAGCATTAGTGAGCTGAAATGGACCGGTACTGGCCATTTTGAATCGGAGAATCATATAGCCTACTATGCCGGGGAAGTCAACTTGGAGAGGAATGGTGTTGCACTGATCGTTAAAAAGAATATTTCAGGATCTAACCTAAAGTACAGCATCATCAGGGATAGGATGATATCCATACTCCTACAAGTAAGATCAGGTAATATAACTATTATTCAAATTTACACAATAAACACTAAGGCCAAACATGAAGAAATTGAAGATTTTTATCAGCTTCTGAAGTCTGAAATTGAACATGCAATCGGGATGCATTGATAATTACTGATGATTGGAATGCAAAAGTTGGAAACAAAGAAGGATCAGTAGTTGGAAAATATGGCCTTGGTGATAGAATTTTGCAAGACCATACTTCTTCATTGCTAATACCTTTTTTCAGCAAATAAATGGCAACTATACACATGGACCTTGTCAGATGGTACACACAGGAATCAAATCGACTACATCTGTGAAAAGAGACTATGGAAAAGCTCAATATCATTAGTCAGAACAAGGCTAGGGGACGACTGTGGAACAGACCATCAACTGCTCATATGAAAGTTGAAGCTGAAACTGAAGAAAATCAGAGCAAGTCCACAAGAGCCAAAATACAATCTTGAGTATATCTCACCTGAATTTAGAGACCATCTCAAAAATAGATTTGATGTGTTGAACACTAATGACCAAAGACCAGACAAGTTGTGGAATGACATCAAGGACATCATAAATGAAGGAAGCAAGAGGTCATTGAAAAGACAGGAAAGAAAGAAAAGACCAAGACGGATGTCAGAGGGATTCTGAAACTTGCTCTGGAATGTCGAGTAGCTAAAGCAAAAGGAAGAAATGATGAAGTAAAAGAGCTGAACAGAAGATTTCAAAGGGTGGTGCAAGAAGA
This sequence comes from Elephas maximus indicus, assembly GCF_024166365.1. Classification (NCBI taxonomy): domain Eukaryota; kingdom Metazoa; phylum Chordata; class Mammalia; order Proboscidea; family Elephantidae; genus Elephas; species Elephas maximus. The sequence continues at coordinate 75,594,194 of NC_064819.1, forward strand.
CAATGTAAAGTATTATAATGACATGTGCAAACAGCTGGAGATAGAAAACCAAAAGGGAAGGACACGCTTGGCATTTCTAAAGCCAAAAAATCTGAAGAAAAAACTCAAGCCTCAAATTGCAATAGTGAAGGATTCTATGGAGAAAATATTAAATGATGCAGGAAGCATCAAAAGAAGATGGAAGGAATACACACAGTCATTATACCAAAAAGAATTAGTCGATGTTCAACCATTTTAAGAGGTAGCATATGACCAGGAACTGATGGTACTGAAGGAAGAAGTCCAAGCTGCAAGGGAGCCCTTGGCGAAAAACAAGGCTCTAGGAATTGACAGAACATCAGTTGAGATGTTTCAACAAACGGGTGCAGTGCTGGAAGTGCTCACTCATCTAGGCCAAGAAATATGAAGACAGCTTCCTGGCCAACTGACTGGAAGAGATCCATATTTATGCCTATTCCTGAGAAGGGTGATCCAACCGAAAGTGAAAATTATCGAACTGTATCATTAATATCACACGCAAGCAAAATTTTGCTGAAGATCATTCAAAAACAGCTGTGGCAGTACATCAACAGGAGCTGCCAGAAATTCAGGCCAGATTCAGAAGAGGATGTGGAACCAGGGATATCATTGCTGATGTCAGATGGATCCTGGCTGAAAACAGAGAATACCAGAAAGATATTTACCTGTGTTTTATTGACTATGCAAAGGCATTCGACTGTGTGGATCATAACAAATTATGGATAACATTGCGAAGAATGGGGATTCCAGAATACTTAATTGTGCTCATGAGGAACCTGTACATACATAAAGAGGCAGTTGTTTAGACAGAACAAGGGAATACTGAGTGGTTTAAAGTCAGGAAAGGTGTGCGCCTTTGTTGTATCCTTTCGCCATACCTATTCAACCTCTTTGCTGAGCAAATAATCTGAGAAAGTGGACTATATGAAGAGGAATGGGGCATCAGGATTGGAGGAAGATTCATTAACAACCTGCCTTATGCAGATGACACAACCTTGCTTGCTGAAAGTGAAGAGGACTTGAAGCGCTTACTAATGAAGATCAGAGACCACAGCCTTCAGTATGGATTGCACCTCAACATAAAGAAAACAAAAATCCTCACAACTGGGCCAAGAAACAACATCATAATAAATGGAGAAGAGGTTGAAATTGTCAAGGTTTTCATTTTACTTAGATCCATTATCGACACCCATGGAAGCAGCAGTCAAGAAATCAAAAGACACATTGTATTGGGCAAATCTGCTGCAAAGGACCTCTTTAAAGTTTTGAAAAGCAAAGGTGTAATCTTGAAGGCTAAGGTGCACCTGACCCAAGGCATGGTATTTTCAGTAACATCATATGCATGTGAAAACTGGACAATGAATAAAGAAGACCGAAGAAGAATTGACACCTTTGAATTGCGGTGTTGGCGAAGAATATTGAATATACCATGGACTGCCAAAAGAATGGACAAATCTGTCTTGGAAGAAGTAAAACCAGAATGCTCCTTAGAAGCAAGGATTGTGAGACTGCGTCTTACATACCTTGGACAGGTTGTCAGGAGGGATCAGTCCCTAGAGAAGGACATCATGCTTGGTAAAGTATAGGGTCAGCTGAAAAGAGGAAGACCCTCAGTGAGATGGATTGATACAGTGGCTACAACAATGGGCTAGAAGATAACAGTGATTGTAGGACGGGGCAGTGTTTCGTTCTGCTGTGCATAGGGTCGCTATAAGCAGGAACCAACTCCACAACACCTAACAACAGCAACAAGCTCAAACTTTAAGTCCTTCATCATTTGTGCCTTGCTTATTCCTAAAACCCATTTCTTTTCCTCCATAAGCACATTCTAAAATGTTTTAAAGTCTACCAAATACATGAAATCTAGGTGCGACATATTACTCATGGGGCATTGCTTTAACTTTTCTGCCTACAATGACTTCCTTCGATACTGTCTCTTCCTCTTTTTCCAAGTTAAAACCAACCTTTATGTATTCTTTAACAACCAGCTCACAATTTTCATTGTTTACATATCCCCCCATTCAAAAACCTTCTATGAGACTCCTGGATATCTGCATTTATCTATAACCATCAACAGGCTGGGTTGCATTTCTTCGTTTAACTATATGCCTCCTCTACACCTTGAGGACAGAGACTATCTTGTAATCATCCTTCTATGAATGCTCCCTAACCCTCAGTCTAATACATAAGAGGCACTCCGTAAATACTCATTGAATACATAAAAATTAGGATGCATGAAAGAATTTAAGGCTTCATATTAATAATGGAAGTGAACGAAGAGGCTATTTGGACAAATTTAATGGGAGGTTGATATTTCTCTGCAAATATCATACTGGAAAATTTGGAAACTGCAAGTTAATTCTGGTGGGTCATCGTAGATGGGAGTTACATTTGCTTAGGTTAGTTTTTTTGTTAGTTTATTTGTTTTTTCTTCCAGATGAATAGCCAGTTTTGAACACCAAAGCAGTCACTAATGATACCAGCATGAAAATTAATATGCATATACTAGGAAAGAAAATAAACAATGATGAGTTCCCTGTCTTGATCTACTTCTGAAATGCTAATAGACCTTTCCCTTATACAAACATTGGCAGTCTTAACAAATAGTGGCAATGCCTAATTTGAGGAATGTTTTTCTATTTAACAAGGGAGCATCACAATGGATTAGACTACTAACCATGCTTTTTTTTTTTTTTTAAAGCAAAGATGTCATTTTGAAGACTAAGGTGTGCCTGACCCAAGCATATTTTTTTTTTAGATGCATGTGAAAGCTGGACAATGAACAAGGAAGACTGAAGAAGAATTGATGCATTTGAATTGTGGTATTGGCAAAGAATATTGAATATACCATGGACTGCGAGAAGAATGAACAAAACTGTCTTGGAAGAAGTAAAGCCAGAATGCTCCTTAGAAGGAAGGACAGTGAGACTTTGTCCCACTTGCTTTGGACATGTTGTCAGGAGGGACCAGTCCCTGGAGAATGACATCATGCTTGGTAAAGTATAGGGTCAGTGAACAAGAGGAAGACTGCCAGTGAGATGGATTGATACAGTGGCTACAACAGTGGACTCAAGCATAGCAACAATTGTGAGGCTAGCGCAGGACTGGGCAGTGTTTTTTTTCTGTTGTACATAGGGTCACTAAGAGTCAGAACCAACTGCATGGCCCCTAACAACAAGATCAACAACAGTAGCAGAGATGCTATGAAAGATGGTGAAAATAACTGAGTGGCTGGTGATGGCTAAACTTTTGTACAGTCACTCAGAAGACAAAAGAGACATGAGGACCACAAGTTTCCAAGAAACAATTGATCTTTCCCTAGAAATACAGATTTATGTCCTTCCCAGTGAATGACAACAAACAATGGTTTCTTTATATCAGTTTACAGCAAGGAAAATCAGATTGCCTTGCAAGAAATGGGAGAAGTTGTGGAAAACAAAACAAAACAAAAGACAATTACTTCTTATTTTAGCCAAGAGCTAATATGAACAACATGTGGCCAGTGTGAAAGGAGTCTGGTACTGTCAGAGACTGCACAAATCGGATTCTTTGTAAGTGATGCACAGTCCAGCTCCGTTCCTGATATCTACTGCCTTCCAAAAACATCACTGCATGAAACATCTGTTTTCTGCAAGATTAGCACAACTCACCAGGAACGTGCTTACCCCAAAGGAAATAAAGAGATGGTAAAACTGATTGCAATTCAATTTATGTGAAGGAATTCAGATAAATCCTGGTCTGATTCATAAGAAATGTTTCCAGTCTCCCTCGACTGGCTGCCCCTTGGGACAATTTTCCGATTATCAAGGATAGGATGGTAGCAGTCTAGGCTTTGATTTTTGTTCCATCAGTTTGAGACAGATACAATCAAGTCAACATTAAATTAGCTAGGCTGCAAATTCTATTATGAACTGCAAGAACTGTCTAAATTCATTTTATTTGGGAGCTCTGTTATATCAAATATTCCTTGAAATGTGTGAACCATTGGCTGGATCTTGCACATGTTCTATTTATAGTATTGTGATTGTTTTCGTTACTCATGGTAAAGGGATTTGACATGGACATCTGGGTTATGTTTGGCTTTTGGCATTTGCTTTGCAGACTACTAACCATTCTTGATTTCACATAAAATGAATTACCACTAATGGCAGTTGTGTAACATGTCTCTATATTCTTTGACATTCCTTTTATGGAGAAGGGGGTTCTATGTCCCCTTCCCTTAAATCCAGGATGAACTTATGACCCACCTATAATCAACAAAATGCAGCAGAAGTGATGGTCTGTGACTTCTGAGGCTAGGTTTCAAAACAGTGATGCAGCTTCTGGATTTTCTTTTGAGACACTTGTTCAGGAAGAAGCCAACAATTATGTAAGAATTCCAACTATCTTGAGACCACCATGCTGGAGAGGCAATGTGTATCCACTTTGACAGCCCCACTTCGGTCCCAGCTGACATCAAGCCTTCACTACAAGCCACATGGAAAACCTATACTGGATGTCTAGCCAAACTGAGTCTTCAGATGACTATAGTCAGTCAATATGTGACTTCCAGTGCATAGACCACAAGGAAGAAACACCTAGCTGAGCACTTTTAAATTCCTAATTCACAAAATCATGAGGAAATGAAAATTGTGTTTTAAGCCACCAGATTTTAGGACTAAGTTTGTATAGGTGTAGTAATTAGAACATTATATTTTAATAATAATCTAAAATTAATAATATACACACTTCTAGATTTAGAGAACCAACAAAATAGTAGGTAATGTCACTATTTTCTGTTGAAAATGTTTGGGGCTCCTATAAAGTTATATCCATACTCCATTTAAGAGCTAAAAAGATCCCAAATGTGTTATTTGTATAAAAAAAAGGTGGTAAATTATGAAATGTAAAGGTTTCAAATTTGTACATCTTTATTGTTTAATTCATAAGTAAAACCACTGTCAAATGTCCCTAACACAGGAATGTGTTTGAGAATCAGTATGTTGGATCAGAATGAAGACATAGACACCAAAGCTTCTGATAGAGTATAACATTAGCTTGAGCTCAACTTCTGAGTTAAAGCCTGCATTTACTCTAAAGATAATAGTTTATTAAATCCTCTCTGAAAAGAATTCTGTTATGTAATTTATAGTTTACATAAATCAATCAGCTACTGGGGACATCCATTAAGACATTGGAAGCCTAGAGTGAAAATATTATATATATGTATCACAAGTATTATATAATAATTATATAAACCCATTGCCAGTCAAGTCAACTCTGACTCATAACAACCCTATAAGACAAAGTAGGACCCTCTTGTATGGTTTCCAAGAGGCTGCTGGTGGATTTGAACTGCTGACCTTTTCATTACCAGCCTGAACTCTTAATGACTTCTCTACCAGGGCTCCAAAGTATTATATAATAGTAGTATTTATATATAATAACATTAGGAAAATACTTATTATTTCTTGGATTGCACTAGATAAGGCAGATAAAGAAAAAATAAAACATGGTTCATTCTTTCAAAGAATTTACAGTCTTGTAGGAAGGGACCTAAAGAAAAAAAAGCATTCAACATGTCTCAAAGTTTTCAGGTTCAGTGGATGCTATTGCAGCACATTTTACATAGGAAAAAAAGAAGTTATGTGAACTTCACAGTGGGTATTTCCAGATAGGAAATAAGGATGTATTTCATAGAGAATGTAAGATTTGCACTGGGCCTTGAAGGATATATAGGATTTTTCTGCTGAAATTTGTATGCTGGAATGGGGGTAGGCTGTGGAGGGCATGAGAAGGAAGACTTAAAGTATTTCATTAACAAAGACACGGAGGTAGAAAAAGGGACATGGAAGGAGATCAGCTTTTAGGTCATTTAGGCTTCATTGAAGAGTAAATGAAAAGTAGATGGGATATGCAGTAAGACAAGATAAAAAAAAAAGAGGCATACAGATTGGAAAGGAAGAAACTAGCTGTCTTTATTGATGGACAAAGGAAAACTGGTGCAATGGTAAAGTGCTCAGCTGCTAACCGAAAGGTGGGCAGTTCATACCCATCAGCCACTCTGGGAGAAAATAACTGGCAATCTGCTCCTGTAAAGACTACATCCTAGGAAACCCTATGGGGCAGTTCTACTCTGTCGTATAAGGTCGCTATGAGTTAGAATCAATTCGACGGCACACAAAAACAACAGCAACGTTGATGGATGACATGACTGTCTACACAAAATATTCCAGCATCTGTAGAAGGTACTAGATCTAATACACAGAGTTGAGAAAAATCACAGATAGATGTTCAGTGTGCATAAATTAGATGTATTTCTGTACACTAGCAATGAACAAATGGAAAATGAAATAAAAAAACAAAATTTACAGTATATTGTAAAACAAAACAAGAATAAAAATAACAAAATATATGCAAGATTTGTATGATGAAAACTGCAAAACATTAATGGCATAAATTAAATGAAACTTATTAAATTGAGAGATATACTGTGTTCATGGATTGAAGGATTCAGTATTGTCAATATGTCAATTCTTCTCAAAATGATATATATATTTAATTCATCCTAATCAAAATAGGAGCAGGCTTTGATATAGAAATTGACTCAGAAATTTAAATTTAAAAAGCAAAAGATGTGGAATAGCCGAAACAATTTTTTTAATTAAAAAAAAAAAAGATGGAGGACTCACAATACCTGGTTTTAAGACGTACAAAGTTAGAGTAATCGAGACAGTGTGGTATTGGTGAAAGGACTGACATAGAAATCAATGGAACAGAACAGCTCAGATGGAAGCCCATGTATGCACATTTGATTTGTTTTCACAAAAATATAGAGGTAAATTATTGGAGAAAGGAAAGTATTTTTCACAACTGGTGTTTCAACAATAGGCCATTCCTATGCAAAAACTTAAAAAGAACCTTGAGCCCTCCTTGCATCATATTAAAAAGTTAAGATGAATGAGACCAGAAGAACTAGATGGTGCCCAGCTACAACAGATGGCTGCCCTGACAGGGAACACAACAGAGAACCCCTGAGGGAGCAGGAGAGCAGTAGGATGCAGACCCCACATTCTCATAAAAAGACCAGGCTTAATGGTCTGACTGAGACTAGAAGGACCCCGGTGGTCATGGCCCCCAGACCTTTGGTTAGCCCAAGACAGGAACCATTCCCAAAGCCAACTCTTCAGACAGGGATTGGACTGGACAATGGGATAAAAAAAGATGCTGGTGAAGAATAAGCTTCTTGGATCAACTAGACACTTGAGACTATGTTGGCAGCTCCTATCTGGAGGGGAGATGAGAGGGTGGAGGGGGTCAGAAGCTGGCGGAATGCACAGGAAAAGAGAGAGTGGAGGGAAGGAGTGGGCTGCCTCATTAAGGGAAGAGCAGTTAAGAGTATGTGGCAAGGTGTATATAAATTTTTGTGTGAGAGACTGCCTTTATTTGTAAACTTTCACTTAAAGCACAATAAAAGTATAAAAAAAAAAGTTAAGATGATTTTGGTCATAGACAATATATAAAACCTAAAACTACAAAATCTCTGGAAATAGTAGAGGAAAATCTTCCTCATATTCAATTATGCCAAGATTTCTTTGATAAGACACTAAATGAAAAAAATTGATAAATTGGACTTTACCAAAAATTAAAAATGCCTGCCCTTTGAAAGACATCTTTAAGAAAATAAAAATATAAGGCAAAAGCTGGGAGAAAATATCTACAAACCAAGTATCTGATAAATGGCTTGTATCCAGAATATATAAAAACTCTCCTAACTACAATAATAAGAGACAGACAATACAATCTGAAAAGTGCAAGGGTCTTAAGCAGGCATCATATAAAGAAGAAATATGGATTGCAAATAGGCCAATGAAAATACATATAACATCATGAGTCATGAGCAAAGTGAAAATTGAAACCACAAGGGTATACCACCACAGACATATTAGAATGAAAAACAAACAAAATAAAACAACAAAAACCAAAACAAACAAATAAACCAAAAATACACTTAACAATTCTAAGTACTGGTGAGGATGCAAAAAGATAAAAATTGTCATACAATGCCAGTATGAATGCAAAATGGTATAATCACTCCTAAAAAAGATTTGGCAGTATTTTTTTACCAAGGTAAACATAGTTTATCATATGACACAGCAATTCTATCCTAGATACTTATCCAAGAGAAACATATACTGTATGTATGTATGTATAATTCCACTAAAGAGAGACCTGTATGATGATATATATGACAGATGTAGTCATAGTTGCCAAAAACTGGAAATAATCCTAACACTTATCAACTGTTGAATGGATAAATAAATTGTGGTGTATCTATACAATAAGAAGCCATTCAGCAATAAAAGGAACTACTGATAAGTGCAACAACTTGGATTATCTCAAAATGATTATGCTAAGTAAAAGGGGCTACATAGTACATTATCCTATTTATACAGTATTATGAAAACTTCAAAGCTAGAGACAAAGACATCAGATTACTGGATGCCAGGAGCTGGAAGACTGACTAAAAAGGAGCAGAAGAGAAAACTGGGGCAAAAAGGAAATGCTCTATAACTTGACTCCTTAGTTGTTACATAGCTGTTAGCATTTGTGGAAACTCATAAAACCAGACAGTTAAAAACTGGACAGGTAAAATTTTCTATACGTAAATTATGCCTTAATTAGGTTGACTACAAAAGCAGATAGGGCAGACTGTTTGGCCATACTTTAATGACTCCATTTCCAACTCCTTAAACTGTCATGTCTACACTACATATTTAGAAAACAATGATACATTTTAACTGACTTAACTACATGCAACATAGCATCGTGGCTAAGAGCACAGTAACTTTCATAGATTTTCATTAAAAATAAATATATCATTCTGCTTCACATCACAGTTTCATTGCACATGCTTGTATTTAAATGTGCTTGGAAAGCTATCTTATTATCTTTTTTACAAGCAAGCTCTTAATCATTGTTTCAAATCTAGCCAGGTATCATATCCTTGGGTAAGCTTTTTCTGGCACGTAGTCAGGCTCAGATGCCTCTCTTCTCTCCGCTCCAGGAAGATCCTGGGTCTGAAAATATTTTATCTTATTATACTTTACTTCAAGAAGCCCTGATGGGCCAGTGGTTAAGCACTCAGCTGCTAACCAAAAGGTTGGTGATTCAAACCCACCAGCTGCACCAGTGGAGAAAGATGTGGCAGCCTGTTTCTGTAAAGAGCTCAGCCTTGGAAACCCTGTGGGACAGTTTTATGAGTTGGAATCGACTCAAAAGCAACAGGTATGCTCTACTTCAATACTAAACTTACTTATCCTACTGCATTAAAACACTGCTTAAGAGAATAAGATATTTTAATTGAAGATTAGGTGAGATAAATACATACACAACAGATACTATTTCCAAGGGAAATGCAAATCATATATTTGGTCAGAAATTTGTGCCTAGCATATTGAAAAAATAGATGCAAATCAATAATAAAAATATTAAAATTCTGTTTAAAAATGGGCTAAGAATTCTTCAGAGATGATATACAAGTGCCCAATAAACACATGAAAAGATGCTCAACATCATTAGTCATCAGGGAAACACAAATCAAAACCATAATGAGATAACATATTATACCCACTTAAAAAAGAAAACGGATAAAAACCAAGCCAGTTGCCATGTAGTCAATTCCAACTCATGAAACGCCCATGTGTCTAAGAGTAGAACTGTGCTCCATTGGGTATTCGGTGGTTGATTCTTTGGAAATAGATTGCCAGGCCTTTTTTCTGAGAAACCTCTAGATGGTCTTGAACCTTCAACCTTTCTGTTAACAGCAGAGGATATTAACTGCTTGCACCACCCAAGGACTCTTTATACCCATCAGGATGGCTAGAATCAAAAAGTCAGATAATAACAAGTGTTCCTGAGAATGTCAACTTGGAACAATCACGCACTACTGTTGGGTATGTAAAATGGTGCACCTGCTTTGGAAAACAGCCTGGCAGTTCCTCAAATATTAAATGTAGCTTAGCTATATTACCCACCAATTCCACTCCTATGTGTATACCTAAGAGAGATGAAAACACAGGTTCACAAAAAAACTTGTATACAAACGTTCAGTGTTATTTATAAAGGTCAAAATGTATAAATAGCCCGTATGTCCATTAACTGAGGAATGAATAAACAAAATGCGGTATATCCATAAATAGAACTTTCAGCAAACGTGGATGAACCTTAAAAACATTATGCAAAGTGTTAAGTTAGCAGTTACAAAAGGCCATGTATTTACGATTTCATTTATAGGAAATGTCCAGAATATGCAAATTTATAAAAACAGAAAGTAGGTTAGTGGTTGCCAGCAACAGGGGCAGAAGCACTGGTGGCGTAGTGGTTAAGTGCTACAGCTGCCAACCAAAAGGTTGGCAGTTCCAATCCACCAGGCATTCCTTGGAAACCCTATGGGGCAGTTCTACTCTGTCCTAGGGGGTCTATATGAGAGTTGGAATCAACTCAATGACAACAGTGTGGTTTTTTTACAGCAGGGGCAGAGTGGAGGATAAGGAGGATAACTACTGTGCATAGGGTTTCTTTCTGGGGTGATGAAAAATGTTCTAAAATCAGATTGTGGTGATGTTTACCCAATTATATGAATTTGTCGCTAGTTAACAAAGGGATGAGGTGAGCAAACCCCACTTTTATCACTAACTGCATGGCAAAGATCAGCATGAATCTAATTTCCAGCAGAAAGTAGATCCTGGCCCTACCCTTCCACATTTCATTCTTCATCACAAGCCGCTTACTTGGCAATTCCTCTCTCTAGTCCTAACCACCCAGAGTTAGATCAGACCTTCTTCCCGGTGCTTCTGAGCTGTGTCAAAACATCACTGACCCCCTGAGGCCAGGTCATCGGGGAGCTGGCTTAGGCTCAAGAGTAGGCTCAACTACCTATAGTTCAGACTAGCTGGTCTCTCTCTCTCTAACCCCTGGGACTAGGTCACAGCTTAGAAGGACTCTAACCTTTTTCATCAACTGCCCATGCAGCCTTTCCCTATCACCTAGCCACCCAGAGCTCAGTCTACACAAATCATCTCTGTACTGTCAACCCCTGCTGCTCATGGGCCCTGTGGGTTCATTAATTTCCTATACTCAAACCCATTGCAGTCGACCCCACGTGACAGTAGAACTGCCCTACAGGGTTTCTTAGACTGTAATCTTAAGGAAGCATACTGCCACACCTTTCTCCCATAGAATGGCTATTTCCAACCATCAGCATTTCAGTTAGCAGCCAAGCAATTAACCACTGGGCAACCAGGGCTCCTTTAATTCTCTATAACAGAGACTGTTACCTGTACTTGGAGTTCCCTATTTATTATGACCTGAAAGGATGCAAGTGTAGACACATCAAGTAAGGTCTGAGAGAGTTCCCTGCAGAGAATCCCAGGGATGTGCTTCTCCTTCTTCCATTCATGGATGTTCTCACCAATCCAGGAGACCTCAAATAGAGTCCTCCAAAGTTCTGCATTCCCTAGTCCTTGGGACCTCTATAAATCTGCATGACTTCAGCCTTAATGCATAATTATGATAGATTCAATCAACAAATGTGCATGACTCTATCAGGCCCCCTCCCATCCTAGTAGTGTGGGGCCTGTGTAGCCCCTGCTTGCTTGGCTATTTTACAAAATAAAAGCATCTTAATTGCTGGGGGTTATTTTCAAAAACCAAAGTCAAAGGGCCAAACCAAGTTTTTTTGTTCCACAATGAATATAATAAAATCTTTGAATTGTGTACTTTAAATGGATGAATTATATGGTGTGTGATATACTTCATTAAAGACATTAAAAATAAAAAGTCAGTGGAGGAGTTAAAAGGTAATCTATGAAATACTCAACTCATGCACACAGACACACAGCAGTAAAGGAAGAACAGAGGAACAGATAGGATAAACAGAAAAGAAAAATTAAAATGGTAAATTTAAATCCCAGTGTATCTGGAATCACATTAAATTTAAATGGACCAAATACCCATTTAATTACAGAGATCTTCAGAAGAGATTACAAATCAGGTCCCAACTTTTTGCTGATAATAAGAAACACACTTGAGACATAAAGACACATACAAGTTGAACATAACAGGATGAGAAAGAATATATCATGCAAATACTAAGCTTGAGAAAGCTGGCTTGGCTATATTGACAATTGAAAAGTAATTTCTAGAGAACTTATAAAAATGTCCACCACACAATGTGTGAGCTTTAAACATATACTAGGCCCAGAGAGTATGAGGCAATATTTCAAGAGTTTCAGGCAAGTAAGTAAGTTCTAGCCTTCTTACCTTTCCATCCCACCCTCACAAACCAGGAGCAGGCAGGAATTACAGCTAGAGAGTGGAGGAAAGGTTATGAAAAGAACACATCCCTTTATCTGTTCACTGATTTCCATTAGCAAGAAGAGGGTAATACCAAATTTCTCTATGAAGATGGTTTGCAACTTAAAGTGACAGTAGGATTTTTGTATGAACTAAGAATAAACAGAAAAGTTATTGAACTTCCTGAATTTATTTTGGGCTGTAGAGAAATCGAAAAGAAATACAATCCCTTTTATAGTTATGCTCATGGATCCTGAGTATTCCAAATTTTGGTTTCATTTGTTATGATTTTGTTTTGAATTATAAACCACAGGGCCCAGTTCACTGTCAGTTACAAGGCAGTTGAAAGATTCATAGGAGAGTGTGCTTTCAAACTTGACAAATTGATTTGCATTCCTAGTCTGATCTGACTCTGTGTGAGTTTTGGCAATTTATTTACCTTCCATTTGCTTCTGCATTGTCCTCTGCCAGATAAGATAAGAACCCAGTGTTTGGCAAGTAAGGATTTAGCAACTAAAAAGCAGCTGGAACACTGGTAGTCCAGTGGTTACGTGTTTGCCTGCTAACCATAAAGGTCAGCACTTCAAATTTACCAGCTGCTTCTTGGAAACCCTATCTGGCAGTCTACCCTGTCCTATGGGGGTTGCTATGAGTTGGAATCTGCTTGACAGCAATGGGTTTTGTTTGGTTATTTTGGTTTAAAAAGCAACAAAGATCATTTTTATTGGGCACTATTTTCTGGAAAAGAGTAAAGAGGGCAGCTTACTTTATAAGTGCAGCAAACAGACAATTCCTTATTCTGGAGATGGATCTTGAACTCAAGGACAAACATTTCTGCCATTTCACTTGGAAATGTTAGCATTTTAACATCTCTTTTGACCCTGAGCATTGTTCCTGTATAGGAAATAAAAAAGAGCTCAATGCACTCATTTCCACTGCCTCACTTCACCCCAACTCTCCCCCGAGAATGAATCAAACTCACAATCCAAGGCAGCCATTCTGTCCTCACCCCATGGAAGTCAGCGCCACATTTATCAGGTGTACTTACCTTGGCAGTAACATGCAGGTGGATCTAGACTGGTATTTGCAGCAGGACTTTCCGGGCCATATTTATACCATTTGGATTTCCAGATGTCAGGGTAAAATTAGTCTCCTGCCAAGGCTGCTGTAACTTTGAGGCTTGGCAGCGGAGAGGGCTCCCTGTGCAGAAAATTTATCCCTTGAGGTACAACTTTCCTCTCTCACTGCCTCCTTCCATAACTAGATGATTAGCTGCCCTCCTTCAAATTATCTCAGTCTTAATTAAGGCTTATTATAATAATGAGGATGCACTGAGAGAACAAGCAAATACATAAGCATTAATACGTAAAGTCTGGATATTTCCTGGACCTTATGCTAACCACACACATCCCTTTCTATCATGTCCAAGGCTTTGGGGTGAAACAACATCTCAGATGCAGAACTGATCCATTTTTAAGTGACTGAAATTGGGATAAACGTTTTCAAAACCATTCTAAACTCACGTATATAATAAATATGAGCTTCCTTTGAAAACGGGTTCTGGAGATTAACCCTTGTTACAGTTAGGAGTATAAGTCTGCGAACCAGCTGTCTTTTCAGTTTTGTAATCTAGATTTAGGGTACTTAAATATGGAGATTTTTATTCTCTATCTCAGAAGTATCGGAAGTGGAACTCAGGAAGCAACCCTTTAAAACCTACCCCTATTATGTATTGCCAGGCCTACTTTGAACAAATGTAATGAATTTCAGAGGGGACTAAAGACATAGAATTGTTGCTGAGTGCAGTCAAGTCGATTCCAACTCATAGCAACCCTGTAAGTCAGGGTAGAACTGCCCCACAGGGTTTCCTAGGCTGTAATCATTACCAGAGCAGATGGCCCAGGATCATCATGTATCTAGTGGGTAGAAGCCAAGGATGATGCTAAGTATTCTCCAATGTGTAGGACAGACTCCTAAAATAGAATTAGTCTGGCCCCAAAAGTCAATAGTGCAAAGACAGAAACACCCTGATCTGAAGCTTCCATGCTGTGTTCTGCCACAGGCACAGACTTATTTGCAGAGGTTATCACATGGGTTATCACATGTTTGGTGACCTGGGGAAAATTCTACCAACTAATGCACGTGTTCTTATTGTTAAAGGTCCTGAGACATCTTTACCTTAGACAACAAGGGATCTTCTTTATCCTAGCCTTGGGAAAATTGATTTCTGTTTCTTAAGTCAGTCTGCCTCTTTAATGCAACATTGTCTTTCCTAACTTTTCAGCAAATCTATTTCTTCTACAGGTTTTGGAAACTGGCAACAAAAAGCCTCAGGTGGCACTACTGGTCTTCTCTGCCACAGACTGCCCCTTAAGTCTGAATGGGGACACTAAAAGGAGAAAATTTATTAATATTAATGAATTATTTGATAGGAATTTTTCCCTTCTTCCTGTGTGACATTTCAGGTACTCCTGTGATTTCTTCCTGTATATAAAAAAAAGTCTCAAACCAGAAATTAGAATTTTCTGTTCCATGCTACAGTTTAAGAGTTGAAATTGGCGCACCGGAGGGAGAAGTCCCCGAGAGGAAGTGACTGGTCTTGGAGCGGGGAGAGCAGCATCCCAGCCGGGGAGCCGTCCTGCCGGGATTTTGGTGGATGCGGGCGGAGCGTGAGCGCGGGGATCAGCTCTATATTCCGAGGGTGCTACACTCCTAGCTCTCTGATCCCTCCCCCACCCTCCCCAGGTGGCTCCATTAACATCCGAATACCCTGAGCCAGAGGGAGAATTCAGATAGGGATCTGACTGCATTTTTTTTTAGCTGATTACCTGGAAAAGCTAGTTTCCCAGTGATGGCTCGGAGACAGCAGTCCATATCAAACCACATAAAGAAACAGACCATGACAGCTTCTCCAACCCCCCAAACAAAAGAATCAAAATCTTTCCCAAATGAAGATACAATCCTGGAATTATCAGACACAGAATATAAAAAACTAATTTACAGAATGCTTAAAGACATCACAAATGAAATTAGGCTAACTGCAGAAAAAGCCAAGGAACACACTGATAAAACTGTTGAAGAACTCAAAAAGATTACTAAAGAACATAGTGGAAAAATTAATAAGTTGCAAGAATCCATAGAGACACAGCATGTAGAAATCCAAAAGATTAACAATAAAATTACAGAATTAGATAACGCAATAGGAAGTCAGAGGAGCAGACTCGAGCAATTAGAATGTAGACTGGGACTTCTGGAGGACCAGGGAATCAACACCAACATAGCTGAAAAAAAATCAGATAAAAGAATTAAAAAAAATGAAGAAACCCTAAGAATCATGTGGGACTCTATCAAGAAGGATAACTTGCGAGTGATTGGAGTCCCAGAACAGGGAGGGGGGACAGAAAACACAGAGAAAATAGTTGAAGAACTCCTGACACAAAACTTCCCTAGCATCATGAAAGACGAAAGGATATCTATCCAAGATGCTCATCGAACCCCATTTAAGATTGATCCAAAAAGAAAAACACCAAGACATATTATCATCAAACTCACCAAAACCAAAGATAAACAGAAAATTTTAAAAGCAGCCAGGGAGAAAAGAAAGGTTTCCTTCAAGGGAGAATCAATAAGAATAAGTTCAGACTTTTTTTTTTTTAGTTACTCAGCAGAAACCATGCAGGCAAGAAGGGAATGGGACGACGTATACAGAGCACTGAATGAGAAAAACTGCCAACCAAGGATCATATATCCAGCAAAACTCTCTCTGAAATATGAAGGCGAAATTAAGATATTTACAGATAAACACAAGTTTAGAGAATTTGCAAAAACTAAACCAAGACTGCAAGAAATGCTAAAGGAGATTGTTTGGCCGGATGACCAATAATATCAGGTACCAGCACAATACAAGGTCACAAAACAGAACGTCCTGATATCAACGCAACTCAAATAGGGAAAGCACAAAAACAAACAAATTAAGATTAATTCTAAAAAATAAATAAATAAACAAAATAATTCACATAACAGGGAATCATGGAAATCAATAGATAAACGATCACAATAATCAAAAAGAGGGACTAAATATAGGAGGCATTGAACTGCCAGATGGAGAGTGATACAAGGCGATATAGAATGATACAAGTTAGGATTTTACTTAGAAAAATAGGGGTAAATAATAAGGTAACCACAAAAAAGGAATATCAATTCCATAACTCAAGAAAAAAGCCAAGAAAAACGTAACGACTCAACTAACATAAAGTTAAACATTATGAAAATGAGGATCTCACAATCTACTAAGAAAAACGTCTCAGCACAAAAAAGTATGTGGAAAAATGAAATGGCCAACAACTCACACGAAAAGAAATCAAAATGACAGCACTAAAAACTTATTTATCTATAATTACGCTGAATGTAAATGGACTAAATACACCAATAAAGAGACAGAGAGTCAAGGACTGGATAAAGAAACACGATCCATCTATATGCTGCCTACAAGAGACACACCTTAGACTTAGAGACACAAACAAACTAAAACTCAAAGGATGGAAAAAAATATATCAAGCAAATAATAAGCAAAAAAGAAGAGGAGTAGCAATATTAATTTCTGACAAAATAGACTTTAGACTTAAATCCACCACAAAGGATAAAGAAGGACACTATAGAATGATAAAAGGGACAATTGATCAGGAAGACATAACCATATTAAATATTTATGCACCCAATGACAGGGCTGCAAGATACATAAATCAAATTTTAACAGAATTGAAAAGTGAGACAGACACCTCCACATTTATAGTAGGAGACTTCAACACACCACTTTCGGAGAAGGACAGGGCATCCAGTAAGAAGCTCAATAGAGACACAGAAGACCTACTTACAACAATCAACCAGCTTGACCTCATTGACTTACACAGAACTCTCCACCCAACTGCTGCAAAATATACTTTTTTTCCTAGTGCACATGGAACATTCTCTAGAATAGACCACATATTAGGTCATAAAACAAATCTTTGCAGAATCCAAAACATTGAAATATTACAAAGCATCTTCTCAGACCACAAGGCAATGAAACTAGAAATCAATAACAGAAAAACTAGGGAAAAGAAATCAAATACTTGGAAACTGAACAATACCGTCCTGAAAAAAGACTGGGTTATAGAAGACAACAAGGAGGGAATAAGGAAATTGTTAGAAAGCAACGAGAATGAAAATACTTCCTATCAAAACCTCTGGGACACAGCAAAAGCGGTGCTCAGAGGCCAATTTATATCGATAAATGCACACATACAAAAAGAAGAAAGAGCCAAAATCAGAGAACTGTCCCGACAACTTGAACAAATAGAAAGTGAGCAACAAAAGAACCCATCAGGCACCAGAAGAAAACAAATAATAAAAATGAGAGCTGAACTAAATGAATTAGAGAACAGAAAAACAATTGAAAGAATTAACAAAGCCAAAAGCTGGTTCTTTGAAAAAATTAACAAAATTGATAAACCATTGGCTAGACTGACTAAAGAAAAACAGGAAAGGAAACAAATAACCCGAATAAGAAACGAGAAGGACCACATCACAACAGAACCAAATGAAATTAAAAGAATCATTTCAGATTACTACGAAAAATTGTATTCTAACAAATTTGAAAACCTAGAAGAAATGGATAAATTCCTGGAAAAATACTACCTACCTAAACTAACACATTCAGAAGTAGAACAACTAAATAGACCCATAACAAAAAAAGAGATTGAAACGGTAATCAAAAAACTTCCAACAAAAAAAAGTCCTGGCCCAGACAGCTTCACTGCAGAGTTCTACCAAACCTTCAGAGAAGACTTAACACCACTACTACTGAAGGTATTTCAAAGCATAGAAAAAGACGGAATACTGCCCAACTCATTCTATGAAGCTACCATCTCCCTGATACCAAAACCAGGTAAAGGCATTACAAAAAAAGAAAATTACAGACCTATATCCCTCATGAACATAGATGCAAAAATCCTCAACAAAATTCTAGCCAATAGAATCCAACAACACATCAAAAAAATAATTCACCCTGATCAAGTGGGATTTATACCAGGTATGCAAGGCTGGTTTAATATCAGAAAAACCATTAATGTAATCCATCACATAAATAAAACAAAAGACAAAAACCACATGACCTTATCAATAGTTGCAGAAAAGGCATTTGACAAAGTTCAACACCCATTTATGATAAAAACTCTTACCAAAATAGGAATTGAAGGAAAATTCCTCAACATAATAAAGGGCATCTATGCAAAGCCAACAGCCAATATCACTCTAAATGGAGAGAACCTGAAAGCATTTCCCTTGAGAACGGGAACCAGACAAGGATGCCCTTTATCACCGCTCTTATTCAACATCGTTCTTGAAGTCCTAGCCAGGGCAATTAGGCTAGACAAAGAAATAAAGGGTATCCAGAATGGCAAGGAGGAAGTAAAGCTATCGCTATTTGCAGATGACATGATCGTATACATGGAAAAGCCTAAGGAATCCTCCAGAAAACTACTGAAACTAATAGAACAGTTTGGAAGAGTCTCTGGTTATAAAATAAACATACAAAAATCACTTGGATTCCTCTACATCAACAAAAAGAACACCGAAGAGGAAATAACCAAATCAATACCATTCACAGTAGCCCCCAAGAAGATAAAATACTTAGGAATAAATCTTACCAAGGATGTAAAAGACCTATACAAAGAAAACTATAAAACTCTACTACAAGAAATTCAAAAGGACATACTTAAGTGGAAAAACATACCTTGCTCATGGATAGGAAGACTTAACATAGTAAAAATGTCTATTCTACCAAAAGCCATCCATACATATAATGCACTTCCAATCCAAATACCAATGTCATATTTTAAGGGGATAGAGAAACAAATCACTAATTTCATATGGAAGGGAAAGAACCCCCGGATAAGTAAAGCATTACTGAAAAAGAAGAAGAAAGTGGGAGGCCTCACTCTACCTGATTTCAGACCCTATTATACAGCCACAGTAGTCAAAACAGCCTGGTACTGGTACAACAACAGGCACATAGACCAAAGGAAGAGAATTAAGATCCCAGATATAAATCCATCCATGTATGAGCAGCTGATATTTGACAAAGGACCAGTGTCAGTCAACTGGGGAAAAGATAGCCTTTTTAACAAATGGTGCTGGCATAACTGGATATCCATTTGCAAAAGAATGAAACAGGACCCATACCTCACACCATGCACAAAAACTAACTCCAAGTGGATCAAAGACCTAAACATAAAGACTAAAACGATAAAGATCATGGAAGAAAAAATAGGGACAACCTTACGAGCCCTAATACAAGGCATAAACAGAATACAAAACATTACCAAAAATGACGAAGAGAAACCAGGTAACTGGGAGCTCCTAAAAATCAAACACCTATGCTCGTCTAAAGACTTCACCAAAAGAGTAAAAAGACCACCTACAGACTGGGAAAGAATATTCAGCTATGACATCTCAGACCAGCGCCTGATCTCTAAAATCTACATGATTCTGTCAAAACTCAACCACAAAAAGACAAACAACCCAATCAAGAAGTGGGCAAAGGATATGAACACACATTTCACTAAAGAAGATATTCAGGCAGCCATCAGACACATGAGAAAATGCTCCCAATCATTAGCCATTAGAGAAATGCAAATTAAAACTACGATGAGATTCCATCTCACACCAACTAGACTGGCATTAATCCAAAAAACACAAAATAATAAATGTTGGAGAGGCTGCGGAGAGATTGGAACTCTCATACACTGCTGGTGGGATTGTAAAACGGTACAACCACTTTGGAAATCCATCTGGCGTTATCTTCAACAGTTAGAAATAAAACTACCATACAACCTAGAAATCCCACTCCTCGGAATATACCCTAGAGATACAAGAGCCTTCACACAAACAGATGTATGCACACCCATGTTTATTGCAGCTCTGTTTACAATAGCAAAAAGCTGGAAGCAACCAAGGTGTCCATCAACGGATGAATGGGTAAATAAATTATGGTATATTCACACAATGGAATACTACACATCAATAAAGAACAGTGACGAATCTCTGAAACATTTCATAACATGGAGGAATCTGGAAGGCATTATGCTGAGCGAAATGAGTCAGAGGCCAAAGGACAAATATTGTATAAGACCTCTATTATAGGATCTTGAGAAATAGAAAAAACGGAGAAGAACACATACTTTTGTGGTTACAAAGGGGGAGGGAGGGAGGGAGGGAGAGGGTTTTTTATTGATCAATCAGTAGATAAGAACTGCTTTGGGTGAAGGGAAAGACAACACTCAATACAAGGAAGGTCAGTCTAATTGGACTGGACTAAAAGCAAAGAGGTTTCCGGGATAAAATGAAAGCTTCAAAGGTCAGCGGAGCAGGGGCTGGGGTCTGGGGAACATGGTTTGAGGGGACTTCTAAGTCAATGGGGAAAACAATTCTATTATGAAAACATTCTGCATCCCACTTTGAAATGTGGCGTCTGGGGTCCTAAAAGCCAACAAGCGGCCATCTAAGATACATCAATTGGTCTCAACCCACCTGGAGCAAAGGCAAAGGAAGAACACCAAGGTCACACGACAACTAAGAACCCAAGAGACAGAAAGGGCCACATGAACCAGAGACCTACATTATCCTGAGACCAGAAGAACTAGTTGGTGCCTGGCCACAATCGATGTCTGCCCTGTCAGGGAGCACAACAGACAACTCCTGAGGGAGCAGGAGACCAATGGGATACAGACCCCAAATTCTCATAAAAAGACCATACTTAATGGTATGACCGCGACTAGAGGAATCCCGGCGGCCATGGTCCCCAGACCTTCTGATGGCACAGGACAGGAACCATCCCCGAAGACAACTCATCAGGCATGAAAAGGACTGGTCAGCAGGGGGGAGAGAGATGATGATGAAGAGTGAGCTAATTAAATCAGGTGGACACTGGAGAGTGTGTTGGCAACTCTTGACTGGAGGGGGGGATGGGAAGATAGAGAAAGAGGGAAGATGGCAAAATTGGCACGAAACGAGAGACTGAAAGGGCTGACTCAATAGGGGGAGAGCAAGTGGGAGAAGGGAGTAAGATGTATGTAAATCTACATGTGACAGACTGATTGGAATGGTAAATGTTCACTTGAAGCTTAATAAAAATTAATTAAAAAAAAAAGAGTTGAAATTGACTTAAGGTTAAAACTTCTCCACTCTCTGAGCTCTTTTTTTTTTTTTTTTTTTCCTTTTTTTTTGGTATATGGTTCACCTTAAAGGAGATTTAAGATGCTTCAGGATGATGGGGTATTTTTTTTTCTTCCATATTTGAATCAAATTTTAGCTGCTTCTGCAAATAAAAAAAAATGTATCTTCAGTTCTGCATGTGGAATTTGCTTAGAAAAGTGACAAGCTTTTCCTAAGGCTTTTTTTTTTTTTTTTTTAAATCAATTTTAAAGGAATGTATTTCTGGTGCACACAATTTCCTCATTGTAGGTATACATGTGCTGCTCTGTACACAGACAATGGGATTATGTCTAAAATAATATAGACAGAAGAAACAAGTTTCTCTGAAGTTACTAAAGTTTCCGAGGGTTTTGATTTGGACTGTCAGGTACTGATCCTGGGGTCCAAGGCAGATGGGTAAAAACCTCCTTCAGTAAGGACTTCCCAAGGCTTTTTACTCCCATTCTTTTGGCCTGAGTTCTATCTAAGAATTTCCCTGAGTGTTATAACTTCCTTTTCTGACCCTCTGGCTCTTGGTGTCCTCTCCCGAGACCCTTCTACTCAGAGATCTCAGATCCACAAACTATCTTGTACATACTGTCTCTCTAGGTGTCCCTCATCAGCCTTCCTTGTTTCACCAGCTTTCCTTATCTCTTACTTCATCTCTTCAAATATTTCAAATGTCCCCAGAAAATTCAAGTCCAAGTAGAGGAGAGGTCTTCCTTTCACCTGAAAAATTAGGCTCTTTCTGTCTAAAAACAGGGGTGAGAGATCAGGAGTGAGAGGTCAGCCCTTCCAACACCCAAAAAGCGCTGCATATCCTGAAATGAAAATGCCTGGCACAGATGACACTTTCTCTCTCCATAGATCTTTTCAGGGGTTCTTCTTTATCTACATCCCAAAAATAGTTAATGTTAGTCAAAGATTGCACCTGAGCTGCCTTGTGTGTTAAATAAGAAAAGAACCAGAAATACATTTGAAGGAAATTCAATACTTCCTAGATTTGAGTTTGGAGGAGAAGCTTTGCATGGTGGGTTCCTACCAAGAAGGAAGGAAACTAGAGAAAGCAAGTGCCCATTCCATTACCTCTGAGTGCAAAGCAAACACTTCACCATTTCTCTTAATTGGCCATGTTCTTGCTTTCTTTTTGAACTGTGAACAGTCTAGATGTGAGGTGCCTTGACAATTTCAGGAGTCCACTCTGCATCACAGTAAAACCCAAGGCCACTAAGAGGAACCATGACACAAGAGAGGGCAGAGTATCTCAGACACCGCCTCAGACAAAAATGGGATGAATGCCACTGTTTCTCTCAGAAAGTGTGGAGAAAAAAAAGGGCACCTAATAAAGGCTGTTGTGAGAAAATTTGCTGTGGGAACGTTTGAGCCCTCTGCAAGTTTACTTTCTTGATTTGCCATGAAAGAAGAGACAAACTCTAGCTGGGTGGGATCTTCAGTCAGAACTACCTGGCTTTCTTAAAGCTTGTGTTACTGTGCTTTTTAAAAAAGAGGCTGTGATTGTCATTTGATTTACCAAATGTGGCAGCTTCGGAGGAGGTAGTGGGCAGCCTTTCACGCCCATATACCTACATCATCATCCCTCTCAGTGTGGCCAAGGTGGATAGGTAGGGATTGATCAGTCAACTTATTTTCCAGAGAAAGACAGCGTTAAGGTAGGAAAACCTTAGAATCATGGGACAAGGATAAATTGAGGAAAGGTAGGATAATACTAGACATCATTGGAAGCTATGGGAATCAGGGTTTTTCCTCAGAGTCAGGTTTGAAGGAAAGGTTGACAAAGAGAACACTGATACTCCATGGATGAGAATCCCTTTTGATCCTAATTATCTGTTAGGATTTTTAGGCAAAAATCACAGGAAAGGCTTTTCTCTCTTCCGGATTGTAGGACAAATTTCTTTTCTTCCTTTCCTTTCTGAGATCAATAAACTAGAACTCTGGTGAACATGCCTTTCAAATCGTGGATATAAACCTGTCACATCTTTTCCCTCCGCCACAGAAATCTCATTCTGGTAACAGATTTGCTGCTTTAATCTTGACCCTGTGAGCCTTTAACTTTCCTGAGTCCTTTCTATATGGTTAAATTATGCCCACTGGAAACGCTGGGTGTGTAATGATTAAGTGCTAGGGCTGCTAACCAAAGGGTCAGGAGTTCGAATCCACCAGGCACTCCTGGGAAACTGTGGGGCAATTCTACCCCGTCCTATAGGGTGGCTATGAGTACAAACCCACTCTATGGCAATGGATTTTTTTTTTTTTCATTAGTGGTTTTTGGAACACTGGTGGCCCCATTGGTTAAGTGTTTGGCTGCTGCCAAGAGGTGAGCAGCTCGAATCCACCAGCTGCTCCTTGGAAACCCTACAGGGTAGTTCTACTCTGTGGGGTTTGGCTCTGCTTTTTATACTGCGGCTTCATGCTTCTTCCAGAAAATGCTCAATTTTTGAAGACCATTTGGGATTCTTTCCTCACCTGGGAAGATCGGGAACCTTAGAGGAAAGCCAGCTCTTTCCAGGAAGAGAAACATCTTAGCTATCTAGTGCTGCTGTAACTGAAACACCACAAGTGGGTGGCTTTAAAGAACACAAAGTTATTGTCTCACAGTTTAGGAGGCTAGATGCCTGAATTCAGAGCACCAGCTCTAGGGGAAGGCTCTTTTTCTGTCTTCTCTAGGGGAAGATCCTTGTCTCAGCTTCTATACCTTCTGTGTTCCTCTTTCCTTGGTTCTTTGGTGATCCTCACATGTGCTTCTGTCTTCCCCCATTTGTGCTGGCTTGTCTATGTGTCTATGTTACTCTTTGTATCACTCAGAGGTGATTAGGTTTAGGACACACCCTACTCTAATGTGGTATCATTACCATAACCAAGAAAAGCCTATTCCCAAATGGGATTACATCCACAGGTATAGGGGTCAGGGTTCTAACACATATGGGGAGAGGGGTGGACATAATTTGATCTGTAACAAGAACTATGGTGGATTCTAACCTTAACCTACAAATGCATTTGTCTAGCCCCTAATGATACAAGCTCTGTGCCAGAGACCAGTGTTCTGCAGGGAAATGGCACCTAAAGCAGAAGCAGGTCCTATTGCTCTGGTCCTGCTCCAGGTATTATTAATCCACCCAGGGGATTTTACAGTCCTCATTTTCCATATGAAGGTATATGTGAAGGATTTCCACCTCAGGACTCATATACCAGCATTTATCCAACTAAGCCAACAAACCTTAAGTGAAAAAAATTCTCAGAACCTCCAGTACCCTTGATAGGCAAAAACCACTCTAATGACAGCGTTAGAAAACCTGGGCACAAGGATCCCAACAAGCTGGCTGGATGAAGGAAAGACTAAATAATATCTTCAAGGTAACAAATTTCCTTTCTCTTCCTTTGGAAGCTGAACATACCACCCTTGACTTCTACTCCCTTTATTTTCTTATTATTCCCCCACAGCAGGCATCTTCACCCAGCTTTTTATGTGTTTTTCTTATTGGTTCTTGTCTGTTTCTCCCCCCTACTACGAATTAGGATGTTGCTCTACAAGTGGGGAGCCCTAGTGGTGCAGTGGTTAATAGCTCAGGCTGCTAAGAGCACTTCAAATCCACCAGGCGCTGCTTAAAGACCCATTAAGACATAGTGTCGCTATGAGTGAAAATTGACTCGATGGCAGTAGATTTCTACATGGGTGGGATTTTCATGTTTTATTCACTCTTGAAATCCTCGCTCCCAGAACAGTCCCGACACAAGATATGTACTCCAGAAACATGTGTTGGCTGAATAAATGAATGACAGACTTTAAACTTCCTGCACCCTACATCTGCAGGTTGGGCACTATGAAAGCAGAAGTGGGAAGAGAAAGTTCTGTTTTCCTCATAAGATGGTTAGGAAGATGAAGGATAAAATATGGCTCGTAGTTTTTGGGAATATCGCTTTATCCCTCCATTTTATTCAAACCACTGGCAGCCTCAAAAGGTTACAAAATTCAGTGATTCTCAGCGAGTAATGGGGCCAGTATTTGACAGGATTTGTTTGGTGTTTTTACCTCGTTGGGAGCCCTGGTGGTCCAGTGGTTAAGAGTTTGGCTGCTGGCAGAAAGGTTGGTGTTTTGAATGCACCAGCGGCTCCTTGGAATCCCTACAGGCCAGTTCTACTCTGTTGCTCTGACAGTCGCTATGAGTAGTAATCAACTCCTCTGCAACGTTTTTTTTTTTTGTTTTTTATTGTTTTGTTTTTATTGTGTTGTGTTTTTCTGTTGACTGTGAAAAGAGGACAACATGCCCTTTCTGAGTCTTGAACTCAGGACCTTCGGATTATGAGACTGACATGCATGTTGCAGGTTTCACCAAGAGGGCACCACCCTGAGGAAGGTTCACTGAGGAACGGTGTTTTCCAATGTTAGTCTCAAAGAGATGCTGTTTGGTCAATTTCCAGTTTTCTTTAAATCATAATCATTGCTTTATAAAGTCACTCCATATAAACCAACGCTACCTTCAAGGATTCTACAACCAGGGGCATAGAGTCCGCACCAGGCCATAGGACTCCCTGTGGGCCGTGGGACCTGGGACAATTGTGTCTGCCTTTTACTCTGTTGTTTCAATGACCTGGATCTTACACCCCAGAGATCTCAACCGCCCTTTCACCTTCCAAGGTCTCCTTTGCTGAAATGAAACATAAGAGGTGCTCAGTTAGTATTAGCTGACTGACTGAGTGAATGAAAGAATAAATAGTTCCCAACCTTATCTCCAGCCCAAATTTCCTCCACTTGCACCTATGTGACTAGCTACATTCTCTTTTTAACATCCCCAGCTGAACTTATAATGCTATCTTCCTTTTTTTAATTTTATTATGCATCATTGATTCTACTAAGAGATTTACAATTATTTCATTTAGTCCAAGTGAATTTCAGAAACACAACTATGCATCATAATGTGCACTTAGCATTAAAGGGAGATTAGAGAGTGTCCATTATGGACTTGGGCAGTGGTCTGTCACTTAGTTCAGTCTCAAAGTCTCTGTAAAGTTACTAGAGATCAGAGCTACGTATTTGCAGCCCTGAAGTGCATCCTGGAGCTCAAAAAACTTTATGGGTTAGCCTTCATGAACTCTTCCTCCTCTTCAATCTCAGAGGTACTTCCTTGTTGCTTGGGGCTTCCCTTTTCAGTCCCCTAGCCAGGAAGCTGGGGCTTTCTTTCCTGGGTTCTGCCCCGCACTCAGGTCTGTGACTGCCTTTAGGGCCAAGCTGTAGGAAGAAAAAAGAAGAGTGAGAATTGGACACGCAACGCCCTCTTGGAATCACAGCTCCTCTAAACAGAAAACAAATTATAAATCGCTAGATCCATGTATTGCCAGTACCCGTAGGTAATAAACCCGAAGAAGCATGCACTTGGACAACTAATTTCAAACAGATCAATATTTTCTCGTTTTCAACAGGTCGAAGTCCAAAGTGCAAAATGTGGAGAATGTGGGCATCGATCCCACTACCTCTCACATGCTAAGCGAGCGCTCTACCACTTGAGCTAATTCCCCTTGCGCTTTAAGTGTATTATATTTTTTCAAGTATCAATATGTCGGTCCACACTCCAATAGCCACTATCTCGAGCAGTTCGTTACAAACACCAGGATTTTTAAGGTCGTTAAAGAGGAACCATACGGATCCCTGGCGGCGCAGTGGTTAAGCTCTCGGCCTCCAATAGAAAGGTTTGAACCCACCAGCTGCTCCGCGGGAAGACTATGTGACAGCCTGCTTCCGCAAACAGGTACAGCCTTGGAAATCTGTGGGGCCCTTCTACTCTGTCCTATTGGGTCTCCAAGAGTATAAGGCAACGGGGTTTGGTTTTTAGTAGAATTAATGCGGAATAAGGATTCAACCCGGGGCGGGCCAGCTCTGAGATGGCCTGGGGCAAGATCCTCCTGGGTGCTCAGCCCCCTGTGCCGCCAGGGACAAGAAGAGGTAAATCGGTAAAGGTCGCGGTGGCAAAGCTCGGGCGCCGCCAACATTTTACGTTTCTGATTTTCAAGAAGAGAAGAGAGGACGTCCCAACTAGAGAGGACCAACCCACAAAGTTCTGGCGATGGGGCACAGTTCTCCTAGGTTGACCATCTGACTCTCTGAAAGGCGTGATTGTCATTTGCTCCCCGCAGCTGTGGCCACCCAGGAGGAGGCAGCGGGGCATCCTCTCCCCGACTCCAGAAGGCAAACAGCACCAAGCATTTCTGCTGCGTTTTGAACCAAAGACCTTACACTTGTTAGGTTAGCGTGGTAACCGCTATTATCTGGAAACTACTGAATTTGTGAGTTTTCTTTTTCTAATTCCTGAGAGATTTGGGTTCAATTCCCATTAAGGTATGCCATGTAGAAATCATACATCCCCATCATATGAGAAAACAGCAAAAATCACCACAGTATTACAGAAAGGAGCCCTGGGGGTCATGAAGCAAGATGATATTCTTCTGAAGGAATCAAGTGTGGACCTTGAGGAATGCGGATAAGGAGGGAACACAGGGCTGAGAGAACATTTCTTTGTGAGAATACCCCTGTGTGTGTGTGTCCGTGTGTGTGTGTGTGTGTGTGTGTGTAGAATATTCTTTGAGGGAAGCAGTGATTGAAAAGCCTGGACACTTGGAGTTATGTTGGGATAATATTATGGAGTCTTGAGAATCTTTGAAGAATTCAAAGTAACATTTTAGGAAAAGGGTTTATATGTTAAAGAGGTTAGAAATAGTGAAACTGAAATCGGGAGAAAAGGAAAGAATTTCTAAAAGTATATATGGATTGAGTTTTACCTCTGTTGTCCTGAGATCAGCAGCTTGAGTCTTTCTGCATCTCCAGTACCCACTGCACTGCCTGTTCCAGAATGCATTCTCCACACATTGTAGAATGAATGGAAGGATAGACGAATGAGGAGCAAGAGGAAGATTTTAGAGAGGTTGTACGGGAAGACTCTACAGTATTTGTCAAGACATTGGCTAAAGAGATTTGAGGGAGAAGGAGTTAAGAGTGCTTAGCAGTGTTGTACGGGGGTGGCAGAAACAGAACAGACTCTGGGCTCCTATCTGATAAAAGGAAGACTAAATCTACACCTTTATCAGTATTTGTTAAATGAAGGAATGCATGAGTGAGCTGATGTGGAGAAAAACAGGTGCTGAAACTCTGTACTAGGGTAAAGGAAAGGCACACGTTTGTTTTTTTTTTTTTTAATTTAATAGATCTTATTTTTGGAGGAGTTTTAAGTTTGCAGAAAAATAACTGGAAACTTACAAAGGCTTTCCATATACTCCCTGTTGACCACCAGTTTCTCCTATTATTTACATTTTGTATTAGTGTGGGACAGTTGTTACAACTGATGAACCAATACTGAGACATTATTATGAACTAAGGTCCATAGTTTACATTAGGGTTCAGTCTGTGTTGTGCGGCTCTGTGGGTTTTGATAAAGGCATAATGTCATGTGTCCACTATTACAGTATTATACAGAACGGTTTTATTGCCCTAAAAGTTCTCTGGGCTCCACCTTTTCATCACTCCGTCTCTCCCCCTAAACCCATGGCAGCCACAGGTTTTTGTTTTTTTCTCTACAGTTTTACTTTTCTAGAATGTAGTATAGTTGGAAGCACACTATAAGTAGTTTTTTTTTTTTTTTTAGACTGGCTTAATTACCTTTGTCATATGCAGTTAAGTTTCCTTCATGACTTTTCATGACTTGATAGCTCATTTCTTTGGGTCATTGAATAATACTCTATAGTATAGATTCACCACAATTTGTTTATCCACTCACCTACTGAAGGGAATCTTAGTTACTTCCAATTTTTGTACATTATGAATAACCCTTCTGTAAACATCCACGGGCAGGTTTTTGTGTGAACATAATTTTTCAACTCATGTAGGTATATACCTAGGAGTACAATTGATGGATCTGAGCTTCTTATAAAAAAAAAACAGGTTTCCATTTCTGGTTTTGCTCCTTACAATTATGTGACCTAAAGAAAATGATTTAGCTGCTCTGAGCACATGGTGGTGAAAAAGTCTTAAGGCTGGGAAGTTCCTGGCAGACCTGGATGGCCTGGAAAGTGAAGTAGGACTGTGGCACTTAGGGCTTTGAATTTAAAAACAGAACAACAGGAAATATCTAGGTGGAATGGCAGTGCATGCACATTGCCTGAGAGAGGTAGGACACGTAGGCCAGCTACTATAGATTGAAGTGTGTCTTCCCAAAATACGTGTTATAATCCTAGAACCTCTATGCTTGTGCTCATAATCCTACTTGAGAATGGGTCATCTTTTTTAGTTAATAAGACAGAATTGAAGCCCTGGTGGTGCAGTGGTTAAGACCTACAGTGGTTAAGACCTACAGGCTGCTAACTAAAAGGTGGGCAGTTCGAATCCAACAGCAGCTCCTTGGAAACACTATGGGACGTTTCTACTCTGTCCTATTGGGTTGTATAAGGTGTGTTTATAAATCGATCTCTTTTGAGATATAAAAGAAATCTCTTTTGAGATATAAAAGAAATTAAACAAGCAAGTGAAAAAAGCAGAGATGGGAAGAGAGGCATCAAGCCATGTGAAGATTGCCCAGTAGCAGAACCTCAGAAGAGAGGAGGATCTTCCTTCAGACCAACAGAGACAGAACACCTTACAATAGAGCCAGTGCTCTGAATATAGGCTTCTAACCTCATAAACTGTGAGAAAATAAATTTCTGTTTGTTAAAACCATCTACTTGTGGTGCTTCTGTTAGAGCGGCAGTAGGTAACTAATACGCAGGGCTTCTCTCCACTTTCCACTTTCCTTTCCTTTTCTTGTATTAGAGATCTCTTCTCTCCAGATGACAACAGAGCTTCTCGCTTGTGACCCAAATGACCACAGAGCTTCTCACTTGTGACAGCAGGTTAAAATCTTGGTAACAATTGGTATTAGGTCTTTTTGTTTTTCTTCTTCATGGACACATACAGAATGGAGCTGACAATGACTGTGATGGTTAAGATTGTGTGTCAACTTGGCTGAGGCATGACTCTCAGTGTTTTGGCAGTTATATAATGTTGTGATTACTTTCCTGTTGAAATTTGATATGTGATCACCCCCATGATGGAATCTGCTGAGTGGTACCTGCGGGGATGCAGCCTGTGGTTGCTTACCGCCCCCACAGCCTTCCTCTCTTCCCCTTCCACCGCCTCCTTCCTTCCTGCTAGCCTTGCAAAGGTTATTGGCTTATTCTGGATCCAGCAGCTGTCTCTCGTTTGACCGTCTGGTCTTGGAACTTGAGCTAGCAACTTACCTGTTCATCTTGGAATTCACTGATCTTCACAGCCTGAGAGCAAGAGTCTTGCTCCCTGACTTGCCTATCTTGGGTTCGCCAGCCCTTGCAGTTAAGTGACTCAGGAGAAATCTTGTGGTCTTGCCTGCTGACCTTGAGGATTCCTGGACCTTCACAACCTGTTAGCAGGATCCCTGCTCTCCAACTTGCTCATCTTGGTTTCACCAGCTTCCGCGGTTCTGTGAATTGGGAAAGGACTCTGTCCTGATCCAAGGACTTGGGACATTCCAACCCCTAGAGTCTCATGAGCTGTTTCCTTAATATAAATCTCTCTGTATATATTTATACACATTACTGGTTTTGCTTCTCTAGAGAACCCACCCTAATACAATGGCTTGACCAACACTCCAAGTCAAGGGCTGTAAAAAGTGGAGAAAACCAGGAAGAAGCAGTGAGGAAGGAGCCCAGAACAGACTGGGATCCTTACAAAGGGAGAAAGTCACCAGGATGTGCTGGACATTTTGCATGGAGGATGAGTGGTACATCTCAGGAGGTGGGAGCCTGAACATCACCGCTATTCTCAGCACTGAGAAAAGATAAATTCAATGGTGAGAGAAGGAATCCCTGCTAATTCAGACTGAGATTTATGTGGAGATTTAGTCTGGCAAATAAGGAAGACCAAAGCCTGGCAGGTAAAGTGACCCGATGCAGGAGAGAATGCTCAGGGCAGCACTTGAAAAAGGATTTTAGAAAACTAAAGAGTGAGAGGAAGTAAGGTTCTGACAGAATGAAATTCATACTGAAAAGTCTGGCAGGCAGAGTGTTAATTAACTGTGGCTGTAAACGTCCGCTCAGATCTCACCATTGCAGTCTGTCTCTTCCTACAGTAATGAGAGTCCAGGGCAAAATCCTCCAGGTTGTTGTTTTCCAGGGAGTTGATTCTGACTCCTAGCAACCCTATATGACAGAGTAGAGCTGCTGCATAGGGTTTCCTATGCTGTAATGTTTATGAGAGCAGATAGCCACGTCTTTTTTGTGGTGAGTTAAACTGTCAAACGTTCTGTTAACAGTCCAATACTTAACCATTCACCACTACCAAAACAAAAACGAATCCAAAACCCACTGCCATCAAGTTGATTCTGACTCGTAGTGACCCTTTAAGACAGAGTAGAACTGCTCAATAGAGTTTCTAAGGAGTGGCTGGTGGCTTGGAATTGCCTCCTTTTTAACTGCCTAACTCTCAACCACTGAGCAATCAAGGCTTCAAAAAGAAACTGCCTGATGGTGATAGGCCACAACCTTGGCCCCTACGGGTATCAAACCAGGGACCTTGGCATTATTAGCACTACATTCTAATCAATTGAGCTAACCAGCCAGCTGAAGCCAAGGTGTTCTACATGATTAGGCTCTATCAGCAAGGGCCCTATGGAAATGGGATGGACCCTCAGGAACTAAAACCCAGTAGGACTCTGATGTAGAGTTTCAAAGACTGACAAAAAGAAAATTCTTCTATTTGGGTGTGCTGTGGAGATGGGTTCTTCCCTTAACTCCTCCTCTGCCTGCCAACGGAGGCTCTGGCACCAGATGTCAGCCTCCAAACTCTTCTACTTTTGCTTCAGACTTGACACAGTGACTCATCTCTCAGACTACAACTCAACTGTCACTTCCTCAGAGGATTGTTCCCTGACCTCACCAGCTAAACCAATGCCCTCCCTCTCTTCTCTTACTCTCCATCAAGTTTATAAGATCCTGTATGGGAACATAAGTTATTGTTTCTCCCCCACAGTAAAAGTTTCTTAAAATGTTCATAGTCTAGATCCTCCCAGTTTATCCCCAGTGGCTAGGGTTATGATGATGTTCTTTGCGGCTACTGCCTGTTCAGAAATAGGTGACATGGAGGGGAAACACTTTCCTCTGTTGTGTTCCTTTATGGAGTAAATTCAGGAAGAAATCATTAGTATCCTAAGGGAAGGTGGCAAGCTGCAAGGCCTTCTGCTGTTCTGGAATGGACAAGATGACTTGCCACAACTGGAAGCAAGATTAATCCACTCAAGAAATTATTCTGGAGTTCATTTTCAGCTGGGAAGTCAGGATTAGGTGCTTTTGAGCTCTTACTGGTTTGATAAAAAGGCAATCATCATAACTAATATGTAAGAAAGAGACATAATCAACTATTTACAGTGGCATTCCATGATTGTATAGTGCTTATTACTCTGTGTTGCTGTAGCATCCACATTTTGAATTCGAGTTATGTCGCTCTAGAAATTTGTGTTCTCCCACCCTTCCCTCCTTGGACACTGATTCTCAGGTTTAATGGGAAGCTAGCCTTGTTCCATTCAGAAGAGATATAAAGAAAACCTTTTTCTTTTCCTTTTTCTGGGTACCTACTGTGAATCCAGAAAAGAAGAGGAAAGAAGGGATGAGTGTCCTCAATCCTTTTTCTCTCAGTTTTCTTCCCCCTTCTGTTTCCACCTCCGCTCAAGACAATGTCCACAATTACATTTTAAGGATAAGCAGACATTCAGCTGCCTTACTGAAGGGTGTGTCAGGGGTGTGCAAGGTCTTAAGAAAAACAAAACAGTAAGTAATGAAGGTGAATTAGCAATGGCTTCGTTTGTCCAGAGGGTGCATGGGATAATTTCCAAGAGTGAAGCTGAAAAGCAAACCAGCTGTTCTCATGAAGGACTGTGGGTGCCCAGGTGCCACGGAATCAAATAAAGCAGGAAATAGGAATAGAGACAGGCCAGGCAGTACGCTGCATTTTAGCTGAGGTGATAAACTGGACCTTTTGATTAGCAGCCCAGAGCTTCAACCACTGCGCCACCAGGGCTCCTACAGGACACATCAATCCAAGAAACCAACCCGTTGCCATTCAGTCCATTCTGACTCATAGTGACACTATAGGACAGGGAAGAACTGCCCCATAAAGTTTCCAAGAGCAGCTGGTGGATTAGAACTGCTGACCTTGTGGTTAGCATCCTGAGCCCTTAACCACTGCACCACCGGGCCCACTACAGGACACCCAGGGGCCATTAACAGTGATTGTCAGTGGTGGGGCAAACAAAGGCGGTGATGAAGAGTGAAAACTGTATGTCTGTCTTTCCCGCCAAGGAGTGTACCACCTCTTCCAAAATTTCAAAAAAGTTTGAGTTTCATAATCCTACACGACCACCAGAGGGCCTGTTGAATTCCTTAAAACACCGCTGGGCTTCGAGGAGGAGGGGCAGGTCCAAGGACCCACCCCGGCTCCCCAGGGCCACTTTTCCCTCTTTTCCGAAGTCACCCGGATTCTGTCCGCCGCCTCCCGCATCTTTCAGCGACGCGCTCGGTTCACCAGGATAGAAAAACCCGGCCATTCACTGAGCCAGGACTCTGGCCCTGCATCTCTGCTGTGTGCGGCCCTGAACCTGAGCAACACAAGGCTCCTTCCCTCGGGAGGAGGAGCGCTTCGGGCAGCGACCTCTGGCAAGTCACCCCCGTTCAGAGCGAGGGGACACGCTGTGGAAGTCAGGGCAGCGGAGAATTGAGGTTCTGTGGATGCAAGCGCGGAAACTCTTTGTAAACTTTGTGCTGCTGACTCCTCCTGGTAAATCCCCTCTACTCACCCACCATCACCACCAGGAGTCACTTGGTTGAAACGCGATCAAGATTGTCTCCGTCCTCCAATGAAGGACTCACCGCTCACCAGCTGCTTCTCTTTGCTCAAGGTCATTTTTACGTTGATGGTTCCAATCCCCTGGCGCTCGGAGGGAGAAAGATGTGGCAATCTGCTTCCTAAAGTTCACAGCCTTGGAAACCCTATAGGAGAGTTCCACTCTGTCCTATAGGTTCGCTTAGTCTGAATTGACTCCATGGCAACGGGTGGTGCTCTCTGCCCCCCTGGTTTTTGCTTCTTTCTTTTGTTACGTAGCTGTAGCTCTTTTGGGGGTGAACTTTTACAGCTGAACTTTAAAGGAAACGAAACAGGATTCGCGGAAGATTCTGTGTTAAATCTCAGGAAAGAGAGGTGAAACAAAGAACGAAGAGTTCACAAAACGGGAGACTCTTTCATGCAAAATGGGCTGGTAAAGAAGGTACTGTTTTGTGGATTTGTGCTAGATTCAAATTTTGTTCCTGTAAATCTTATTTAGCCTCCCTTGCTTCTCTCTAACCTGTCTCTCCAAGTTTGTGGTGATAGAACCAGATTCTTATTTCGTTCCTTGTAAATCCTTACCAGCCTCCCTTGCAGCTCCTGACACTTCTCTCTCAGGAGTGATAATAACAGAAAGTCCCATCGACGGCACTGGGTTTAGTCATTAAAAACCGGTTTCCGAATTTTTAAAAAAATAACGTGTCTCGTAAATAACAGGGCAGAACACCCACTTTCCCCGGAAAACAAGAAAGTAAAATCTCAAAGCGGCAAGGAGTAGAACCTGGAATCTTCTAATCTTTAGGAAGATGCCTTATCCGTTCATCCGCGGCTTTGAAAGGTAATACCTTTGGCAGCATTGTTAATTAACTTTTGAGTTTTCCACTTTTATACCAACTACTTCTGGCTGTTACTGATATCCACTTGGCCTCCCACCGTCTGCTCCCAAGCTTCCTAGTGATTCTAACTCACAGCGACTCTACAGGAAAGATTAGAACTGCCACTTTATATGGGGTTTCCTCCACTGTGATCTCCAGGAGCAAATCCTGAGGTCTTTTTCCAGGAGCCGCTGGAGGGTTCGAACCAAACCTCTGACCTTTGCTTTGATTTGCACTCAGGACAGTTAAGCACCTGAGTGCAAAAAAAAATGCTCTCGATCATTAGCCATTAGTGAAATGCAAATTAAAACTACGATGAGATTCCATCTCACACCAACAAGGCTGGCATTAATCCAAAAAACACAAAATAATAAATGTTGGAGAGGCTGCCGAGAGATTGGAACTCTGATACACTGCTGGTGGGAATGTAAAATGGTACAACCACTTTGGAAATCTATTTGGCGTTATCTTAAACAGTTAGAAACAGAACTACCATACAACCCAGAAATCCCACTCCTCGGAATATACCCTAGAGATACAAGAGCCTTCACACAAACAGATGTATGCACACCCATGTTTATTGCAGCTCTGTTTACAGTAGCAAAAAGCTGGAAGCAACCAAGGTGTCCATCAACGGATGAATGGGTAAATAAATTGTGGTATATTCACACAATGGAATACTCCGCATCGATAAAGAACAGTGACGAATCTGTGAAACATTTCATAACATGGAGGAACGTGGAAGGCATTATGCTGAGCGAAATGAGTCAGAGGCAAAAGGACAAATATTGCATAAAGACCACTATTATAAGATCTTGAGAAATAGTAAAAACTGAGAAGAACACATACTTTTGTGGTTACGAAGGGGGAGGGAGGGAGGGAGGGAGAGGGTTTTTTATTGATTAATCGGTAGATAAGAACTGCTTTGGGTGAAGGGAAAGACAACACTCAATACATGGAAGGTCAGCTCAATTGGACTGGACCAAAAGCAAAGAAGTTTCCGGGATAAAATGAATGCTTCAAAGGTCAGCGGAGCAGGGGCTGGGGTCTGGGGAACATGGTTTGAGGGGACTTCTAAGTCAATTGGCAAAATAATTCTATTATGAAAACATTCTGCATCCCACTTTGAAATGTGGCATCTGGGGTCTTAAATGCTAACAAGCGGCCATCTAAGATGCATCAATTGGTCTCAACCCACCTGGAGCAAAGGAAAATGAAGAACACCAAGGTCACACGACAACTAAGAACCCAAGAGACAGAAAGGGCCACATGAACCAGAGACCTACATCATCCTGAGACCAGAAGAACTAGTTGGTGCCCGGCCACAATCGATGACTGCCCTGACAGGGAGCACAACAGAGAACTCCTGAGGGAACAGGAGATCAGTGGGATGCAGACCCCAAATTCTCATAAAAAGACCATGCTTAATGGTCTGACTGAGACTAGAGGAATCCCGGCGGCCATGGTCCCCAGACCTTCTGTTGGCACAGGACAGGAACCATCCCCGAAGACAACTCATCAGACATGAAAGAGACTGGTCAGCGGGTGGGAGAGAGATGCTGATGAAGAGTGAGCTAATTATATCAGGTGGACACTTGAGATTGTGTTGGCAACTCTTGTCTGGAGGGGGGATGGGAGGATAGAGAGAGAGGGAAGCTGGCAAAATTGTCACGAAAGGAGAGACTGAAAGGGCTGACTCAATAGGGGGAGAGCAAGTGGGAGTACGGAGTAAGATGTATGTAAACTTATATGTGACAGACTGATTGGATTTGTAAACGTTCACTTGAAGCTTAATAAAAGTTAATTAAAAAAAAACTCAATCAAAAATTAAAAATCTAAAAAAAAAAAAAACTGTGAGAGAAGGTAAAAATTCGTGACCTACCTTTGAGCCTCATTAATTCAATTTTCTTCTGACCTCAGGTCCTTAGCCTCATGGTGAGAGCCCTGGAAACAGCAGATAATGGAGGAAGATTTTAGGTTCATCTATCCTAGAGTGGGAAACAAAACAAAACAATGTGAACAAATGGAAAAACTGAAAGGCTCACAAACTGAATGAGCTACCAATTCTTTCTCCAGGATTGGCTGTTTTCCCTCTTGTATTCTCAGGGCCGGGGGCACACATCTCAATTGTAGCATTTATCACCCTGTGCTGTAAACTGCTTACTCCGTTGTCTTCCCCACTAGATTTTACATTCCTTGAAGGCAGCACCTTCAGTGTTTACCATAACTAATTTTACATAATACTTCTATGTGTGTGAGTGGAGAATTGAGTAAGAAAAATGCCTCAGGCATCAGGAAAAGGGTCTAATTTTTGGTCTAGATGGATTATCACAGGCCTGAGATCCCATGCTATTCCAGTTTACAGGTTTAAAGGGAAAAGCAGTGAACTTCTATATACAATAAACCTGAAAACCATACCCATTACTGCTGAGTTGATTCCAACTCATAAGGAACCTGCAGGAAAGGGCAGAGCTGCCCCATGGTGACCCCATAGGACAAGGTAGAACTCCCTCATAGGGTTTCCAATGCTGTAAATCTGTAGGAAAGCAGACTGCCACATCTTTCTGCAATGGACTTGCTGGTGTGTTTGAACCACCAACCTTTGGGTTTTTCACCACCAAGGCTCCTTCCATGAAAAGTCAAAACCAAAAATCAAACCCATTGTCATCAGGTTGATTCCAACTCATATTGACTCCATAAGACATAATTGAACTGCCCCATAGCAGTTCCAAGGAACACCTGGTGGATTCTAAGTGCCAACTTTTTGATTAGTAGCTGTAGCACAAAGTAACTCTTAATCACTACGCCATCAAGGTTTCCTCTGTATACGGTAGAAATATGCTAACTTCATGAATATAACTTTGAGGTGT
This sequence comes from Elephas maximus indicus, assembly GCF_024166365.1. Classification (NCBI taxonomy): domain Eukaryota; kingdom Metazoa; phylum Chordata; class Mammalia; order Proboscidea; family Elephantidae; genus Elephas; species Elephas maximus. The sequence goes on from NC_064819.1 coordinate 75,632,410, forward strand.
GGCTGTATAAACTTCCAGGGGCTGGATTGAGTTGGATACTGGAAGGTATCCAGTAAGCCTAGAGGTAGTAACAGTGGGACTACAGGGTTAGGCTAGAGTTTGTGGCTGACAGGTACCCCCGCCAAGTAAAGAGAATACCTGGCCTGCTAGTATGAAAGAAAAAGCTTAGTGAGCCAAGGGCACAACAGACTCACATTTTTCATATTATTTACATGGATGGATGGGATTTTTTTTCACAATGTCAGTAATCAGAACGATTTAGAACAAAATGAACATAAAATGTACTTATCTGAAAAATCTAGCCCAAAGACCTCTCCCCAGTAATAGGAAACTTTTAACAACAGCTCTACAACAATTAAAACAACACTCAACTGGGTTAAACAAAGTGGATTTATTATCACACATAACAATAAATACAGAGGATAAGGAGGCTACATGGCTGATTAGTTCAGCAGCTCCATGATCCCATCAGGACCCAGGTTCTTTGACTCTTTTCACCCTGCCATCCTCAACATATGAGTCTCTGAACTCCAAGTGGTCTCCCCCGCCCAGTACTTCAAACATTCACAATTTCAGACAAAGTCTAGAAGGAAAACAAAGAAACCTATGTGTTTCATAAATTAAGGACAATCTCTTCTATATGCTTCCTAGTCTCATTAGCTAAGTTTTTATCACATACTCTTGCCTAAACTTTACTGCCATGAAGAAGGGAACCACTATGATTAACTAGATAGATCACAATTTAGGCTCTAGAACTGAGAATGGGATCCACCACCTTTTAACCACAGGGCAGAATAGAGGTGGCTCTGTGAAGAAAATCAATTTTCTGTCAGCAACGGGGCCTGGCGGGTGCTGTTAGTGGCTGACTGTGGTGTAGGCAAGCAGTACTGGCTGCTATGGCATATTCCATCTCCACATTGGAAATAAAATGTTTTTCATTTTAATTTTTTTTAAAGAATTTTGAGACTTCCATTAAATAACCCATAGGAGGCTACGAGCAGATTTCGAGATCTAAGCATCATAGAAATAATTTGATCTAGAGCTTTTATTCAGTACTGATGATGAGAAAAATGGCATTAATTCTATGTGCTGACATATTGACATGAACCAAGACTGTGTAAGTTTGGCTATTAGTAATACAGTCAAGGAGCAGAGTGGCGCAGCGGGAGCGTGCTGGGCCCATAACCCAGAGGTCGATGGATCGAAACCATCCTCTGCTATTTTAGTGGAGCCCTGGTACCAAGTGGCTTAAGACCTTGGCTGCTAAACAAAAGGTTGGGTGTTCTAATCCACCAGCTGCTCCTTGGAAACTCTAGGGGGCAGTTGTACTCTGGTCTATAGGGTCACTATGAGTTGGAATGGACTTGATAAAAAAAAAAATCGGTTATTAATAATAAGTTACCATACTTCTCAAAATAGTATGACTGCATGGTAAAACGACATTGTAACTTCTGAAACAGAAGTGCTGGAGACTAACCTGTGCATGGTGGTGTGGATATCTGAAGCTCAACCTGAAATATTTGCCTCAATCTGCTCTGTAAGACAGGCCAGTAATCTTAAATTCCTAATTCTGAAAATTAGTCATTTCTGCACTCAAATTTGTCTATAAAAGATCTCTCATTGGTTTCTAGGCTTATATTTGCAGATTCTTTAATAACCACAATTTGTTCATGTGCAATATAACCATAATTTTATGTCTCAGCTTTAACTCTACGTTCCTATCATTGTTCATGCAGAAGTAACTTGACAGGAAGAGAAAGTGCAGGCTTTGGGACAGAACCAGGTTAAAATCTTAACCCTGCCTTTGTTAGCTACGTGAATTTGGACAAACCGCTATTCAGTCACTCCACTGAGACCTGATGATCCTACTTCCTTTGCAGGGTCGTGAGGATTAAATGAGGTAATGCAGGTAAAGCAACTGGCAGATAATTAGGCTGTCAGTAAACGGTAGTCTTCGTTGATAACGGTGTTCAGCTCCTTCCCAACCTTCTAAAGGTTAACTTTAATAACTCAAAAACATTTATTAAGTATCCCTTTACCAAGCACAATATGATACCCTGTGGACTCAAATCTCACTGAGATACCGGTAAGGAACTAATGTCTGGTAAATGAGATAAATATAAACCGACAGGTCACAATAACAGAGAAATGTTAACCCAGAAATAAAATGCACTAGACCACAGAAACAGAGCAAGTCACTCTGGAGGGGAAGTCAGAAGAAGTTCTGTATGACATCACGGTTGACCTGAATCTTGAGAGCCCACCCTCCCCCTGCTGCCCCCCAACCCCCTCCTCCAACCCCTCCCCCAAAAAACCCTGTTGGTGTTGTATCTATTCAGACTCATGGAAACCACATGTGTTACAGAGTAGAACTGCTCCGTAGGGTTTTCTTAGAAGTAATATTTACAGAAACAGATCGCCAAGGCTTCTCTTTTGTAGCAGTTGCTGGGTGATTCGGAAACACCAACCTTTCATTTGAGCTGAATCTTGAAGAGAAAACAAAGTTGACCTTGTAAAAAAGAGAATAAATGGCCAGGGGTTCAGGATGTGGAAAGGCATATATCAATTATATGAGATTACATTACTATCAGTGTTGTCCCTTGAATAAACCATATTCCAATTTCTCCTATTTTTTTCCCTAACATAACTAGAGAAAGCCTTACATGGTTTTCATTTGGCTTGTCTACCACTCTCCTGCCGTCTTAGTTGCACATTATGTGTGATGGACATCTCTGGCACCCTCATTACTGACAAGCAGTGATCACATTTTCCAGAAACAAGGGCTTTTTCTACCTGGATCTTTTATGTTGATTGCTTTTTCCTCCAAATTATTATCATTTTTTCCTGGGATAGCCTCGATTTCCCTCCAGCGTTGGGGTCCTTGTGGGGCTGGGCAGACCATGTTCCCTGAGACCCCGCACCTGCTGGTGTTCCCCTACCCCATCCAGGAGGCCCTGGAACTTTTTACAAACCTTTCTCTGTCTCCACCCCCTCAGAAAGGGGCCTGAGAGGGTTCAGCTTCTGCCCCCCAGATGCAGGTCAGGTGGTCCAGGGCCTGATGCTCCTGGCCCAGGAGGGGTTTGGGTCTGCGCTCCACCCCTTAAGGTCCAGGCTGAGGGTAGCCGCGGGGACACGGATATGGATATCAGAACTCGGAACTGCTCTCGATGTCCCTACTCCTACTCCCTTCTGTCCACCAGGTAAGAGCTGGGCTGCGGGGTTGATTCCAGCATCTGAACCTGCACTCACCAGCCCGTCCCACTAGGTGTCACTTCCTCTTTGGGGAAATGTGGGCATCACACTTGATCCACCCTCCTAGAATTCCAGGCAGGACTGGCTTAAGGGGCTGCAGGGACCCCTGGCTGTCTGTTGATTGTTTTTCTTTTCTTTTTTTTTTTTTTGATTGTGGTGAAAATTTATACCAGAGAACATACACAGACTCAGTCATTTCTAAATGTATAATTCAGTGATGTTGATTATGTTCTTCAAGTTGTGTAACTATTTTCACTATCCTTTTCTGAAATATCCCATCACCATTAACATGAACTGAGTGCCCCCTAAGCAAAAACTCCCTACTTCCCCTTCTCTCCCATCCTTGGTAACCACTAATAATCTTTGGTTTCTACGTATTTAAAAGCAAAGAAAGCTTAAACAAAAAAACTTAACACATACTAAATACATTCCTTGGTGATGTCAAGTGAAGTAAAAATTGTCATATGCTCTGAAGCCTCAGCATTCCTCCTTATCATCTCTACCCTGGAGTCACAGCCTTTTTTCTCCCTTGGTCTCCTACTGTCACTGTTAGCAGCTTACCTTTTCTCTTTTTTTTACCCCTTTCCCCTCCACTTTCCAGGAGTATTCCCTTTCAACTTTCACCTTTTGATTACACTCTGTTTTCTTTGGCTCCTTTTCACTCAGAGGCTCATCCTTGCCTTCTCTTCGAGAGTAGAATGTTCTGATCTCTTCCAGTCTCCCCACTGGCAGGAACATCTAAATGATAACATAAGCATGTGAACTAAACAGCACAAAAGGAACATGGAATCTATCCTGCTGCCTCTGTCATTTAAAAAACTTGCTACCCCCATAGTCTCCACCCACCAATTCCTGTTTTCCTGGGCATATTTGTGCCTCAAAAGTTATGCCTGTGCCTTTAGCTCTAACTTCTAATGCAGGAGTACTGTATTCCTGCATCAAACTGAAAGATACCTGAGAAAGAATAAGGTATAATCAGGGAAATAACTGAGAAGATGTGAAAGGAAACTAGTTTTGTGTTGAGGGTATGATGGGACATACAATATCTTTCACAATCCTCAATGATTCTAAGATACTTAACTCTCATAGGCCCCAATGCTTTCTTAGCGCAGCGGGCAGCGCGTCAGTCTCATAATCTGAAGGTCCTGAGTTCGAGCCTCAGAGAGGGCACTCTATTTTCTTGCTCTACAAGTTTGTGTCCCGTGTATTTCTTTCCTGGTACTTCTGCAGATGATAATCACAATTCCCTTCGGAGATAAAATATTCCGAGCATTTGGAGATAGCTGTACTTACTTACAGTTTGGTTGGAGTCCCTTCTTGCCTAAAATATCAAAAAAGCGGAAGTGTCAGGGCTAAAACGTTCCCGGGGTAATGATCTCTGTGTCCCCCTTTGACCTGAGTTCCCCGCTACACAGACTGTGTTTCCTGGGAAGTTCAGGAGATGCTCCACCGTCAGTTCCGGTCTGGCTCTACCAAGGCGGTGGCCCTGGAGCTCTCAGAGACCGCAGAATTCTGCAAAACCACAAAACTTTTATTCCCCAAATAACCAGTTATCCAAAATATCCTACAGCGCCTGAATTAGCCGAATTTGTACCTGGCTGGCTTAAAATTCTCCAGCTTTGCTCCTCTGTTCTCCCTCCGTCTGTAACAGCGACTTCTCATTGACTACCTCAAAGCTTCAGGCTTGAATGCAGATAAAGAAAACGTTTTTTTTTTTTTTTTAATCTTCCTGTTTTTAATTTTATGAATTACAACATTGGTCATCTTTGAAATGTAGTAAACTTGATCGTTTTGTGTTTTTTCTCCAGTATAGCTCCACATATGACAGGACTGGCAATGTCTTGACCCACACTCGTACTTAATCCATGAAGGAAAACCAGGGAAGAGAGAAGGGAAGGGAACCCCAGGCAGGGAGCAATGCGCAAAGAGGAAGAAGGTCTTCCCCTTCACTTCCCTTCCAAAACTCTCCCATTCTTGCTTGGTGCCTACTTCTCTGCACCCAGGGGAACAGCTAGATAAAATACACAATTAGCATTTCAATAAACTGTCCTACCACAGTTTTAAAATGAGGTACCTCAGCATCCACTAATTCATTTTTCTTGAAAGAGCAAAGGAGCAAAGACATTTGGGCTTAGTTCACCTTTTTTTATTTGCCTGATGACTGAAATTTTTCCCAGTAGACCAAGCCCATATTTTTTTTTTCTAATTAATGAATTACCATACTTACCTTTATTGTTTATCCTTTCTGCTTCCTTCAGTATTTCTTTTTTCTTCATCTGTTGAATACACAGCTTATTAAATCATTTGTACTTCAAAAGTATTTAAGAGTAGAATCTAAAATCTAACAGGTATTAGGAATAATGTTATAAAATTTGTCACTACATCATTTTTTAAGTAGTCTGATAACTTACTTTAATGATTTTTCTAATGTATGCATTAAGAATTAATATTTTATTGAGATACAATTTAGTTTTTAAGTTTCTTCTTAATAAAATTTTCTATTTTCATCTTGTTTGTATTTTACAAATTACTATGTAATATATACATGTATGTGTATAATTTTGTAAAAAGGAATAGAATTTACCACCTTTTATTTTTCATTATTAATTTTTAATATCTAGTTTTGTAGTATTGAATAAAAGTTCAATGTTAATTATTAGTTGTAAAGACTGATTATATTTAAAAACAATATATTATTGAGATTCAAGATACTGAATATAACTTGATTGGTTTATTAATGTCATATTCAAATTATGTTTTCTAATATGTTTAAATGGACTGGTGTGAAGTGTGAGAGATGGAACACTGTGAAATTATTTTAATTGTAATCCATATCCTTAGTCTTCATTTACTGTTGGGAGAACAAAACACACTTGTCAATTTGCCATGTAGCGTGAGGAAAATGGATTTGTGCTGGAATTGATGAGTTATCCAACCTGCCTGTAATCTTTAAAAGTGTATTAGAATCCTTTAGTTCCCTCTTTTTCCTCCCTTAGCCCTAAGATTAAATTGAGAAAATAACATAATATAATTTAGCTTTTCCTTATCAAACTAGTCACTCTTGAATTCATATCTGTCTCATTACATCAGGGTATCTTTCTTTCAGAATCCTTCTTTCCCCAGATACTCTGATGTAACTCTAGGCACTGAGGATACACTAAGAGAACAAGAAAGGACAAGGCTCAGGAAGCATACATTCTAGGGAGGAGGTAGACAAGACAGCAGTAATATAGTGATACTCTTCAATACAGATACATTTGGAGTAGAAGATGAAGTCACAGATGGTATCGATTTAGTCAGAGTGGTCAGAAGAACGCTTTCTGAAAAAGTGACATTTGTGTTGAAACCTGAGTGATCGACAGGGAATCCGCAGTGCCAACTCTGGAGCAAGAGTGTATAAGTTCTCATTGAAGTCTAGCCTTTCTTTGGGGACAATCATAGCTCTCTTGTTTCCCAGACTGTTGTGTGCTGTGGAGTCAATTTTGACTCATAGCAACCCCTTCTGACAGAATAGAACTGCCCCATTGGGTTTCACAATCTGTAATCTTTAAATGGGCAGATTGCCAGGTCTTTCTCCTATAGCCTAGTGAAAAAGAAAAAAACTTTTTTTCAGGAAAATTGATGAAAATGTTCAGGACAGTTCAGTGCAAAAGAAATTACCTTGCCTTGCTCTACTTCCTTGAACTTACTGCAGCCTTCCTGGGGTCCTCTCCCTACCACTCTTTCCCTGATTTCCTTGGTCCTTGTCCTGTTTTCAGCCGGAGGAAAACCTGGAGAATCTGGGCATGGATCCCACTACCTCTTGCATGCTAAGCAAGTTCTCTATCATTTGAGCTAATTCTTCTCATCTACTTCTGCTTTCAAGATTTTGGCTCATTTCCAATTCAGGTCAACAAATGTCATGCCCTCTTGTCATCAAGATGTAAGCCAGAATCCAAAAACAATACCTGCTTAACATCTCAGAGACTGCCTTGGGCAAGAATGAGGGAGAAAACACTGATTTGAGAGGAGGAGGGAGGGGATAAGGAAGATCTGGAGAAGGTAGCTGTGGGAAATTTCTTGGCTCCATCACAACGCATACTTCCAGATTTCATGGAAGAGAAGAGAGGAAGTCCTATCTAGGAGAGGCCACTATGATAACTGCCAGGTTAATTAGTACAAGTATCCCAGAATGATTTGTGGCTCTTGTGTTTAAAAAGAGTTATTATTATCAACTGACTGTTGAGGAAGTGACATCTAGGAGATGGTTTGGAGTCTGTGTTTCCAGGCTCCACTTTCACTTGCCATTTTCCAGCGTGACTGAACCAAAAGAAAAACCAAAACCACTGCTGTGGAGTGGATTCGGACTTACAGCAAGTAAAAGGACGGAGCTAAGGTGCCTCATAGGGTTTCCAAGGCTGTAAATCTTTATGGACACAGACGGTCACAGCTTTCTACCATGGAGCAGCTGTTAGGTTGGTTAGCAGCTGAGCTCTTCAAGCACTGCACCACCAGGGCTTCCCCAGTGTGACTAGCTATGTATAAGGAGAAAACCATGTTCACTGGTAACTTGTACATTTATACGTAAATCACGATAAGCACTTATGTTTAAAATTCCAATTAAATATTCCATCTGTTTGACATGAAAGGGAATTTTGTTTTCCAGTTGCTGAAAAATAATTGTAAGAAAGAAATCAATGTTCAGCTTTAATTGTTGATACTACAAGACCTATTTGGAAACAGGTGGGGACTACATGGTGTTCGGAGCGTTGTTGAGTCTACTGGTTCCTCTTCCTCCCTTTCCCCTTCCAACAACAATGTAAATCCCTTGCTCTCCACATTTTCCCTGAGCCATCCCATCATGAAAAAACCTTCAGCTCCTCCAGGCCAGCAGCACTGGGTTTTCCCCTGATGTCTGGAGTCTGCACATACCTCTCTCGGCTCAGTCATTTCAGAGTATTGTGATAGATTTTCTTTCTGACCTTTATCCACACAGGAATCTCATTTGCACAGTGTGCTCATAGTATACATGGAGGCCTCGTCAATTAAACCCCATTTTTATTGAATGAATAAATAAGTTATTTAGATGTCTTGATTGACAGAGTGTTCAAACAAAACTTTGAGACAGAAACTTGATCCAGGGCCTGATAGATCTGGAAGACCTCCTCTGTCCAAGGGTTGGCATTGTGAGAAGATATGAGTACATTATGTTTACTGTGAATGCCAAGGGGATATTTTAACATCTGGTCTTTGTGGAATCATAGGCTTATTGATGAGACTAGAGCTCCCTCTGGTTACAGTTCAGCCTCTATCTCCCTTAAATCCTTGTGCCCCAGCAGGCACTATTTGATTTTCCCTTGCAGAGGGGTTGAGGTATGGGTAGCTGGGAAGTGAATCCTGGGTTCCTGTTTCTGTGGCTTGAGTCCCTTTACTCCAGAACCTGTAGGCATTTGGTGGAGTACTTGAAATTTCACTCCCTTGCCTCCAGGCCCTTAAATCCCATGTAAACTAATGCAGGCTGCCTGCCTGGGATTCCCCTTTCCCCTCCACATTGCATCTCCAATCTAATCCTAATCCCCACTCTCAAACTTGTGCAGATGGGTGAGAAGTGTTACCAAGATTAGGAACCACTTTAACTTTGAAAGCCTCTTTTATCACAGTTTCTGTAGTCCTTTGCATATTTAGTTTCTGGCCCTGGACATCCAAATTTTCTTTGTAGATGAAGACCCCTGTAGAGAGTCCAGAGAGCTTGGTCAAAAATTGGGAATAAAAAATATAATGAATTCACATTTGTCTTTTTTCTTTGGAAAAATAGAAAAGTTCGGAGATGACTGAGACAGATATTTAATTTTAAAATTTTGCATATTTTGAATAGGTAGTAGAATCCCATAATTGAATGTTAGAACTTTTCCAAAGGGTAATAGTGAAAAATTGCCCTCCCAGCTTGTGTTCCCTGGCATTCAATCCTCTGTCCCAGATACAAGCAATGTTATCAAATGCTTACTTGTCTTTCCAAAGACTATTTAAAGAATGGACAAGAAATGATCTATGTACCTAAGTGTATATTTGGGTAAATGGCTCCTTTCTCGGTGCCTGGTGGTACAGTGCTTAAGACCTCGACTGCTAGTGAAGAGGTCAGCAGTTCAAATCCACCAGCAACTCCTCGAAACCCTAAGGGACAGTTCAACGCTGTCCTAAAGGGTGACTATGAGTCAGAATAGACTCAGTGGCAATGGATTTTTTTTTTTCCATCCTTGGCGGAGCCCTAGTAATGCAGTGGTGAATGCAGTTCCATTCCATCAGTGGCTCCTTGGAAACCCTGGAAACCTCTATTCTGCCGTATAAGGTTTCTACGAGTTGGAATTGACCAAACAGTAATAATTTTGTTTTTGAGGTTTGGCTCCTTGCTATACACTCTTTGGAAAACTTACTTTTAACAATAGACCTTTGATCTCTCTCTCTTTTTTTAATCTTGTGCCTCCCTTCCCCTTTTAAGTTAAAGTTTCCATCATATGGATCTGCCATAACATATTAAACAGTCCTCCTATAGATGGGTCTCTAGGGAGTTTTCAGTCCCTTGGTGTAACCACCATTGCTGCAATGATTATCTTCATACATACTTTTTTCTGGCATATGTCCAAGAGTACTGTAGGAAGAAGAATCGCTGGGTCAAGGAATATGCACATCTGTAACTTTGAAGTGTAAGCTCATATGTCAGGAGGAGAGTTCTGGCATTATCCTAATGGACCTGGCAAAGATGCTGAATAGATACACAGAGTACTGGCAGTGGAGTTAGATGTATTCATCCCTCCATCCCTTCAGTACACATTTATTAAGGGTCCACCGGAAGTGTTAGGCTTTGGGGCACTATATTATATATTAGTCTTGAGGATTCAGTCACCAGCAAGAGAGTGTTGCATTTCTGTATGCGGCGATAAAAAATAAAAATAAGATAATAAACCAGATGATTTCAAGCAATGATGGAAGTAAAACACTTGATGTGATTCAGGGAAAGCCTTTCTGAGAAGATGAATTTAAAGTGAGCCCAATTAATGCAAAAGTCAGGTACCTGAGGACTGCTGAGACTTCCAAGCAGAAGGAATAGCTATGCAAAGGCCCAGATGCAAAATCAGCTGGGGTTACTGAAGAGGAAAATAAAAAGAAGCTAGTGTTTCTAGTTCAGACAGAGAAGTTCAATGAAGAGGATTTAGTGAAACACTGAACGCCCATGCTGATAAGGGATATGAAAGTCCTTGGGTCTCTGTCTTGGGCAATTTCATGGATGATGGTGCTTTTCTCTAAACTGGAACTTCTTTAACTAAAGCAGTTTGGAGAGAGAAACTATTGGGTTCTCTTCATGTCGTACTAGTCCTAAAATACTCATGGGATGTGTAAGTGGAGATACAAGCAAGGGAGTCATCGATGAAGAGTGGACCTCAACCGACTTGACCCTCCAGAATACCGATAGGAGTTGTAGTTGAAGGCAGGAATAATAAACTCTATAGGGATTCACTGCTTAATATGGTTAACAACTAGTGACATCTGGCTATAAAACCAAAAAACCAAACACATTGCCATGGAGTCAATTCTGACTCATAGTGACCGTATACAACAGGGTAGAACTGCACCATAGAGTATGCAAGGAGTGGCTGGGGGATTTAAACTGCTGGCCTTTTGGTTAGCAGCCTTAGCACTTAACCACTAAGCCACCAGGGTTTCCACATATATCTATAGAGTATTTGAAATGTGGCTAGCCTATAATGAGAGTCTGCAAGTGTAAAATACATATTGTATTTCAAAACTTGGTATCAGAAAAAAATTTGAAAATACTTCTTTAATAATTTCATATGATGATTAAATAAAATATGATATTAAATTTCTTTTTTTTCTGTTTACCTTTTTTAATGTGTCTACTAGAACATTTAAAATTGTGTGTGATGCATACTGTATAGCTCTGAGAACATCCTTGCAGGAAAGGGGTCACAGTTAAACAGAAATATTTACATACAAGCCTGAATGGCTACAGATACCCCAAAGTTAGCTTAAGAAGAGAAGGTGGCCAAGGATAGAATCTCAGAGAACACTAGTTCTTAAGACAAAGGTAGAGAAAAAGTGGAGACGAAGGAGATTAACCAGTTCAAGAGCTAATTAAAACAAAACAAAACAAAAGCCCACGTTGCCAAGAGTGGATTCCGACTCATAGCAAGCCTATAGGATAGATTAGAGTTTCCCCATAAGGTTTCCAAGGAGCTGCTCATAGATAGGAATCGCAGACTTTCTGGTTGGCAGCCAAGCTCCTAACCACTGTGCAACCAGGGCTTCCAAAACTACTTGTTGTTACATAAATCCCGGGAAGAGATGATTCTCATGGGGTTGGGATGGGGCGAGGAATAATGGTCATATCTCAAAAGTAAGTAAAAAAAAGAAAAACTTCTCACAGCATTTTATAAATTTTAAGAGGTCACCCAGTGGCTTTGATGAGAGCAGTTTTAGTGAAATTTAAGTGGAGGTTTGAGTGACTAGAAGAGCCAAGCCAGGGGCAAAAGTGGAAAGTACAGGAGGCTAGAACTTGGGATAGTGGCCTCCGCGGGGAGTAGTAAAAATGAGGCAACAAGGCGTCCAAGTTTCCTAGGTGCGAAACTCCTAGGCTGTCAATGCAAAAAGCCGGACTAATTGCGAACAAAGTATATAAACCAATAGAGAGAAGCGGGTCAAAACTGGAGAATACGGGCGTCGATCCCGCCACCTCTCGCATGCAAAGCGAGCGCTCTACCACCTGAGCTAATTCCCCTACGCCTGGGTGTCGGCAAATACACCCCACCTCACCCGTTTTTCTGGTTACTTGGGGCTGCAGGGACCTCAGGCCACCAAGCCCCAGCCAGGACCGGATTGAAGACAGAACTTCGCAGTGGACGCTTGGGATAAAAACTCTATGAGTCAGGAGTGTGAGTAAAAGAGATTACTTGAACAGTTCCTCGGGTAAAACCTTGCTCCTCCCTCGCAACACTGTCTTTATCTCCTGAAGGTAAAGGCAGCACATTCCAGTTGTGGACCTCCCGCGCACCCCCAAAACTGCCTGGCCCATTGACACAGCTATCCCATCTAGAAATAGGAAAGCATGTTTAATCAATAAAAATATTCTCCTATGTTCTATATACGGGGTAATGCTGACAGGAATCAAGTGCTGCTGGAAAGAGGTTTGAGGGGCGGAAAGAAGGATGGATAGAGGGGCAAACACTGAGGGCCCCGGGATCTTCGGAATCTCCAGAACCCAGAGCATGCAGAGACCGAATGTCCCCATCAGCAAGGTGAGCTGTGCTCTGGCCACCTGAGCTGAATGCCAGGTGAGATGTGGTTAATACAGAACCTCACGCCCTTTCTTTGAAGGTGGCAAAACATTGCAATTTCAAAAACATTTTTAAACGTGGTTCACCGTGGAAATTAGAGGAAGATCTCGTTCCCAATTTATTTTGAGCACATTTCCGTCAGAACGAGCCCTTCAGGGAGATGACTAGGTGCATCAATTGTTACCTTCTTTATAAAAGCACATCTGACCACCCGAATTAATATGCCAGCCCTCACCTTCACACAAGATTGTTCCAAATCTCCCTGCCCTGTCTTTCTCCGTGATACCTGGTCAACTGTCAGAGAAGCTGATAGAAATGTTCTTCTGCTCCCTGCCCGTGCATTGTCAATGTGAATAAGGGCAAAAAGTGGGCACACCCAGCCTCTTCTGCTTGTGCCTCCTGACACAATTCCCAGGGTGTTCCTTTTACTTAGTCAACAAAAGCAAAAATTTTATTTTCCACCAAAATATTTTTTAACTTTGGATTGAAGTCTAAAAATGTGTATTTGGAAAAGTTCTTTTTGACCACTGTGTTCCTTTTTTTGTTTTGTATACAATGTTTAATTTCTTTTTCAAACCTAGCACAGAAGCACAGAACACAGTGGCACTGCCCTCGCTAAAGCCAGGTAAATCCGAATACTATTGGGTAACCACGGAATTAGGGGAGGGAACGGGAGCATATAACATTGTAGAGAACGCAGACTTTGATCCCCTTACCTCTCCCATGCTAAGCGGGTGCTCTACCACTTGAGCTAATTCCCCCTTGCTTTCTCCTCATTGAGTGCATTTTTATTTTGGAAATGCAAACACCTCTCCATGTCCTAACTTAGTTTTCAGGTAGTTTGAATTCTACAGAAATGTCACCATTACCAGGGCAGAGCAGGGCAGGACCCAGAGTAGAGCTTCCCAGAGAGAGCCGTAAAGGAGGAGCTCAGTGACAAACCTGTACTCAGAACCCGGAACATGGGGAAAAGGAAGACTGGGAAAGACATGTTTAAGAAAGCTCTAGCTCTGCTTCAATTTCACTCCCCCCACTTTGTCCTATAAGGTCGCTATGAGTGGGAATCAACTAGACTGCACTCAACTGCAACAACATTAGATGAGGAGAAGGAAGCATGTTCCTAATTAGCCCAGTTATCCCTAATGCTCTGCTACCTACATCACCTTTTAGTAACACCTTCTTCCCCAGCCCATCCCATAAATCTGGGAATAAGCCCCAAGTATCTTTCCATTTATTGTTCTTCAAATAACTAATGTTTTATCTAGTGTCTGTGCTACTAATAGATTTCTTCCTTAGGAGGGGTGAGAGCTGTTACACATTTCTTCCTTGAGTCTGGATCATAATTTTATCTATCAAATTTCTGATCATTAAATTTAGCATTCTTTTTTTTAGAAGTAATCAGATTGGGGAACTTACTCATATTAACAAGTTTTACAGTGTTTGGTATTACAATGCTTATATTTTAAAGTCAATGTTATTGAAACGTAATTTATACATAATAAAATGTATACATTTTAAGTCGATAGTTCAATGAGTTATGAGAAATGTATACATGCATGTAATCATGACCATAATTAAGACAGAGAACATTTCCATCATATCAGGGTGCCTCATCTCATTCTCTGAGCGTCCTCCCCCACACGCCTTCACCATGAAATCATGGAAATGATTTCTGTCAATACAGATGAGCTTTTTCTGTTCTAGAATTTCCTACAATTGTAATCATATAGTATGTAGTAGTCTCTGTTTTTTTTTTTTCTTTACTCTACATGTTTTGGAAATTCATCCATGTTTTTGTATGTATCAGTAAGTTTTTTTTTTTTTTGCTGATTGCTGTTGCATTGTATGGGAAAAAATTATACATTTCACTTTGTTATGATTAGAGATCCTATTCTCTATTACATCCATCATTTTACATTTATTAAGAAACCAGATGATCTATCTTAGTGAATATACTATTGTCCCCTCTAATTTTCTCATTTGTCTGCCCCATTTAAGTTCAAATCACTTAGCTATATTGTCATCAGTACTGTAACAATCTCTTAGCTCTTCTTGCTAACTACAAGATTTATTCCTCCATTATTTTCTTCATAGTACACCCCACTGAATGTTCTTCCAGTTGCAGGTCTAGCTATGGGACTCATTCCTTAAAAAACTTGAATGGCTTCCTACTATTATCAGCATAAAACTAACACTCTTGCTTTTATTATCTCAACATTGAATCTATATCCAGTCTCATTTCTTCTGCTAGAATTCACACATAACTCTTTCCAGCTCTTCAAAACAAATGGAACATAGATACTGAATCCACTCCATGCCTTGGCTCTACTTCTGTATGGCTGAAACACAGACCCATCATATCTTCTCTCACAAGCTTTCCTTCACCCTGTCTGTACTCAGCAATTGAGATAGGGTTCCTTCAGGTGTCTGTGTGCTTAAAGTAAGTTCCTAGGCTGTCACATAACTGTAGTTTGACTGTTTATCTTCTTTATTAGGTTGTAAGTTTCTAGAGAGCAGAAATAATCTCTTGTTCATATCAGTATACATAGCACTAACACAGTGTCTGGTCCATAATGGTTATTCTCAGTGGTGTGCTGGTTACTGGACCACCACTACCCCAACAACACAAACGGATTTGTAACATTCCCCAATTCTGTGGTATAAATGCTCCTTTCATGGCTGACTTCAAACTACCAATGGTTGAACAACAGTTTTGAAAAATTCCTGAATATTTAACAATCAGCTCTCATAAGGTAGTGTGAGGTGGCTCCGGCACACATTTATTCCAGGAATTTCTAAAAAATAAATAAAGCATGAAGGTAGGTTTGTGAGGATGTAGGTCAAAGGTGGGAGATAAATTCAAAGTCCTATTTAGACAGACAAATTTAGACAGACAAATTTCCTGCCAAATTTGGAAGCCTTGGATCTCTAGACTATGAGCTCCAGACTAAGAGAAGACTTCAGTGTTCCTCTCAAATTAGTTAGACAGGAATCATAGAGCTTAAATTGTGATGCTGTCCCACTTTGAAGAGTGGTGTCTGGGTGTTAAATGCTAACAAGCAGCCATCTAAGATGCATCAATGAGTCTTAACCCACCTGGATCAAGGGCGAATGAAGAACACCAAGGACACAAGGTAGTTACAAGCCCAAGAGACAGAAAGGGCCACATGAACCAGAGACTACATCATCCTGAGACCAGAGGAACTGGATGGTGCCCAGCTACAATCAATGACTGCCCTGACAGGGAACCCAACAGAGAACCCCTAAGGGAGCAGGAGAGCAGTGGGATGCAGACCCCAAATTCTCATAAAAAAGTCCAGACTTAGTGATCTGACTGAGACTTGAAGGACCCTAGTGGTCATGGCCCCCAGACCTTCTCCTGGCCCAGGACAGGAACCATTCCTGAAGCCAACTCTTCAGACATGGCTTGGACTGGACAATGGGTTGGAGAGGGATGCTGGTGAGGAGTGAGCTTCTTGGATCAGGTGGACACTTGAGACTATGTTGACATCTCCTGCCTGGAGGGGAGATGAGAGGATAGAGGGAGTTAGAAGTTGGCAAAATTGATACGCAAAGAGAGGAGGTAGGGAGTGGGCTATATCATTAAGGGGAGAGTAATTGGGAGTAAGTAGCAAGATGTATATAAGTTTTTGTATGAGAGACTGACTTAATTTGTAAACTTTCACTTAAAGGACAATAAAAATTATTTTTTAAAAAGTTATGCTGGTTCTACATATTTATATCCACATCTTCCAAAAAATTGACAAATCCATTTATTTCAAGACATTTCATACTCAGGAATTGGAAACATTTGAGAAAAGGAGAATTTTTAAAGCTCCCCTGGCTTTAATAGAGGTACGGGCTGTGTTCTTATTCAAATGATGTATGAGGAATCAGGAATATTATGTTGATTTTTTGCATGCCTTCTCTAGTTTTGAAAGCTTAAAACAAAGTAGACTAAACCAAATCTGGTGCTATATATATTTTCTCTTCAAAATGGATGAAAAATAGACTTATTAATTAACATTGAGAGTCCTGTTTAGTGTATGGGGACATTATAAATAACTTTGTTGAGCTAAGAGCAGAGTCACAGATAGCCTTGAGACTTAGCTACTTAGAAATTTATGTAAAGGTGACATACATTCCATTCCCTGCTTACATGAAGCATTTATCAGACCCTTTTGGACAGAGTAGAACTACCCCACAGGGTTTCCAAGGAGCACTGGTGGATTCAAACGGCTGACCTTTTGATTGGCAGCCAAACACTTCAACACTGCACCACCAGGAGTATTATTTTTCAGTTGTTCATTAGATCATCCTAAGAACCTAAATTTTTGCCTGGCACTTGGTAAGCATTCAATTAATACATCTTAAATTAAAGAATGCCTAATTTAACCCTTTAAGAATGCATAGGAGAAATGGATGTGATTCAGACAAGAGATTTTGTTTTTCTTTTTCATGGCTTTGAGTGCGTTACCTTATATTTATTCAGCAATCAAAATGCCGTTCCACACTCCAGTATCCACTATCTCCAGCAGTCCCGAATACCAGGATTTTCCAGGCCATTATAGCGGAACCATTTGGATCCCTCGTGGCGCAGTGGCTAAACTCTGGGTTGCTAACCGAAAGGTCTGAACCCACCAGCTGTTCCCAGGAGAAAGATGTGACAGCTTGCTTCTACAAATCCTGTGGGACAGTTCTCTTCTGCACTCTGCTGCCTCCAAGAGTCGGAATCCACTATCAAGCGACTGGTTGGGCTTTTTGTAGAATTAAAGCGGAACCAGGACTCAGCCAAGGCGGACCATCTCAGAGATGGTCTTGGGCAAGATAGAGCGCCTTGACTGCTCGGTCCGCTGTGCCTTTAAGGAGAAGAAAAGGTAAACCTGGAAAAGGACGCGGTGGCAAAGCTCAGGCTCCGCCAACGTTTTACGTTTCTGAATTTCGAGAAGAGAAGAAAGGACATCCTAACTAGAGAGGATCGACCCAGAAATGTCTGGCTGCGTGGCACAGCTCTCCTAGGATGACCATTTGACTCTTTGAAAGGCGTGATTGATTGTCTTCTACTCCCCGTCGCTGTGGCCACGCAGGAGGAGGTGGAGGGACAGGCTCTCCCCGATTTTGGAAGGGAAACAACACCAAATATTACTGCTCGTTTTTGAACCAAAAACCTTACACTTGTTAGGCGACCCTGGTAATCACTACAATCCGGAAACTGGTCGATTTGTGAGTTTTCTTTTTCTAGTTTCTGAGAGATTTAGATTGAATTCCTATTTAGGTGTGTCATGTAGAAATCATATATCCCCATCATGAGAGAACAGCAAAAATCACCACAGTATTACAGAAAGAAGCCATGGAGGTCGTGAGGGAAGATCATACTAGACTGAAGGAATCAAGAGTGGACCTTGAGGAAGGGAGCTGAGAAGGGAACACAGGGCTGAGAGAACATTCCTTTGTGAGGAGCCTACCTGTGTGTGTGTGTGTGTGTGTGTGTGTGTGTGTGTGTGTGTGTAAAAACTCATGGAAGAAGGCAGTAATTGAAAAGCCTGGATACTCGGAGTTATGTTGTAAGAATATTACGGAGGCCTAACAATCTTTGAAGAATTCAGGGTAATGTTTCAGGAAAAGCCTTTTAGGCCTAATAATTAAAAAAAAAAAAGAGGTTAGAAATAGTGAAACTAAAATTGGAGAAAAGGAAAGAAGTCATCAAAGTATTTAAGGACCGATGTGTCTATGGTGCTATTACAGAAATACCACAAATGGATGGCTTTAACAAAGAGAACTTATGCTCTCACAGTCGAGTAGGCTACAAGTCCAAATTCAGGGCATCAACTCCCAGGCTTTCTCTCTCTGTCCAGGAGGAAGGTCTTTGTCATCAGTCTTCCCTTGGTCTAGGAGCATCTCAGCACAGGAACCTCAGTTCCAAAGGATGCGCTCTGCTCCTGGCACCGCTTTCTTGGTGGTATGAGGTCCCCAACTCTCTGCTTGCTTCCGTTTTCTTTTTATCTCTTGAGAGATAAAATGTGATGCAGGCCACACCCCAGGGAAACTCCCTTTACATTGCATCAGGCATGTGTACCAGGTAAGGGTGTTACAAAATCCAAAAAAATCCGTTGCCGTGGAGTCAATTCCAACTCATAGTGACCCTATAGGACAGAGTAGAAGTGCCCCATATGGTTTCCAAGGATCACCTGGTGGATTTGAACTGCCGACCTTTTGGTTAGCAGCTGTAGTTCTTAACCACTATGCTACCAGGGTTTCCAAGAGTGTTACAATCCTACCCTAATCCTCTTTAACATAAAATTACAATCTAACAATGGAGGATACCCACACAATACTGGAAATCATGGCCCTGCTAAATTGATACACACTTTTTTGGGGAACATAAGGGTTTTTTAAATTGAATCCATGACATGAGGTTTATCCTTTGTTGTCCCATCAGCTCCTGAGGTTAGCAGCATGAGTCTTTCTGCATCTCCAGCACCCACTGCACTGCCTATTCCAGAATGCATCCTCCACACATTGTAAAATGAATGAAAGGATAGACAAATGAGAAGCAAGAGCAAGATTCTAGAAAGGTTGTACGGGAAGACTCTACAGTGTCAAGACATTGGGTAAAGACACTTGAAGGAGAAGAATGAGTTAAGAGTACTAAACAGTGTTGTATGGGGGTGGTGGACACAGAACAGACTCTGAATTCATATCTGATGAATTGAAGGCTAAACCTACACATTTATAGTTATTTGTTAAATGAAAGCATGCATGAATGAGCTGATGTGGAGAAAAATAGATGCTGAGACTGTGTTCTAGGTTAATAGAAAACACACATTTATTTTTAAAAATTTAATAGCTCTTATTTTCAGAGGAGTTCCAAGTTTACAGAAAAATAACTGGAAACTTACAGAGGTTTTCTGTATACTTCCTCTCCACCCCCAGTTTCTCCACTTATTTACATTTTGTATTAGTGTGGTACATTTGTTATAATTGAAGAACCGATACTGATACACTATTATCAACTGAAGTCCATACTTTACATTAGGGTTCACTCTGTGTTGTGAAGTTCTATGGGTTTTGATAAAGGCATAATGTCATGTGTCTTCTATTATAGTATTATACAGAATAGTTTTATTGCCCTAAAAATCCTCAGGGCTCCACCTTTTCATCACTCCCTCCATTCCCCTGCATCCCTGGCAACCACAGGTTTTTAAATTTTTTATAAATGTCTCTGGAGTTTTGTCTTTTCCGTAATATTATATAGTTGTAAGCCTACAATAAGTGCTTTTTTAGACTGTATTAATTCATTTTGTAATAGGCATTCAAGTCTCCTTCATGTCTTTTCATGACTCAATAGCTCATTTCTTTGTATCACTGAATAATATTCCATTGTATGGATGCACCACAGTTCTTTATCCACTCACCTATTGAAGGGCATCTTAGTTACTCCCAATTTTGGGAAACTATGAATAACTCTTCCGTAAACATTCATGGGCATGTTTTTATGTGGATGTAATTTTTCAACTCATGTATATATACTCCTAGGAGTACAATTGCTGGATCCAAGCTTCTTAAATTTAAAAAAAAAAAAAAAATGAGATTTCCATTTCTGATTTTGCTCCTTACAGTTATGTGACCTGAAGAAAATGATGTAACTCCTCTGAGCACATGGTGATGAAAAAGTATTTGAGGCTTGGAAGTTCCTGGCAGGACTGGATGGCCTGGAAAGTGAAGTAGGACTGCGGCACTTAAGGCTTTGAATTTAAAAATGGTCCAGCAGGAAGTATTTACAAGTAATGGTAATGCATGCACTTTGCCTAAGAGAGGTGGGAGCTTGTAAGCCAGCTATTATAAATTGAGGTGTGTTCCCCCAAAATATGTGTTATAATCCTACAACCTCTATATTTGTGCTCATAATCCTACTTGGGAATGGGTTGTCTTTATTAGTTAATAAGAGAGAATTGGAGCCCTGGTTGTGCAGTGGTTAAGAGCTACAGGGAGCTATGCCTGCTAACCAAAAGGTAAGGTGGGCAGTTCAAATCTACCAGCCACTCCTTGGAAAACTGAATGGGACAGTTCTACTCTTTCCTATTGGGTTGTGTAAGGTGTGCCTAAAAATCAATCTCTTTTGAGATATAAAAGAGATTAAACAAGCAAGTGAAAAAAGCAGAGACAAGGGAAGAGAAGTGTCAAGCCACGTGAAGATTGCCCAGTAACAGAAACTCAAAAGAGACGAGGATCTTCCTTTAGACCAACAGAGAGAGAAGGACTTACCCCAGAGACGGCGCACTGAGTTCAGACTTCTAGCCTCATAAACAGTGAGAAGATAAATTTCTGTTTGTTAAAGCCATCCACTTGTGATACTTCTGTTATAGCCGCAGTAGGTAACTGACACTCAGGGTTTCTCTCCACTTTCCACCTTCCTTTCCCTTACATGTAGTGGAGATCTCTGCTCTCTAGATGACAACCACAGAGCTTCTCACCTGTGACAGCAGGTTCAAATCTTGGCAACAGTTGGCATTAGGTCTTTCTGTTTTTTCGTATTCTTTATGGGCACATACAGAATGGGGCTGACAATGGCTTGACGAAAACTCCAAGGACTGTAAAAAGGTGGTGGAAACCAGGAAGAAGCAAGTGAGGATGGAAACCTGAGCAGACTGGGATCCTTCCTTAGAGAGGGAGAAAGTCTCCAGACTGTGCTGGCGCCTTTTGCATGAAGGACGAATGGTACATCTCAGAAGTGGGGATCTTGAACATCACCCCTATTCTCTGGACCAAGAAAAGAGAATTCCAGTGGTAATGAGAAGGAATCCCTGCTAATTGAGACTGAGATTTATGTGGAGATTTAGCCTGGCAAATAAGGAAGACCAAATCCTGAGAGCTAAAGGGGCCAGATGCAGGAGAGAATGCACAGGGCAGCACTTGAAAAAGGATTTTAGAAAACCAAAGAGTCAGGGAAAGTAAGGTTCTGACACAAAATGAAATTAGTATAGATAACTCTGGCAGGCGGAGTGGGAACAGTAGGCAGTTAACTGTGGCTGTAAACACCCATTGCAGTCTGTGTCTTCTTACAGTAATGAGAGTCTACAGCAAAATCCTCCATGTTGTTGTTGCTTTCCAGGAAGTTGATTCTGACTCCTAGCAACATTATATGAGAGAGTAGAGCTGCCCCATAGGATTTCCTATTCTGTAATGCTTATGGGGTTTCTGGAGCAGATTGCCATGTCTTTTTTGTGGTGAGTTAAAACCATCAAACTTTCTTTTAACAGCTCAGTACTAAAATGTTATGCCACTATCAAAACAAAAACAAATCCAAAACCCACTGCCATCAAATTGATTCTGACTCTTAGCGACCCCATAAAACAGAGTAGAACTGCCTAATAGAGTTTGTAAGGAGTGGTTGGTAGATTGGAACTGTGGACCTTTTTCAGAGCCCAGCCCCATATAGGAATCAAACCCACAACCTTGGTGTAATCAGCACCATACTCTAACCAACTTAGCCAACCAGCCAGCTAAAAACAGGGTATTCTACATAATGAGGATCAACCAACAAGGGTCCTTTGGAAATGGGATGGACCCTCAGGAACTCAAAACCTGTAAGGGCTGTGATGTACAGTTTCAAATATTGACAAAAGGAAAATTCTTCTACTCAGGTGTGCTGTGGAGCTGGGCTCTTCCATTGACTTCTCATCTGCCTGCCAACAGAGGCTCTGGCATCATATGTCAGCCTCCAAACTTTTCTACTTTTGCTCCAGACTTGGCATAGTTGACTCTCTCATCTCTCATACTACAACTCAAAAGTCACTTTTCCCAGAGGGCCATCCCCTGACCTCACCAGCTGAATGAATGTGTTCCCTCTCTCTCTTCCATCAAGTTCATAAAATCTTATATGGGAATGTATATTAATTATTGTTTGTCCCCTACAGTAAAAGTTTCTTAAAATGTTTATAGTCTAGATCCTCCCAGTTTATTCCCAGGGGTTATGGTTAGAATGATGGTCTTCGTGCCTACTGCCTGTACAGAAATTGGTGACATGGATTGGAAAGATTTTCCTCTGTGTTGTGTTCCTTCATGGAGTAAACTCCAGGAGAAATAACTATTATGCTATGGAAAGGTGGCAAGTTGCGAGGCCCTCTGGTGTTCTGGAATGGACAAGATAACTCGCCACAGCTGGAAACAAGATAAATCCACTCATGAAATTATTGTGGAGTTCATTCTCAGCTTGGAGGTCAGGAAATAGGTGCTTCTGAGTTCTTACTGGTGTAATTGGAAGGCAATTGTCGTATAAAATACATAAGAAAGAGAAGTACTCAAATACAGTGGCATTACATGATTGTATAGTGTTTATTACTCTGTGTTGCACATCACTGTACAAATTTTTGTTTTCCCACCTCTCCCCAGTCTGCCCCAATCGGATACTGAATTTAAGGTTTAATGGGAAGCTGGGCCTAGTTCTATTGAGAAGAGATATAGAGAAAAGCTTCTGCTTTCCTTTTTCTGGACACTGACTGTCAAACCAGACAAGAAGAGGAAAGAAGATGTGAGTTTCATCAATCCTTTGTCTCTCATTTTCCTTCCACCTTCTCTTTCCACCTCCACTCAAGATAATGCCCACAATTACATTTTTAAAGATAAGGAGATATTCAGCTGCCTTACTGAAGGGTGTGTTAGGAGTGTGCAAGGTCTTAAGAAAAATGAAACAATAAGTAATGAAGGTGAATTAGGAATGGCTTCATTTGTCCAGAAGGTGCATGGGATAATTTCCAGGAATGAAGCTGAAAGAGAAGCCAGCTGTTCTCATGAAGGACTGCGGAGGTTATGATAAATTGTTTCGTGGTCTCTGTAAGCAGAAGTTTATCCTTAAATTATTTTAGGTTGGACTATAACTAAATTGGATTTCCAGATGCTTGAAACAGGTGAAAAAGTTGAGAGCTGAGTGCAAAGGCCAGAAGAAGAGTAAGGTTATCATTGTAATAGTTCAGGCAGAGATGCTGAACATCTTTAATGCAGCAGGACAGTGGAGTTGAACTCCTTCATTCATTTAACAAATCCTCATTTGGGGGCATACTGTATGTACCTAGGCTCTGGGCACTGAGTGCCTCCCTGTGTTTTCAGCTGCTTCGTGGTCACTAACCCAGACCCAGTGCCGTCGTGTCGATTCTGACTCATAGCGACCCTATAGTGTTAACTCCACGGCCATGAGTGCCAGGCACTTCCAAAAGATGGGATCTCGCATTGAATTACGTGGGAAGTCTCAAGGAACTGCTGCTTCTCTACAGGGAGAAATATCATTCCATCAAGCAGCACAACACACTGAGGAGGAACTGGGTCTTACTTGTGGGGCTGAATTTAACAACCTTGTCTGGCAGGGAGAACAGTGGAGCAGCCAGAGGGGTTGTCTCTCAATCTGAAGATCTTAAGGTCAAGATTCAAGCTGAGTTTTTTTTTTTTTTTCTTTTGTAGAAATTGACAATAGACTTACTGTTTCAAAAAGAAAATAAAGCCAAGCCAACAGAGACATTAAGAAAACATACACTTTCACAGTGTCTTTTTACAGATAATGGGTTTGGAGTTACAACCAGAAGTTGGTGTAAATTTCAGGAGAATCAAAATACTCCACTTTCGAAAAAATGGGTAAGTTGAAACTAGGAATTGCATGAATATCTGGGAGAAGAAGGCTAATTTGTTGTTGTTGTTGTTTGCTTTTACTTGACAGTCTAAGAGGAAATTTTGTCTTTAGTCAGCACCTGTGAGGGCAGCCCAGGTGCGATGGAATCAAATAAAGCAGGAAATAGGAATAGAAACAGGCCAGGCATTAGGCTGCATTTTAGCTGAGGTGATAGTCTATCGTTTGATTAGCAGCCCAGAACATCAACCACTGCACCACCAGGGCTCCTACAGGACACATCAAGCCAAAAAACCAAACCCATTGCCATCCAGTAGTTTCTGACTCTTAGTGGCACTGTAGGACAGAGAAGAACTGCCCTATAACGTTTCCAAGAGCAGCTGGTGGATTAGAACTACTGACCTTTTGGTTAGCATCCTGAGCCCTTAACCACTGTGCCACCAGGGCTCCTACAGGACACCCAGGGGCCATTAACAGTGATTGTGGGCGGTGGGGTAAACAGGAAGGAGTTGATGAAGAGTGAGAACTGTGTCTTGCCCGCCAAGGAGTGTACCACCTCATCCAAAACTTCAAAGGAAAAATTTGAGCTTCATAATCCTACAGGACCACCACACGGCCTACTGAATTCCTTAAAACACCTCCGGGCTGGGAAGAGGGGCAGGTCCAAGGGCCAACTCCCGCTACCAGGGGCCACGTTTCTCTCTTTTCCGAAGTCACCCAGATTCTGTCCTCAGTCTCCCGCCTCCTCTCAGCGGCGTGCTCCTTTCACTAGGATGGAAGAACCGGTTTCTTCCCGGAGCCAAGACTCTAGCCCTGCTCCTCTGTTGTGTGCGCGCCCCTGGGCCGCACAGGTTCTTTCCCTCGGGAGGAGGGGCGCTCTCGGAAGCTACAGTCTGCAATTCACCTCCGCCTTGTAGGCCTGGGCATGGAGTGGTCATCAGCGCAGGTGGGGATTGAGCTTCTGTGGATACAAGCGCGGAAACTCTTCTTAAACTTCGTGCTGCTGCCTCCTCCTCGTTGATCCCCTCCACCCACCCACCACCACCACCACCACCACCACCAGTTACTTGGTAAAAACGCCATCAAGATTGTCCAGGTCCCTCCTTGAAGGACTCATCGCTCACCAGCTGCTCCTCTTTGCTCAAGGTCATTTTTACACCGGTTGGTGGTGGTTCCAATCCCCTGGCACAATGAGGGAGAAAGATGTGGCAATCTGCTTCCTAAAGTTTACAGCCTTGGAAACCCTGTGGGGCAGTTCCACTCTGTCCTGTAAATTTACTTAGCCTGAATGGACTGCAAGGAAATGGGTAGTGCTCTCTGCCCTCCGGATTTTTGCTTCTTTCTTTTTCGTTATGTAGCTGTAGCTGGTTTTGGGGTGAACTTTTACAGCTAAATTTTGAAGGAAATCAAACAGGATCTGCGGAGAATTCTGTGTTAACTCTCAGGAAAGAGCGTTAAAAAAAAAGAGCCAAGAGTTCTCAAAAAGGGAGACTTTTTCATGCAAAAGGGGCTGGTAAAGAAGGTACTATTTTGTGGATAGTACCAGATTCAAATTTTATTCCTGTAAATCTTATCTAGCCTCCCTCACTTTTCTCTAACCTGTCTCTCCAGGTTACGGTGATAGAACCAGATTCTTATTTCATTCCTTGTAATTTCTTACCAGCCTCCCTTGCCTCTCTTGACCCTTCTCAGGAGTGATAATAAGAGAAAGTCCCAGCAACTAGGAGGGCCTCATCATTAGAAAAATGGTTTATTAATTTTTTTTAACTAAATGTGTCTCATATATAACATTGCAGAGCATACACTCTCCCAGTTAAACAGGAAGGTAAAATCTCAAATCAGCTAGGAGTAGAACCAGTAACCTTCTGATCTTAGTAAGATGCCTTGTTCATTCCCCCATGGCTTTGAAATTCAGTACCTTTGGCAGCATTGCTAATTAACTTTCAAGAATTTTGCACTTTTATACCACCTATTTCTTATGGTATAAATTTTGCACTTTTACACCACTTGGCCTCCCACCCACTGTCTGCTCCCAAGCCTCCTAGCTGAAGTTGTCCTGTGCCTTAGAGTGATTCCAACTCACAGTGACCCTGTAGGACAGAGTAGAACTGCCCCATAGGGTTTCCACCACTGTGATCTCCAGGGGAGCAAATCTCCAGGTCTTTTCTCCAGGAGCTTCTGGTGAGTTCATCCGAACCTCCCACCTTTGCTTTGATTAGCACTCCAGTGCTTAACTGTGAGAGAAGCTAAAAATTCCTAGCTTACCTTTGAACCTCATTAAATCACTTTTCTTCTGACCTGAAGTCCTTAGCCTCATGGTGAGGGCCCTGGAAACAACAGATAATGTAGGAAGATTTCAGGCTTAGCTCTCCTAGAGTGGGGGAAGAAAAAAAAAAAAAATCCAAAGCAAGAGAAAACTAACTGTCAGGGACCACTGTGAGGAAATGAAAAAACTGAAAGGCTCACAAACTGAAGGAGCAATCAATTCTTTCTCCAGGGCCCTGGGCACACACCTCAATTGTAGCATTTATCACCCTGTACTGTAAACAACTACTCACTCGGTTGTCTTCCCCAATAGATTGTATGTTCCTTGAGGGCAGCACCCTCAATGTCTACCATAACTAATTTTATGTAGTACGTCTACGTGCGTGAGTGGTGAATTGAGTAAGAAAAATGACTGAGGCATCAGGAAAAAGGTCTAATTTTTGGTCTAGATGGATTATCACAGATCTTAGATCCCATGCTATTCCAGCTCACATGTTTAAACAGAAAAATAGTGAAATTCTATATACAGTAAATCAGAAAACCAAACACATTGCTGTCAAGTTGATTCCAGCTTATAGGGACCCTGGAGGAAATGTCAGAACTGCCCCGTGGTGACCCTATAGGATAGGGTAGAACTCCTTCATAGGGTTTCCAAAGCAGTAAATCTGTAGGAAAGCAGACTGCCACATATTTCAGCCATGGAGTGGCTGGTGTGTTTGAACCACCACCAGGGCTCCTTCTACATTCAGTCAAAACCAAAAACCAAACCCATTGCCATCAGGTTGTTTCCAACTCATATTGACCCCATAGGACAGAGTAGAACTGCCCCATAGTGTTTCCAAGGAGCACCGGGTGGATTCTAACTGCTAACTTTTTGGTTAGCACCTGTAGCATGAAGTACCTCTTAACCGCTATGCCATCTGGGTTTTCTATATATACAGTAGAAGTACCCTAATTCTTGAATATAGCTCTGAGGTGTGACTGTGTAAATTTCCAGGGGCTGGAAGGAGTTGGGATTGGCAGGTGTCCCATAAGCCTAGAAGTAGTGAGAGTGAGACAGTAGGGTTTGACTAGATTTAGTGGGTGACAGGTAGCCCTCCCAAGTAAAGAGAACACCTGGTCTGCTAGTATGAAAGAAAAAGCTTAGTGAGCCAAGGGCACAACAGACTCACATTTTACATATTATGTACATGGTTAGATTTGCGTTTTTTCACAATGTCAATAATCAGAACAATTTAGAACAAAATGTGTATAAAATATATGTGTGAAAAGTCTAACCCAAAGACCTCTCCCCAGTAACAGGAAACTATTAAAACAACACTCAACTGGTTTAAACAAAGTGGATTTATAGTCACACATAAGAATGGATCCAGAGGGTAGGGAAGCTACCTGGCTGGTTAATTCAGTGGCTTCATGAAGCCATCAAGATCCAGGTTCTTTGCCTCTTTTCACCCTGCCATCCTCCACATATGAGTCTCATACTCCAGCTAGTCCCCCTGCAGTACTTCAAACTTGCACAATTTCAGACAAAGTCTAGACAGAAAACAAAAAATTGCTGTGTTTGATAAATTGAGGACAGTCTCTTCTATATGCTTCCCAGTCTCATTAGCTACATTTGTATCACATAGTCTTGCCTAAATTTTACTGCCATGAAGAAGGGAACCGCTATGATTAAGCAGATCAATCACAACTCAGACTCCGGAGCTGAGAATGGGATCTACCATCTCTAAAGCACAGGGCAGAATAGAGGTGCCTCCGTGAAGAAAATCAGTTTTCTGTTGGCAACGGGGCCTGGCGGGTGGTGTTAGTGGCTGACTGTGGTGCAGGCAAGCAGTAGTGGCTGCCATGGCCTACTCCATCTCCATGTTGGAAATAAAATGTTTGTTTTCGATTTTTTTTTTAAGAATTTTGAGACTTCCATTAATTGACCCACAGGAGGCCATAAGTAGATTTCCAGATCTAAGCATCATAGAAATAATTTGATCTA
Organism: Elephas maximus indicus; assembly: GCF_024166365.1. Classification (NCBI taxonomy): domain Eukaryota; kingdom Metazoa; phylum Chordata; class Mammalia; order Proboscidea; family Elephantidae; genus Elephas; species Elephas maximus. Next base: position 75,660,857 of record NC_064819.1, read on the forward strand.
GAGCTTTTATTCAGTACTGATGACGAGAAAAATGGCATTAATTCTATGTGCTGACATATTGACATGAATCAGGACTGGATAAGTTTGGCTATTAGTAATACAGCCAAGGAGCAGAGTGGCGCAGCGGGAGCGTGCTGGGCCCATAACCCAGAGGTCAATGGATCGAAACCATCCTCTGCTATTTTAGTGGAGCCCTGGTGCCAAGTGGCTTAAGAGCTTGGCTGCTAAACAAAAGGTTGGCAGTTCCAATCCACCAGCCGTTCCTTGGGAACTCTAGGGGATAGTTCTACTCTGTCCTATAGGGTCACTATAAGTTGGAGTGGACTTGATGGCAATCGATTATTAATAATAAGGTACCATACTTCTCAGAATATTATGACTGCATGAAAAAAACATTGTAACTTCTGAAGCAGAAATGCATGGTGGTGTGGATATCTGAAGCTCAACCTGAAATATTTGCCTCAGTCTGCTCTGTAGGACAGGCCAGCACACTTAAACTCCTAATTCTCAAAATTAGTCATTCGTGCCCTCAAATTTGTCTATAAAAGATATAATTCTCATTGGTTTCCAGGCTTATTTTTGCAGATTCCTTACAATCACAATTTGTTCATCCACAATATAACCATAATTTTATGTCTTAGCTTTAACTCTATGTTCCCATCATTGTTCATGTAGAAGTAACTTGACATCAAGAGAATGTGTAGCCTTTGGGACAGAACCAGGTTAAAATCTTAACCCTACCTTTTCTTAGCTATGTGAATTTGGACAAACCATCATTCAGTCACTCCACTGAGACCTGATGATCATACTTCCTTTGCAGGGTCGTGAGGATTAAATGAGATAAGGCAGGTAAAGCAACTGGCAGATAATTAGGTTGTCAGTAGAAGATAATTATCATTGATAACAATGTTCAACTCCTTTCCAGCCTTCTAAAGATTAACTTTAATAACTCAAAAACATTTATTAAGTATCCGTTTACCAAGCACAATGTGATACCCTACAGATTGAAATGTCATTGAGATACCCTCAGGGAATTAACATCTGGTAAATGAGATAAATATAAACTGATGGATCACAATAACAGAGAAATGTTAACTCAGAAATAAGAAAACGCGCTAGACCACAGAAGCAGAGCAAGTCACCCTGAAGGGGAAGTCAGAGAAATTTCTCTATGACCTCACATTTGAGCTGAATCTTGGGAACCCACCCTCCCCCGGCTATACTTCCAGCCCTCCCAAAAAGAAAAAGAAAAAGAAAAAAAAAAACGTTGCTGTTGTGTCTATTCCGACTCATGGAAACCACATGCGTTACAGGGTAGAACTGCTCCATAAGGGTTTTCTTAGCTGTAATCTTTACAGAAACAGATCTCCAAGGCTTCTCTTTTGTAACAGTGCTGGGTAAGTTGGAACCACTAACCTTGCATTTGAGCTGAACCTTGAAGAGAAAACAAGCTTGAACTTGTGAAAAAGAGTAAAGGGTGAGGGGTTCGGGATGTGGAAAGGAATATATCAATTATATGAGATTACATTACTATCAGTATTGTCCCTTGAATAAACCATATTCCAATCCCTTCTATTTTTTTCCTTACATGGTTTTCATTTGGCTTGTCTACCACTCTCCTGGCGTACTAGTTGCACCATATGTTTGATGGACATCTCTGGCAACCTCATTACTGTCAAGCATTTTCTCGAAACAAGGCCTTTTTCTACCTGGGTCTTTTATGTTGATTGCTTTTTCCTCCAAATTGTTATCATTTTTTTCCTGGGATAGCCTCAATTTCTCGCCGGTGAAGGGTCCTTGTGGGTCTGGGCAGACCATCTTTCCTGAGGTCCTGGACTTGCTGGTGTTCCCCTACCCCATCCCGGAGGCCCTGAGCCTTTTTACAAACCTTCCTCTGTCCCCACTCCTCAGAAAGCGGCCTGAAAGGGTTCTGCTCCTGCCTCCCAGATGCAGGTCAGGAGGTTCAGGGCCTAATTCTCATGGCCCAGGAGGGGCTCAAGTCTGCCCACCACCCATGAAGGTCCAGGCTGAGTATAACTGCAGGGGCAAGGATATGGATGTCAGAGCATGGATCTGCTGTCTCTGGCTAGTCCACTCTGGCTCCCAAGTGCAGGTCAGGAGGTCCAGGGCCTGATTCTCGTGGCCCAGGAGGAGCTCAGGTCTGCCCACCACCCATGAAGGTCCAGGCTGAGTATAACTGCAGGGGCAAGGATATGGATGTCAGAGCATGGATCTGCTCTCTCTGGCTGGTCCACTCTGGCTCCCAAGTGCCCACCAGGTAAGACCTGGCCTGGGGGAGGGGGGGATCCCGGCATCTGAACCTGCACCCACCATCCTGTCCCACTGGGTGTCACTTCCTCTTTTGGGAAATGTGAGCATCACACTTGATCCACCCTGTCCTAGAATTCCAGGCAGGACTGGCTTAAAGGGCTGCAGTGATCCCTGGCCTTTCTTGATTGTTTCTTTTCTTTATTTGATCAAGGTGAAAATTACACAACAGAACATACATGGATTCAACAATTTCTACATGTATAATTCAGTGATGTTGATTATGTTCTTCAAGTTGTGTAACTATTTTCACTATCCTTTTCTGAAATATCCCATCACCATTAACATGAACTGAGTGTCTCCTAAGCAAAAACTCCCTACTTCCCCTTCTCTCCCATCCTTGGTAACCACTAATAATCTTTGGTTTCTACGTATTTAAAAGCAAAGAAAGCTTAAACGAAAAAACTTAACACATACTGAATACATTCCTTGGTGATGTCAAGTGAAGTAAAAATTGTCATATGCTATGAAGCCTCAGCATTCCTCCTTATCATCTCTACCCTGGAGTCACAGCCTTTTTTCTCCCTTGGTCTCCTACTGTCACTGTTAGCAGCTTACCTTTTCTCTTTTTTTTTACCCCTTTTCCCCCCACTTTCCAGGAGTATTCCCTTTCAGCTTTCACCTTTTGATTACACTCTGTTTTCTTTGGCTCCTTTTCACTCAGAGGTTCATCCTTGCCTTCTCTTCAAGAGTAGAATGTTCTGATCTCTTCCAGTCTCCCCACTGGCAGGAACATTTAATGACATCATAAGTATGTGAACCCAACACCACAACAGGAACATGGGATCTACCCTGCTGCCTCTGTCATTTAAAAAACATGGCACCCCCATAGTCTCCACCCACAAATACCTTTGTTCCTCCGGGCACTTGAGTGCCTCAAAAGCTATGGCTGTGCCCTTAGCTCTAACTTCTAATGCAGGAGTACTGTATTTCTGCATCAAATTGAAAGATACCTGAGATAGAATAAGGCATAATCAGGGAAATAACTGAGAAGTTGTGAATGGAAACTAGTTTCGTGTTGAGGGTACAACGGAGCATAGAACACCTTTCACACTCCTCCCTCAGTGATTATTAAATTTGTGACCCGTTATTACCCTCGGTGCCTTCTTAGCGCAGTGGGTAGCGCGTCAGTCTCATAATCTGAAGGTCCTGAGCTCGAGCCTCAGAGAGGGCACTCTATTTTCTTGCTCCGCAAGTTTGTGTTCCTTGTACTTCTTTCCTGGTACTTGTGTAGATGATAATCACAAAACTCCCTTCGGAGATAAAATATTCAGAACATTCTGAGATAGTTGTAATTACTTACAGTTGGGATGGAGTCCCTTCTTTTCTAAAATACCAAAAAAACCCGAAAGTGTCATTGCCAAAACTTTCCCAGGGTAATGGTCTCCAGGTCCCGCTTTGACCGGAGCTCTGTGTTTTGCAGAAGGGTTTTCCGGAGAAGTTCAGGAGAGGTTCCACCCTCAGTCCCGCTCTGGCTCCACCAAGGCGGTGGCTCTGGAGCAGAGACCGACAGTGTTCCGCAAAACCGTAAAACGTTTATTCTCAAATAACCAGCTTTCCGACATATCCAACAGCGCCGGAGTTAGCCGAAATTGTACCTGGCTGGCTTAAAATTCTCCAGCTTTGCTCCTCTGTTCTCCCTCGGTCTGTAACAGCGACTTACCGTTGATTACCTCGGAGTTTTATCCTTGGATGCACATGAAGAAAACATGGTCCTTTTTTAAAAAAATCTTCCTGTTTCTAATTTAATGAGTAACATTGGACGTCTTTGACATGTAGTAAACTTGATCTTTTTGTGTTTTTCTTCCCGTATAGTTTTTTTTTTTTTTATAGTTCCACATATGACAGGACTGGTAATGTCTTGACCCACACTCCGACTTAATCCATGAAGGAAAGCCAGGGAAGAGTGAAAGGAAGGGAACCCCTAGCAGGGGGAGATGCACAAAGAGGAAGAAGGTCTTCGCCTTCACTTCCCTTCCAGAACTCTGCCATCCTTGAAGTAGCCTTGGCTTGGTGCGTACTTCCCTGCACCCAGGGGAACAGCTAGATAAAATACTAATGAGCATTTCAATAAATTGTCCTACCACTGTTTTAAAATGAGGTACCTCAGCATCCACTAATTTATTTTGCTTGAAAGAGCAAAAGAGAAAAGAAATTTGGGCTCAGTCCATCTTTTTTTATTTGACTGTTGATTGATATGTTTTTCCCAATAGACCAAGCCCATATTATTTTCTAATTAATGAATTACCACGCTTACCTTTACCATTTATCCTTTCTGCCTCCTTCAATATTTCTTTTTTCTTACTTCACTTGAATACACAGCTTATTTAATCATTAGTACTTCGTAAGTATTTAAGAATAGAACCTAAAATCTAACAAGAATTAGGAATAATGCTATAAATTTATCAGCACATCATTTTCAATGTAGTCTGATAACTTGCTTTAATTATTCTTCTAATGTACATATTAAGAATTAATATTTTATTGACACACAGTTAAGTTTTAAGTTTCTTCTTAATAAAATTATCTATTTTTATCTTGTTTATATTTTATAAATTAATGTGTAATATTTTATACATGTATGTATATAATTTTGTAAAAAGGAATAGAATTTACCACTGTTCATTTTGCATTATTAATTTTTAAAAATATACTTTTGTAGTATTGAATATAAATTCCATGTCACTTATTAGTTGTAAAGACTAACATCATATTTAATAAAGCAATTATGTATTATTGAGATTCAAAATACTGATTATAGCTTGATTGGTTTATTAAGATCCTATTCAAATTATGTTTTCTAATATGTTTAAATGGAATAGTGCTAAGTGTGAGAGATGGCACACTGCACGATTATTTTAATTGTAATCCATATCCTTAGTCTTCATTTTACTGTTGGGAGGACAAAACACACTTCTCAATTTGCCATGTAGTATGAGGAAAATGGATTTGTGCTGGAATTGATGAGTTATCTAACCTGCCTGTAATCTTTAAAAGTGGTTTAGAATCCTTTAGTTCCCTCATTTTCTTCCCTTTGCCCTAAGATTAAACTGAGAAAATAACATAATGTAATTTAACTTTTACTTATCAAACTAATCATTCTTGAATTCATATCTGTCTCATTACGTCAGGGTATCTTTTTTTTCTGCAGATACCCTGATGTTACTCTAGACACTGGGGATTCATTGAGAGAACAAGAAAAGACAAGCCTCAGGAAGCATACGTTCTAGGGAGTAGATAGACAATACAGCAGTAATTCACTGATGCTCTTCAGTACAGATACATTTGAATGAAGCTGCAGATGGTATTGATTTAGTCAGAATGGTCAGAAAAAGGCTCTCTGAAAAAGTGACTTTTGTGTTGAATCCTGAGTGATTGACAGGGAAGCCATGGTGCCAACTCTGGAGCAAGACTAGACAAACTCCCAATGAAGGCTGTCAGTTGGAGTAAGGGCCTCTACGATGAGCCAACCAGCCTATAAAAGAATCAGCAAAGATGCCCAGTGACTACCTCTATGGCACTATGTGCCTGTGCAGCTGAGCCAACTGTAAGCATTTTCTCAACCTAGTCCTCTACACCACATCACTGGCCTTCAGATTGCTAGCTTTGTTGAAGAACCTTCCTTATCCAGGACTCCTTCATGTCCAGTGCACAATCAAGAGGCTTCTTGATGGCTCAGGACCCAGGGACTTGAGTATCAGGTACATAGCTCAAGTTGAAGGAGAGGAAAGTTGTGAGCTAGGGGTGAAATGCCAGGACTACCACTGCTCTGCAATAGGAGAACCAGAAGCCTCTCTCCCTTGTCTTCACTATCTTGAACCCCACCAGGATCTGAGAACTGATGGGGACAAAACTGCTCTTCACTATTCTCAGTTGGGAGTTTTTTTTTTTTTTTTCATATTTTGCATATTTCTGCTTCTAAAAGGAGAGGAAAAAAATCAGTTCAGCTTCGGCTAGAAAATTATATCTGTTTTCCTTTTTCAATTTTTGAGGCCAGTCTGAGGATATAAACCTGTACTGTCATTACAGCGACCTGTAATGTCAGTGATGGTGGGTCACTGATGGTGGGTCCTGAGAAAGACCCTTACACTTCCCTGTTGATCACCTATTTCCAATTACTCCCTTGCCCCCACTCCCCACATGAATTTTCAGTAAAGATATCACTGGGTGTGAGAATCTTCCTTTCGTGGACTCTCTGGCTCTTCATGCCTCTTTCCCGTACCGCTGAAACTGGGACACCCCAGCCTCACAAATTCTCTCCTTTGTCTAGCCTTTCCATGGGGACTACCATAGCTCTTTTGTTTCCCAGGCTGTTGTGTGCTGTGGGGTCAATTTTGACTCATAGTGACCCCATGTGACAGAATAGAACTGCCCAATTGGGTTTCCTAATCTGTAATCTTTAGAGGAGTAGATCGCCAGGTCTTTTTCCCGTAGCCCACAGCCCCACAAAAATCAATGGAAATGTTCAGGAGAGTTCAGTACAGAGGAAATTGCTGTGTCTTACTCTACTTTCTGGAACTTATTCTAGCCTTCCTGTAGTCCTGTCCCCCCCACCCCCCACGCTTTCCCTGATTTCCTTGGTCCTTGTCATGTTTCTCAGCCAGAGGAAAAACTGCAGAATGAGGGCATGGATCCCACTACCTCGTGCATGCTAATCAAGTGCTCTATCATTTGAGCCAATTCTCCTCATCTACCTCTGCTTTCAAGATTTTGGCTCATTTGCAAATCAGATCGACATATGTCTCACTCTCTTGCCATCAAGATACAAGCCAGGATCCAAATACAGTATACCTGCTTAGCCTCTCAGAGACTGCCTTGGGCAAGAATGAGGGGGCAATCATTGATTTGAGAGGAGGAAGGAGGGGATAAGGAAGACCTGGAGAAGATCGCTGTGGGAAATTCCTTGTCTCCATCACAATTCATACTTCCCAGATTTCGTGGAAGAGAAGAGAGGGAGTCCTGTCTAGGGTAGGCCACAATGATAACTGCTGGGTTAATTAGCACGGGCATCCCAGAACGATCTGTGGCTCTTGTGTCTAAAAAGAGTTATTATTATCAACTGACTGTTGACGAAGTGACATCTAAGAGATGTTTTTGAGTGTATGTTTCTAGGCTCCACTTCCACTTGTCATCTCCCAGTGTGACTGAACCAAAACAAGAACCAAAACCACTGCTGTGGAGTGGGTTCTGACTTACAACAAGTAAAAGGACAGTGCAAAGCTGCCTCATAGGGTTTCCAAGGCTGTAACTCTTCATGGACTCAGGCTGCCACATCTTTCTACCATGGAGGAGCTGGAAGGTTGGTTAGCAGCTGAGTGCTTTAAACACTGCACCACCAGGGCTCTCCCCAGTGTGACTAGTTATGTATAAGCAGAAAACCATGTTTACTGGTAACTTGTACATTTATTTGTAACTCAAGATAAGAGCTTTTAGTTTAAAATTCCAATTAAGTATTCTATCCTTTTGACATGAAAAGGAATTTGTTTTGTTTTTCAGTTGCTAAAAAATAATTGTAGGAAAGAAATCAATGTTCAGCTTTAATTGTTGACACTGCAAGGTCTATCTGAAAACAGGTGGGGACCATGAGGTGTTTGGAGAGTTTTTAGTCTACTGCTTACCATTCCTCCCATTCCCTCTCCAAGAACACTGTGAGTGCCTTGCACTCCACATTCTCCCTGAGCCATCCCATCATGAAAAAACCTTCAGCTCCTCCAGGCCAGCAACACTGGGCTTTCTCCCTGATATCTGGAGGCTGCACCTACCACCCTTGGCTCAGTCATTTGAAAGTAATATTGTATTTTAAAATTTTGCATATTTTGAATAGGTAATGCAATCACATAGTTCAATATTTAAGAAGTTTTCCAAAGGGGAATAGTGAAAAATTGCCCTCCCAGCTGTGTTCCTTGGCATTCAATTCTCTGTCCCAGGTGCAAGCAATGTCTTCAAATGCTTGTGTGTCTTTCCAAAGACTATTTAAAGAATGTCCAAGAAATGATCTATGTACCTAAGTGTATTTTTGGATTACTGGCTCCTTTCTGGGTGCCTGGGAGTACAGTGCTTAAGAGCTCGACTGCTAGACAAGAGGTCAGCAGTTCAAATCCACCAGCAACTCCTTGGAAACCCTAAAGAGCAGTTCGACTCTGTCCTATAGGTCGACTATGAATGAGAATAGACTCAAAGCCAAGGGGTTTGGATTTCTTTCTTTCTTTAAAGTTGCCTCTTTGCTGAAGCCCTGGTAATGCAGTGGTGAAGGCAGTTCAATTCCTTCAGTGGCTCCTTGGAAACCGTGGAAACCTCTACTCTGTCCTATAGGGTTGCTATGATTCAGAATTGACCTAACAGCAATAGGTTTCTTTTTGAGGTTTCGCTTCTTGCTCTACAATCTTTGGAAAACTTACTTTTAACAACAGACCTTTAATCTCTCTCTCTTTTGTTTAATCTTGTGCCTCCCTTTCCTTTTTAAGTTAATCAAAGATTCCATCATATGGCTGTGCCGTAATATATTAAACTGTTCTATAGACGGACCTTCAGGGGGTTTTTAGTCTCTTGGTGTTGCTGCAATGATTACCTTCATACATACATTTTTCTGGCATTCTGCTAGAATTCACACATAACTCTTTCCAGCTCTTCAAAACAAACAAAAAATAGATACTGAATCTTCTCCATGCCTTGGCTCTATTTCTGTATGCCTGAAACACAAACCCATCATATCCTCTCTCACGAGCTTTCCTTCACCCCTGTCTGACTCAGCGATTGGGATAGGGTTTCTTCAGGTGTCTGTGTGCTCAAAGTCAGTTTCTGGGCTGTCGCATGATTGTAGTTGCCTGTTTATCTTCTTTATTAGGTTGTAAGTTTCTAGAGAGCAGAAATACTCTCTTATTCACATCAGTATACATAGCACTAATACAGTGTCTGGTCCATAATGGTTATTCTCAGGTGCGTGCCTGTTACTGGACCACCACAACAACACAGCCTGATTTGTAGCATTTGCCGATTCTGTGGTATAAATGCTCCTACCATGACTGATTTCAAACTACCGATGGTTTAACAACAGGCTTGCAAAATTCCTGAATATTTAGCAATCAGCTCTCATAAGCCAGTATGAGCTGGCTCTGGTACACATTTACTCTAGGAATTTCTAAAAAATAGATAGACAATTAAAGCATGAGGGTAGGTTTGTAAGGCTGTAGGTGAAAGATGGGACATAAAGTCAATGTCCTATTCAGATAGACAGGAAAAGGTGCTGTTTCCTCTTCAGTGTGCTAAATTTGGATGCCTTGGAGCTCTATCTAGACTATGAGCTCCAGACTATGAGAAGATTTCAATGTTCTTCTTAAATTAGTTAGACAGGAATCAAAGAGCTTCAAATTATGATGCTGATTCTATAGAATTATATCGAAGCCTTTCAAAAAATTGACAAAAACATGTATTTCAAGATATTTTATACTCAAGAATTGGAAACTTTTGAGAAAAGGAGAATTTTTTCAGCTCCCCTGGCTTTATTACAATTGAAGTGCAGGTTGTGTTCTTCTCCAAATGAGGCTTGAGGAATCATGAATATTATGTTGATTTTTTGTATGCCTTCTCTAGCTTTGGAAGCTCAGCACAAAGTAGACTAAACGAAATCTGGTGCTACACATATTTTCTCTACAAAACAGATGAAAAAGTAGACTTGTCTCATTAATTAACATTGACAGTCCTGTTTAGTGTATGGAGACATTATAAATAACTTCTTTGGACTAAGAGCAGGGTCACAAATAGCCTTGAGACTTAGCTCCTTAGAAATTTATGTAAAGGTGACATACATTCCATTCCCTCCTTCCATGAAGCATTCATCAGACCCTATAGAACAGCGTCACTATGAGTCGGAATCAACTCAAGGGCAGTGGGTTTGGTTTTTGGTTTTGATAGAACAGAGTAGAACTACCCCGTAGGGTTTCCAAGGAGCACTGGTGGATTCAAACTGCTGACCTTTTGATTGGCAGCTGAATGCTTCACCACTAAGCCATCAGGAGTGTTATATTTCAGTTGTTTATTACATTACCTGGCACTTGGTAGGCAGTCAATCAATCCACCCTAAATTAAATAATGCCTAATTTAACACATTAATAATGCATAGGAGAAATGGATGTGACTCAGACAAGAGTTTTTTTTTTTTTTTTTAAGGGAGTCAGAGAAACTCTGTAGGATAAAGGGTATTTTTGCTAGACCTAGAGATAAGAGATTGAGCTTTGACATGAATATTTTGGAAGTGGAAAATAAGAGAGTGGATAGAAGGCAGCTTCTTCGGCAAAGGGATGAAGAAGAATAAATGAGGGCATAGAAAAGAATAAGCAAGTAGATTACTGTTGTTCTAGTTAAACACACAAGAAAAGTAGTTTGACATACATATGGTTAGCCAATGGCTTGCACCTTCTTTAACAATTCCCATCATGAACCTTTTAAATTTAATTTTCTACAGGACAGATTTAGCAATTAATTTATTTGGCTCTACAACATCCATTAGCACTTTCTGTTCCAGCCATATGGAATTACTTGCACTAACCAAACTCTGTCATGCTGAGCCTTACCATAATATCTCACTTTCTATTTTGCTTCCTCCACCCTCTTATCTTGTAAATCAAGACGACTCTTCATTATGAATTAATTAAACTCAGCTATCACCTGTGCAATGCTGTCCTTAATTTCTAAGACAGTTTGGGACAATTTTATAGTTATACTGACTAGCCCTTACAAGTTCAATACAACAGTTTCAGTTGAGAGCTTTCTTTTTTTTTTTTAATTAGCAAGAAAACTTGGTATAGTGTTAAGTTTACAGATGATGGATAATTAAAGAAAAATATCATGGACTTTGTTGTTACTGAGTTTTCATCCCTGAGCTGGCTGTAATAACCTCCTGACTTTCAGTAATCTTGGTTTTCTACTTTTCTGTGGCTAAAGAGACATATGACAATCATGTAGGTTATGTTTCTAAGATGTCTACCACATAATATATTCTTAATAAATGACAGCTGTTAATATTTACAATACTAATAAAATAAATAAATAAATAAATAAATAACAAATACAGCTAATAAATTCATCTCACTTTTGTCTCTGTGTGACATCCCAACTTCAGCAACGAATTGTTCATTGGAGGGGCTTCAGAAGCTTTAGGTTACTTTAAAAAATGCCATGAGAACCTTAGTTACATTTTAAATCAGATTACTCTAATCCATGTCAAATCAGATGGAATTCCTTTTTTTTTTCTATAATAACAGAACAGTTAATAGTATGTTGTAACCCTGCCCCAATTCATAGATTTTTGCAAGAGAAAACTACCTTTCAAAACCCTTTTAAAACTAACCATTCCTAAAGTCAACACTTTAGACAAAGACTAGATGCTGAAACATAAAATAATACTTGTAAAGAGTGTGCTTCTTAGTTCAAACAGATGCACAAGACTAAATGGGTAGCTCCTGTTCAGAGGCAGGATGAGAAGGCAGAAAGGGACAGGAGTTGGTTGGATGGACACTGGAAACCTGAGGTGGAAAGGCGGAGTGTGCTGCCACACAAAGTGTCTTGTACATACTCTCTAGGTGTCTCTCATCAGCTTTCCTTGATTCCCCAGCTTTCCTTGTTTCTTACTTCATCTGTTCAAATATTTCAAAGATCCCTATAATCCCATTTCCAAGTAAAGGACAGGTCTTCCTTTCACCTGAAAAATTAGGTTCTCTCTGTCCAAGAACAGGGATGAGAGGTCAGGAGTGAGAGTTCAGCCCCTCCAATACCCAAAGAGCACTCCTTATCCTAAGATGAAAATGCCTAGCACACATGATACTTACCTTCTCCACAGACAGCTCTTTTCAGGGGTTCTTCTTTGTCTACATCACAATGACAGGTAATGTTGGTGAAAGATTGACCCTGAGCTGTCTTGTGTGTGAAAAAAGAAAAGAACCAGAACCACTTTTGAAAGAAATTCAATATTTCCTGGATTTGAGTTCAGAAGAGAACCTCTGAGATGGTGGGTACCTAACAAGAAGGAACAAAACTAGAGAAAACAGGCGTCCATTCCATTACCTCTGAGTGCAAAGCAAACACTCTACCATTTCACTTAATTGGCCATGCTCTTGCTTTCTTTTTGACCTGTGGTCATATTAGACATGATGTGCCCTGACGATTGTATGGCTCTACCCTGGACCTCAGTGAAATTCAAGACCACTAAAGAGGAATCAGGACCCAAGTGAGGGCAGAGCATCTCAGACATGGCCTCAGACAAAACTGGGTGAACATTACTGGTTCTCTCAGAGAGTATGGAGGAAAGGATTCCTGACGAAAGTTGCTGAGGGAAAACTCGCTGTGGAAAGGTTTGAGCTGGCTGAAGTTTACTTTCTTGATTTGCCATAAAGGAAGACACAATCTCTAGCTGGGTAACAGCTTCAGTCAGAACTACTTGGCTTTCTTAAAACTTGTGTTACTGTGATTTAAAAAGGGAGGTTGTTGTTGTCACTTTATTTTTGGAGGAGGAAGTGGGCAGCCTCACAGGCCCACATATCTACCTAATCATCTCTCCCAATGTGGACAAGATGGCCACGTAGAGCTTGATCTGCTGACCTATTTTCCAGAGAAAGATAGGGTCAAGTTAGGAAAACCTTAGGATCATGGGACAAGGCTAAGTTGAGGGAGGGGGAGGAGAATTTTAAGACATCACTGGAAGCTATGGAAATCAGGGCTTTTCCTCAGAGTTAGGTTTGAAGGAAAGGTTGACAAAAAGAACACTAATACTCCTAGGGTCAGAATTCCTTTTGATCCTAATTATGTGTTAGGATTTTCAGGCAAAAATCACAGGAAAGGGTTTTCTCTCTCTTGAATGGCAGGACAAGTTTCTTTTCTTCCTTTTGTTTCTGAAGTCAGTAGACAGGAACTCTGGTGAATATGCCTTTCAAATTGTGGATATAAAACTCACATTGACTGTTTGCTTCCCTCCACCACAGAAATCTCATTCTGGTAGCAGGTTTCCTGCTTTAATCTTGGGCTTCTGAGCCTTTATCTTTTTCCTGAGTCCTTTCTATTTGGTCAAATTATGCCCTTCTATACTCTGTTGTGTAGGGTTGCTATGAGTCGAAATTGACTAGATAAAAATGTTTTTTTTTTTTTTTTTTTTTTTTAATGGGGTCACTATGAATTGACTCGATGGCCACGGCTTTGTTTTTTTTTTTTTTTTTTTTTTTTTTTTCCAGTAGCAGTGTTTGGAGCACTGGTGGCCCCAGTGGTTAAGTGTTCAGCTACTAACCAAGACATCAGCAGTTCAAATCCAGCAGCTGCTCCTTGAAAACCCTATGGGACAGTTTTGCCCTGTCCTATAGGGTCACTATAGGCAATGGGTTTGCTTTGGCTTTTTACACTGGGGCTTTCTGCTTTTTCCAGAAAATACTCAATTTTTTTAAAAATAATTTTTATTGTGCTTTAAGTGAAAGTTTACAAATCAAGTCAGTCTGTCACATATAAGCTTATATACACCTTACTCCATACTCCCACTTACTCTCCCCCCAATGAGTCAGCCCGCTCCCTACTTCCAGTCTCTCCTTTCGTGACGGTTTTGTCAGTTTCTAACCCTCTCTACCCTCCCATCACCCCTCCAGAGAGGAGATGCCAACACAGTCTCAAGTGTCCACCTGACACAAGTAGCTCACTCTTCATCAGCATCTCTCTCCAACCCATTGTCCAGTCCCTTCCATGTCTGATGAGTTGTCTTTGGGAATGGTTCCTGTCTTGGGCCAACAGAAGGTTTGGTGACCATGACCGCCGGGATTCTTCTAGTCTCAGTCAGACCATTAAGTCTGGTCTTTTTACGAGAATTTGGGGTCTGCATCCCACTGTTCTCCTGCTCCCTCAGGGGTTCTCTGTTGTGCTCCCTGTCAGGGCAGTCATCGGTTGTGGCTGGGCACCATCTAGTTCTTCTGGTCTCAGGATGATGTAAGTCTCTGGTTCATGTGGCCCTTTCTGTCTCTTGGGCTCATAATTACCTTGGGTCCTTGGTGTTCTTCATTTTCCTTTGCTCCAGGTGGGTTGAGACCAATTGACGCATCTTAGATGGCCACTTGCTAGCATTTAAGACCCCAGACGCCACACTTCAAAGTGGGATGCAGAATGTTTTCATAATAGAATTATTTTGCCAACTGACTTAGAAGTCCCCTTAAGCCATAGTCCCCAAACCCCCGCCCTTGCTCCGCTGACCTTTGAAGCATTCAGTTTATCCTGGAAACTTCTTTGCTTTTGGTCCAGTCCAGTTGAGCTGACCTTCCGTGAAAATACTCAATTTTTGAAGACCATTTAGGATTCTTTCCTCGCCAGGGAAGATCAGGGACCTTAGAGTGAAGACAGTTCTTTCCAAGAAGAGATCTGTCTTAGCTATTTAGTGCTGCTGTAACTGAAATGTCACCAGTGAGCAGCTTTAAAGAACACAAAGTTATTGTCTCACAGTTTAGGAGGCTAGAAGTCAGAATTCAGAGCATCAGCTCTAGCGGAAGGCTCTTTCTCTGCCGTCTCTAGGGGAAGATCCTTGTCTCAGCTTCTATACCTCCTGGGTTTCTCAGTGCTTGGTTGCTGGTGATCATTACATGTGTTTCTCTGTTTCCTCATTTGTAATGGCTTGTCTATGTAACTCTTTACAACACTGAGAAGTAATTAGATTTAGGACACATCCTACACTGATGTGGCCTCATTAACATGACCAAGAAAACACTATTCCCCAATGGAATTACATCCAGAGGTATGGGGGTCAGGGCTCCAACACATATTGGGAGGGAGAGGTGAGCATAATTCAATCTGTAACAAGAACTCTGATGGCCTGTAACCAGAGTTATGTGTAAATGCATTTGTCTAGCCCCTAATGAGCACCTATGATACAAGGTCTGCACCAGGGACTAGTGTTCTGCAGGGAAATGGCACCTAAAGCAGAAGCAGGTCCTGTTGCTCTGGTCCTTCTCCAGGTATTATTAAGCTACCCAGGAGATTTTACAGTCCTCATTTTCCATATGAAGATATATGTGAAGGATTTCCATCCCAGACCTCATATACCTCCACTTATCCGACTAAGCCAACAAACCTTAAGTGAAAAAAATTCTCATAACCGCCAGATCCGTTGATAGGCAAAAACCATTCTAATGACAGTGTTAGAAAACCTGGGCACAAGGATCCCATCAAGATGGCTGGAGGAAGGAAAGACTAAATGGCATCTTCGAGGTGACAAATTTCCTGTCTCTTCCTTTGCAAGCTGAGCATACCACCTTCAACTTCTATTCCCTTTAATTTCTTATTATTCCCCCACAGCAGGCATCTTCACCCAGCTTTTCATGTATTTTTCTTATTGGTTCTTGTCTGTTTCTCCCCCCTACTGTGAATTAGGATGCAGCTCTACAAAGGTAGGGAGCTCTAGTGGCGCAGTGGTTAAGACCTCAGGCTGCTAATGGCAGTCAGAGTCCACCTGCTGCTCCTTGGAAACCCCAGGGGCCATTTCCACTCTGTTGCTATGAGGATCACTATGAGTCAGAATTGGCTAAATGACAACTTTTTTTTTTTTTAGTGTTTTGTTTTTACTGTGTTGTGCTTTTTCTGCCAACTGTGAAAAGAGGAAAAGATGCACTTACTGAATCTTGAACTCAGGACCCTCGATTATGAGAGCAATAGGCTGCCAGCTTCACGGGGAGAGTACAGCCCTGAGAAAGGCTCACTGTGGAAGGGAGATATCCAATGTCAGTCTCTGAGAGACACCATTTGGCCAATTTCTAGGTTTCTAAAATTATAATCATTGCTTCTAAAGTCACTCCATCTAAGCCTATGGTACCTCCGAGGATTTCAAAACAAGGGGGTATAAGGTCCACACCAGACAATAGGACCCTGTGGGCTGTGGACTGGGGACAATTTTGTCTGATGTTCCAATGGTCTGGATCTTACACCCTCAGAGAGTTCAATCGCTCTTTCACCTTCCATGGTCTCCTTTGTTGAAATGAAACATAGGAGTCACTCAGTTAGTATTAGCTGAGTGACTGAGTGATAAGTGAAAGAATAAATACTTCCCAACCTTATCTCCAGTGCAAGCTTCCTCCTTTACTCTATACCTCAGCTTGTACCCATGTGGCTACCTACATTCCCTTTTTAACATCCCCAACTGAACTTATGCTAATATCTTCCTTTTT
Organism: Elephas maximus indicus; assembly: GCF_024166365.1. Lineage (NCBI taxonomy): Eukaryota > Metazoa > Chordata > Mammalia > Proboscidea > Elephantidae > Elephas > Elephas maximus. The sequence goes on from NC_064819.1 coordinate 75,677,362, forward strand.
TTTCCAGGATTATGTGTCATTGATTCAACTAAGAGACTAGTAATTATTTCATTTAGTCCAGCTGAATTTTGGTAACACAACTATGCATCATAATGTGCACTTACCATTAAAGAGAGGTTGGAGAGTGTCCAGTATGGAACTGGGCAGTGGTTTATCACTTTGTTCAGTCTCAAAGTCCATGGAGCGTTATTTAGGATCAGAGGCACACGTTCGCAGCTCTGAGGTGCATCCTGGAGTTCAGACAACTTTATGGATTAGCCTTCCTGAACTCCTCCTCCCCTACAACCTCAGAGGTAATTTCTTGGTGCTTGGGGCTCCCTTTTTCAGTCCCCTAGCCAAGAGGCTGAGGCTTTATTTCCTGGGCTCAGGTCTGTGACTGCATTTAGGGCCAAGCTGCTGTAAGAAAAGGGGGAAAAATAGGAATTGGACATGCAACACACTTTTGGAATCACAGCCCCTCTGAAGAAACAGAAAACAAGTTATAAAAATGCCGGGGCTATATATTTTCAGTGTCCCTTGGTAATAAAACCGAAGAAACATGCACTTGGACAGGTAACTTCAAAGAGCTAAGTATTTTCACTTTTTTCACAGGTCAAAGTCCAAAGTACCAAATCTGAAAAATGTGGGCATAGATCCCACTACCTCTCACATGCTAAACAAGCGCTCTACCACTTGAGCTAATACCCCAAGCGCTTTGAGTGCGTTATATTTATTCCGGAATGAAAATGCCGGTCCACACTCCAGTGTCCACTATCTTGAGCAGTCCGGAATACCAGGATTTTCCAGGTCATTATGGATCCCTCGTGGTGCAGTGGTTAAGCGCTGGGCTTAACCACTGCACCGAAAGGTTTGAACCCACCAGCGGATCGCAGGAGAAAGATGTGGCAGCCTGCTTACGCAAAGATGTACATCCTTGGAAATCCTGTGGGACAGTTCTACCTTGTACTATAGGGTCTCCAAGAGTCAGAATCGACTATCCAGTGACGGGTTTGCTTTTTTTTTGTAGAACTAATGCGGAACCAGGACTCATCTCAGAGATGACCTGGGGCAAGACTGCCTCTACTGCTCACTTAGCTGTGCCGAGAGGGAGAAGCAAAGGTAAACCAAGAAAAGGTCGCGGTTGCAAAGTTCAGGTGCCGCCAACATTTTCTGTTTCTGATTTTCAAGAAGAGAAGAGAGGACGTCCCAACTAGAGAGTACCGACAGAGAAGGGTCTAGCTGCATGACAAAGCTCTCCTAGGATGACCATCTGACCCTTTGAAGGAGATGATTTTCATTGCTCCTGACAGCTGTGGCCACCCATGAGGAGGTAAGCCTGGCGGCCTCTCCCAGATTCTGGAAGGCAAACAGCACCAAGTATTACTACTCGTTTTCTAACCAAAAACCTTATACTCCTTAGGCAAGGGTAGTAATGACTATAATCAGGAAAATCGTGAATTTGTGAGTTTTCTTTTTCTAATTTCTGAGAGATTTGGGTTCAATTCCCATTAAGGTGTGTCCTGTAGAAATCATATATCCCCATCATATGAGAGAACAGCAAAAATCACCACAGTATTACAGAAAGGAGCCATGGGGGTCATGAGGGAAGATCATACTAGACTGAAGGTATCAAGAGTGGACCTTGAGGAATGCAGATGAGGAGGGAACACAGGCCTGAGAAAACATTCCTTTGTGAGGAGAATACCTGTTCGTGTGTGTGTTTGTGTGTGTGTGTGTGTGTGTGTGTGTGTGTGTGTGTGTAAAATACTCATAGAGGGAGGCAGTGATTGAAAAGCCTGGACACTTGGAGTTATGTTGTGAGAATACTACCGAGGCCTAACAATCTTTGAAGAATTCAAGGTAACTTTTAGGAAAAGGGTTTTAGGTCTAAATGTTAATGAGGTTTGAAATAGTGAAACTGAAATTGGGAGAAAAGGAAAGAAGTTATCAAAGTATCTAAGGATTGAGTTCTTTTAGTCGTCTAGTGCTACTATTATAGAAATAACACAAGTGGATGCTTTTACAAAGCAAAATTTATTCTCTCACAGTCGAGTAGACGACAAGTCCAAATTCAGGGCCTCAACTTTCAGGGGAAGGCTTTTTCTCTCTCTGTAAGCTCTGGATGAAAGTCTTTGTCATCAGTCTTTTCTTGGTCTGGGAGCATCTCGGCACAGGAACCTCAGGTCCAAAGGATGTGCTCTGCTCTCAGCACTGCTTTCTTGGTGGTATGAGGTCCCCAACTCTCTGCTTGCTTCCCTTTTGTTTTCATATCTTGAGAGATAAAATGCGGTGCAGGCCACACCCCAGGGAAACTCCCTTTACATTGGATCAGGAATGTGACCTGGTGAAGGGTGTTATAATCCCACCCTAATCCTCTTTAAGATAAAATTACAATCTCACAATGGAGGACAACTACACAGTACTGGAAGTCATGGCCCAACCAAGCCTATACACACATTTTGCGGGGGGGGGGGGGTATAATTCAATCCATGACATGAGGTCTATCCTCTGTTGTCCCATAGAAGCATGAGTCCTTCTGCATCTTCAGCACCCACTGCACTGCCTGTCCCAGAATGCATCCTCCACACATTGTAGAACGAATGAAAGGATAGACAAATGAGAAGCAATAGCAAGACTCTAGAGAGGTTGTACGAGGAGGCTCTACAGTATTTGTCAAGATACTGGGTGAAGAGATTTGAAGGAGAAGAAGGAGTTAAGAGTACTGAACGGTGTTGCACAGGGGTGGTGGACACAGAACAGACTCTGAATTCATGTTGATGAATTAAAGACTAAACCTACACATTTATAATTGTTAAATGAAAACATACATGAATGAGCTGATGTACAGAAAAATGGATGCCAAGACTGTGTACTAGGTTAAAGGAAAACACATTTGTTTATTTTTTTAATTTAATAGATCTTATTTTGAGAGGAGTTTTAAGTTTACAGAAAAATAACTAGAACCTTACAGAGGCTTTCCATATACTCAGTGTCCACCCCCAGTTTCTCCTATTATTTACATTTTGCACTAGTGTGGTACATTTGTTACAACTGATGAACCAATATTGAGACATTATTATCAACTAAGGTCCATAGTTTACATTAGGGTTCACTCTGTGTTGTGAAGTTCTATGGGTTTTGATAAAGACATAATGTCCTATGTCTTCTATTACAGTACTATACAGAATAGGTTAATTGCCCTAAAAATTCCCTGGGATACACCTTTTCATCACTCCCTCCCTTCCCCTGAACCCCTGGCAACCACAAGATTTTTTAAAAATGTCTCTGTAGTTTTGTCTTTTTCATAATGTTATGTAGTTGGATGCCTACATTAAGTACTTTTTTTCACACTGCCTTAATTCATTTTGTAATATGCATTTAAGTCTGGCTCATGACTTTTCATGACTTAATAGCTCATTTCTTTGTATCTCTGAATAATATTCCATTGTATGGATGTACCACAGTTCTTTATCCACTCACTTATTGAAGGGCATCTTAGTTACTTCCAATTTTGGGAAATTATGAATAACTAACTGTTCTGTAAAACATTCATGGACATGTTTTTGTGTGGACATATTTTTTCAGCTTATGTATGTGTATATACCTAGGAGTGCAATTGCTGGATCCAAGCTTTTTAAATTAAAAAAAAAAAAAATGAGATTTCCATTTCTAGTTTTGCTCCTTACAGTCATGTGACCTGAAGAAAATGATTTAACTCCTTTGAGCACATGGTGGTGAAAAAGTATTTGAGGCTTGGAATGTTCCTGGCAGGCCTGGATGGCCTGGAACGTTAAGAAGGGCTGTGGCATGTAGGACTTTGAATTTAAAAATGGACCGGCAGGAAGTACTTCAGTGTAATGGTAGTGCGTGCATTTTGCCTGAGAGAGTAGGAGCATGTAGGCCAGCTATTATAAATTGAAGTGTGTCTCCACAAAATATGTATTATAATCCTAGAACCTCTATGCTTGTGCTCATAATCCTACTTGGGAATGCGTTGTCTTTGTTAGTTAATAAGACAGAATTATAGACCTGGTGGCCCAGTGGTTAAGAGCTACAGAGAGCTGTGGCTACTAACCAAAAGGTGGGCAGTTCGAATTCACCAGCTGCTTCTTGGAAAACCCTATGGGACAGGTTCTACTCTGTCCTATTGGGTTGTGTAAAGAGAGTCTTAAATCAATCTCTTCTGAGATATAAAAGAGATTAAACAAACAAGTGAAAAAAGCAGAAACAGGGGAGGAGAGGTGTCAAGCTACGTGAAGATTGCCCAGTAGCAGAAGCTCAGGAGAGATGAGGTTCTTTCTTTAGAACAACAGAGAGAGAACAACTTACCCCAGAGCTGGAGCTCTGAATTCAGACTTCTAGCCTCAAAAGCTGTGAGAAAAAAAATCTCTGTTTGTTAAAGCCATCCCCTTGCGGTACTTCTGTTATAGCAGCTCTAGGTGGCTGACACACAGGGCTTCTCACCTTCCTTTCCCTTACTTGTAGTAGAGATCTCTGCTTTCCTGTTGACAGCCACAGAGCTTCTCATCTGTGACAGTAGGTTCAAATCTTGGTAACAATTGGCATTAGGTCTTTTTGTTTTTTTCTTTTTCTTTATGGGCACGTACAGAATGGGACTAAGAATGACTTAACCAACGCTCCAAGTCAAGGACTGTAAAAGGGTGGTGGAAACCATGGAGAAGCAAGTGAGGAAGGAATCTCGAGCTGGGGTCCTCAGAGAGGGAGAAAGTCACCAGACTGTGCTGGGCATTTTGCATGCAGGATGAATGGTACATCTCAGAAGGTTGGCGCCTGGACATCACCCCTATTCTCTGTACCGAGAAAAGCCGATTTCTATGGTGATGAGAAGGGATCTCTGCTAATTGTGACTGAGATTTACGTGGCGATTAGTCTGGCAAATAAGAAAGACCAAATCCTGGCAGCTAAAGAGTCCAGATGCACCAAAGAATGCACAGGACAGCACTTGAAAAAAGATTTTAGAAAGCCAGAGTCAGTGAAAGTAAGATTTGGCACAAAATGAAATTGGTATAGAAAATTCTAGCAGGCAGAGTGGGAACAGTAGGCAGTTAACTGTGGCTGTAAAACTCCACTCAGATCTCGCCATTGCAGTCTGTGTCTTCTTACAGTAATGAGAGTCCAGAGCAAAATCCTCCACGTTGTTGTTGTTGTTTGTCAGGGAGTTGATTCAGACTCCTAGCAACCCTATATGACAGAGTAGAGCTGCCCCGTATGGTCTCCTATGCTGTAGTGTTTATGCGAGCAGATCGCCATGTATTTTTTTTGCTAGTTAAAACTGTCAAACTCTCTTTTAACAGCTCAGTACTGAAATGTTGTGCCACTACCAAAACAAAAACAAATCCAAAATCCACTGCCATCAGATTGATTCTGACTCATAGCAACCCCATAAAACAGAGAAGAACTGCCTAATACAGTTTCTAAGGAGTGCTTGGTGGATTGGAAAGGCCAACTTTTTTAACAGCCCAGCCCTCAACCACTGTGACATCAAGGCTTCAAAGAGAAACTAGCCAGATGGGAATAGGCCGCAACCTTGGCTCCAAAAAGAATGTGGCCCCTATGGGAATCAAACCACAACCTAGATGTCGTTAGCACCATGCTCTAACCAACTGAGCTAACCAGCCAGCTGAAAACAAGGTGTTCTACGTGATGAGGCTCTAACAACAAGGGTCTTATGGAAATGAGATAGACTCTTAGGAACTCAAAACCTGTTAGGACTGTGATGTTCAGTTTCAAAGACTGACAAAAACAACATTTTTCTATTAGGGTATGCTGTGAAGCTGGGCTCTTCCACTGACTCCTTGTCTGCCTGCCAGCAGAGGCTATGGCACCAGATGTCAGCCTCCAAATTCTTCTACTTTTGCTCCGTACTTGGCATAGTTGACTCTCTCATCTCTCAGAATACAACTCAAGCATCACTTTCTCAGAGGGCCATCCCCTGACCTCACCAGCTAAATCAATGCCCTCCCCGCTCTCTCTCTCTCCATCAAGTTTATAAAATCTTGTATGGGAGCGTATATTAAATTATCGTTTTTCCCCTACAGTAAAGGTTTCTTAAAAGGTTCATAGTGTAGATCCTCCCAGTTTATTCCCAGTGGTTATGGTTTTTTTTTATGGTTAGAATGATGGTCTTCGTGCCTACTGCCTGTACAGATGGGTGACATGGAGGGGAAACACTTTCCTCTGTGTTGTGTGCCTTCATGGAGTAAATTTGAGAAGAAATAATTATTATGGTGAGGAGAGGTGGCAAGCTGCGAGGCCCTCTGCAATGGACAAGATAATTTGCCACAGCTGGAAACAAGATAAATCCACTCATGGAATTATTGTGAAGTTCATTCTCAGCTTGGAAGTCAGGAGGTAGGTGCTTTTGAGCTCTTACTGGTTTAATAAAAAGGCATTTGTCATAATGAATACGTAAGAAGGAGAAATAATCAACTACTTACAGTGGCATTACATAATTGTATAGTGTTTATTACTCTGTGTTGCATGTCACTCTAGAAATTTCTGTTCTCCCATCCCTCCCCAGACCACCCCACTTGGGCACTGATTCTAAGGTTTAATGGGAGGCCTTGCTCTATTCAGAAGAGGTATAAAGAAAACCTTCTTCTGTTCCTTTTTCTGGGCACTGACTGTCAATCCAGACAAGATGAAAGGAGGTATGAGTTTCACCAGTCTTTTGTCCCTCACTCTCCTTCCCCCTTCTTTTTCCACCTTCACTCAAGACAATGCCCACAATTACATTTTAAGGATGAGGAGACATTCAGGTGCCTTACTGAAGGGTTTGTCAGGAGCCTGCAAGGTCTTAAGAAAAATGAAACAATAAGTAATGAAGGTTAATTAGGAATGGCTTCGTTTATCCAGAGGGTGCATGGGATAATTCCCAGGAATGAAGCTGAAAGAGAAGCTAGCTGTTCTCATGAAGGACTGTGGAGGTCATGATAAATTGTTTGGTAGTCTCCATAAGCAAAAGTTTATTCTTAAGTTATTTTAGGTTGGACTATAACTAAATTGGATTTCCAGATGATTGAGACAGGGGGAAGAGTTGAGAGCTGAGTGCATAGGACACGTGTAGAATAAAATTATTACCGTAATAATTCAGGCAGAGATGCTGAACATCTTTAATGGAGCAGGACAGTGGAGATGAACTCCTTCATTCATTTGACAAATCCTCATTTGGGGGCATACTATATGCACCTAGGCCCTGGGCACTGAGTGCCTTCTTGGGCCTTCAGCTGGTGAGTGGTCACTACATAGTGTTACCCCCAAGGCCGTGGGTGTGAGGCACTTACAAAAGATGATCTCATGTTGAATTATGTGGGAAGTCTCAAGGAACTGCTCCTTCTGTACATGGAGAAAAATCATTTTTTTCAAGCAGCACAGAACACAGGAGGAATTGGGCCTTACTGTTGGGGCTAAATTTAACAACTTTGTCTGGCAGGGAGATCAGTGGAGGAGCCAGAGGGGTTGTCTCTCAATCTGAAGATGCTAAGGTGAAGATTTAAGGTGAGGTTTTTTTTTTTTTTTTTTTGTAGAAATTATCAGTAGACTTACTGTTTTAAAAAGAAAATAAAGCCGAGCCTACAGAGACATTAAGAAAAATATACATTCACAGTCTCTTTTTACAGATAGTGGGTTTGGAGTTGCAACCAGAAGTTAGTGTAAATTTCAGGAGAATCTAAATACCCCACTTTCGAAAAATGGGTTAGTTGAGACTAGGAATTGCACGAATATCTGGGAGCAGATATCTAAATTTTTTTTTTAATTGTTATTTTTTGCCTTTACTTCACAGTCTGAGAGAAGAGGAAATTTTGTCTGAAAAGGAAAATAAAAAGAAGCTAGTGTTTCTAATTCAGACAGGGAAGTTCAATGGAGAGGATTTAGTGAAACACTAAATGCCCATGCTGATAAAGGATATGAAAGTGCTTGGTCTCTGTCTTCGGCAATTTCATGGATGATGGTGCTTTTCTCTAAGACTGGAACTTCTTTAAAGCAGTTTGAAGAGAGAAACTATTCAGTTTTCTTCATGTCCTATTAGTCCTGAAATACTCATCGGGTGTGTAAGTGGAGATATCAGTGAGGGAGTCAGGGATGAAGGGCAGAACTCAGTGGATGTGGCCCTCCAGGATACAGACAGTGGTTGTCCTTGAAGGCAGGAGAAATAAACTCTGTAGGGAGGCACTGCTTAATGTGGCTAACAACTAGTGACATGTTGCTACAGAGTATTTGATGCTGTAAATGTAAAATACATACTGTATTTCAAAACTTAGTATGAGAAAAAAATTTAAAAATACTTCTTTAATAATTTCATATTGATCACTTGTTGAAATGATAATTTAATAAAATATAGTAAAATTAATTTCATTTGTTGCTGTTTTCCTTTTTTAGTGTGTCTACTAGAACATTTAAAATTGTGTGTGTTGCATACCAGATAGCTCTGGGATAAGGTAATAGTTCAGAACATCCTTGCAGGGAAGGGGTCATATGTACAGAAATATTTACATACAATATCTGTATGGCTACAGATACCCCAAAGTTAGCTTAAGATGAGAAGGGGGTTAAGGATAGAATCTCAGAGAACACTTGTTCTTAAGAAAAAGGTACAGAAAAAGTGGAGAATGACCAGTTCAAGAATTTAAGAAACAAAACTAAACAAAAATCAAACCCATTGCCATGAGTATATTCTGACTCATAGAAACTTATAGGGCAGAATAGGACTGCCCCATAGGGTTTCCTAGAAGCCGGTGGTGGATTGCAAGTGCTGACTTTTTGATTAGCAGTCAAGGTCTTAACCACTGTACCACTAGTGCTCCCAAACTACTTGGTGTTGCATAAAATCCAGGAAACAGAGGATTCTAATGGAAGTTAGGGGTGGGGGGAGGAATAATGGTCATATTTCAAAGGGTAAAAAAAAAAAAGTTCCAATTGCATTTTACAATTATTTTTGTATGTATTTTTTTATTTAATCAAGTCAGTCTCTCATACAAAAATTTATATACACCTTGCTATATACTCCTAATTGCTCTCCCCATAATGAGACAACACACTCCTCCACTCCACCCTCTCGTTTCGTGTCCATTCGGTCAGCTTCTGACCCTCTCTGCCCTCTCAAGTCCCCTCGAGACAGGAGATGCCAACATAGTCTCATGTGTCTACTTGATCCAAGAAGCTCATTCTTCACCAGTATCATTTTCTATCCCATTGTCCAGTCCAATCCTTGTCTGAAGAGTTGGCTTTGGGAATAGTTCCTCCAGTCTTCAGCTAACCGAAGGTCTGGGGACCATGACCACTGGGGTGCTTTTAGTCTCAGTCAGACCATTAAGTCTGGTCTTTTTGGGAGAATTTGGGGTCTCCATCCCACTGCTCCCCTACTCACTCCAGGGTTCTCTGTTGTGTTCCCTGTCACGGTAGTCATCTGTTGTAGCTGGGCACCGTCTAGCTCTTCTGGTCTCAGGCTGATGTAGTCTCTGGTTTATGTGGCCCTTTCTGTCTCTTGGGCTCATAATTACCTTGTGTCCTTGGTGTTCTTCATTCTCCTTTGCTCCAGGTGGGTTGAGACCCATTGATGCATCTTAGATGGCCGCTTGCTAGTGTTTAAGACCCCAGATGCCACTCTCCCAAGTGGAATGCAGAATGTTTTCTTAATAGATTTTATTATGTCAATTGACTTAGATGTCCCCTGAAACCATGGTCCCCAAACCCCTGCCACACATATGCTGGCCTTCGAAGCATTCAGTTTATTCAGGAAACTTCTTTGCTTCTGGTTTAGTCCAGTTGTGATGACCTTCCCTGGACTGCCTGTTGTCTTTCCCTTCACCTAAAATAGTTCTTATCTACTATCTAACTAGTGAATACCTGTCTCCCTCCCTTCCTCCCTCCCCATTCTCATAACTATCAGAGAATATTTTCTTCTCCGTTTAAACTATTTCTCGATTTCTTGTAATAGTGGACTTACACAATATTTTTCCTTTTGCAGCTGACTAATTTCACTCAGCATAATGCCTTCCAGATTCCTCCATGTTATGAAATGTTTTACAGATTCATCACTGTTCTTTGTTGATGTGTAATATTCCACTGTGTGAATAGACCATAATTTATTTATCCATTCATCCATTGATGGGCACCTTGGTTGCTTCCATCTTTTTGCTATTGTAAACACTGCTGCAATGAACATGGGTGTGCATGTATCTGTTAGTGTAAAGGCTCTTATTTCTCTAGGATATGTTCCAAGGAGTGGGATTGCTGGATCGTATGGTAGTTCTATTTCTAGCTTTTAAGGAAGCACCAAATCGATTTCCAAAGTGGTTGCACCATTTTGCATTCCCACCAGCAGTGTATAAGCGTTCCAGTCTCTCCACAACCTCTCCAAAATTAATTATTTTGTGTTTTTTGGGTTAATGCCAGCCTTGTTGGAGTGAGATGAAATTTCATTGTAGTTTTGATGTGCATTTCTTTAATAGCTAATGATGGTGAGCATTTCCTCATGTATCTTGTTAGCTACCTGAATGTCTTCTTTAGTGAAGTGCCTGTTCATATCTTTTGCCCACTTTTTAATTGGGTTATTTGTCTTTTTGTAGTTGAGTTTTTGCAGTATCATGTAGATTTTAGAGATCAAGCGCTGATAGGAAATGTCATAGCTAAAAACTTTTTCCCAAACTGTAAGAAATCTTTTTTACTCTTTTGCTGAAGTCTTTGGATGAGCATAGGTGTTTGAATTTTAGGAGCTTCCAGTTATCTAGTTTCTCTTCTGCATTGTTAGTAATGTTTTGTTTGTTTATGCCATGTATTAGAGCTCCTAACATTGTCCCTATTTTTAATTCCATGATACTCGACGGCAGTGGGTTTTTATTTTTCTAGATTTCGTATTTAGGTCTTTGGTCAATTCTGAGTTCGTTTTTGTGCACGGTGTGAGCTACAGGTCTTGTTTCATTTTTTTGCAGATGGATAACCAGTTATGCCAGCCTTGTTTGTTAAAAAGACTGTCTTTTCCCCATTTAACTGACTTTGGGCCTTTGTTAAATATCAGCTGCTCATATGTGGATGGATTTGTCAGGATTCTCAATTGTGTTCCATTGGTCCATGTATCTGTTGTTGTACCAGTACCAGGCTGTTTTGACTACTGTGGCAGTATAATTGGTTCTAAAATCAGGTAGAATGAGGCCTCCCTCTTTGTTCTTCTTTTTCAGTAATGCTTTACTTATCCGGGACCTCTTTCCTTTCCATATGAAGTTGGTGATTTCTTTCTCCATCTCATTAAAAAAGTCATTGGAATTTGGAATGGAATTGCATTGTATCTATAGATCACTTTTGGTAGAGTAGACATTTTTACAATGCTAAGTCTTCTATCCATGAACAAGGTATGTTTTTCCACTTATGTAGGTCTCTCTTGGTTTCTCACAGTAGTGTTTTCTTGTATAAATCGTTTACATCTCTGGTAAGATTTATTCCTATGTATTTTATCTTCTTGGGGGCTACTATAAACGGTGTTGATTTGGTGATTTCCTTTTCACTGCTCTTTTTGTTGGTATAGAGAAATCCAACTGATTTTCATATATTTACCTTGTATCCTGATACTTTGCTGAACTCTTCTATTAGTTTCAGTAGTTTTCTTGAGGATTCCTTAGGGTTTTCTGTGTATAAGACCATGCCATCTGCAAATAGAGATACTTTTATTTCTTCCTTACCAACCTGGATGCGCTTTATTTCTTTATCTAGCCTACTTGCTCTGGCTAGGACCTCCAGGACTGTGTTGACTAAGAGTGGTGACAAAGAGCATCCTTGTCTGGTTCCCGATCTCAAGGGGAATGCTTTTAGACTCACTCCGTTTAGGATGATGCTGGCTATTGGCTTTGTATAAATACCATTTATTATGCTGAGGAATTTTCCTTCTATTCCTATTTTGCTGACAGTTTTTATCATGAATGGGTGTTGAACTTTGTCAAATGTCTTTTCTGTATCAATTGATAAAAATCATGTGGTTCTTGTCTTTTGTTTTATTTAAATGATGGATTACATTAATTGTTTTTCTAATGTTGAACCATCCCTGCACACCTGGTATGAATCCCACTTGGTCATGGTGAATTATTTTTTTGATATGTTGTTGAATCCTATTGGCTGGAATTTTGTTGAGGATTTTTGCATCTAAGTTCATGAAGGATATAGGTCTGTAATTTTCTTTTCTTTTCTTTTTTTTGTGGTGTCTTTTTTTTTAGCTGGTTTCAATATCAAGGATATGGTGGCTTCATAGAATTAATTTGGTAGTATTCCGTCCTTTTCTATGCTCTGAAATCCCTTTAGTAGTAGTAGTGTTAACTCTTGTCTGAAAGTTTGGTAGAACTCTGCAGTGAAGCCGTCCGGGCAAGGGCTTGTGTTGTTGTTGTTGTTAGGAGTTTTTTGGTTACCTTTTCAATCTCTTGTTATGGGTCTATTTAGTTTTTCTACCTCTGTTTTTTTGTGTGTGTGTTAGTTTAGGTAGGTAATGTGTTTCTAGAAATTCATGCATTTCTTCTAGGTTTTCAAATTTGTTTGAGTACAATTTTTCATAGTAATCTGGTATGATTCTTTTAATTTCAGTTGGGTCTGTTGTAATAACACCCATCTTATTTCTTATTTGGGTTATTTGCTTCCTCTCCTGTTTTTCTTTTGTTATTTTCACCAATGGTTTATCAATTTTGTTGATTTTTTTTCAAAGCACCAGCTTTTGGTCTTGTTAACTCTTTCAATTTTTTTTCTATTTCATTTAATTCTGCTCTAATTTTCATTATTTGTTTTCTTCTGGTGCCTGAGGGTTTCTTTTGTTGCTCTCTTTCTATTCGTACAAGTAGTAGGGATAATTTTTTTTGATTTTGGCCCTTTCTTCTTTTTGTATGTGTGCGCTTATTGATACAAATTGAGCTCTGAGCACTGCTTTCACTGTGTCCCAAAGGTTCTGATCGGAAGTGTTTTCATTCTCATGAGAGTCTAGGAATTCCGTTATTCCATTCTTTATGTCTTATGTAATCCATTCTTTTTTGAGGAGGGTATTGTTCAGTTTCCAAGCATTTGATTTCTTTTCCCTGCTGTTTCTCTTATTAATTTCTACTTTTATGGCCTTCTGGTCAGAGAAGATGCTTTGTAATATTTCAGTGTTTTGTATTCTGCTAAGGCTTGCTTTATGACCTAATATGTGGTCTATTCTAGAGAATGTTCCATGTGCACTGGAAAAGAAGGTATACTTGACTGCTGTGGGGTGGAGTGTTCTGTATATGTCTATAAGGTCAAGTTGGTTGATTGTGGCATTGAGATCTTCCATGTCTTTACTGAGCTTCTTTCTGGATGTCCTGTCCTTCACCGAAAGTGGTGTGTTGAAGTCTGCTGCTATAATTGTGGAGCTATCTATCTCAATTTTCAGTGATGTTAGAGTTTGTTTTATGTATCTTGCAGCCCTGTCATTGGGTGCATAAATTTTTAATATAGTTATATCTTCATCGTATGTTGTCCCTTTAATCATTATATAGTGTCCTTCCTTATCCTTTGTGGTGGATTTAACTTTAAAGTCTATTTTGTCAAAAATTACTATTGCCATTCCTCCTCTTTTTTGATTGTTGTTTGCTTGATATATTTTTTCCCATCCTTTGAGTTTTAGTTTGTTTGTGTCTCTAAGTCTAAGGTGTGTCTCTTTAGGCAGCACATAGATGGATCATGTTTTTTAATCCATTCTACCACTCTCTGTCTCTTTGTTGGTGCATTTAGTCCATTTACATTCAGAGTAATTATGGATAGGTATGAATGTAGTGCTATCATTTTGATGTCTTTCTTTGTGTGTTGTTGACAGTTTCTTTTTCCCACTTAATTTTTTGTGCTGAGTAGTTATCTCTATGTATTGTCTTTTCCTCTTATTTGTTGTTTATTTTGTTTCTGCTAACCTGTATCTTTTTCTTGTATTTTATTTTGATGTGTAAGATAGTTTGTCTCCTTTGTGATTACCTTAATATTTACCCTTATTTTTCTAAATTTAAACCTAACATTTATTTCTTTCTATCGTCTTGTCTTCCTCTCCATATGAAAGATCTATGACTACATTTCTTAGTCCCTGTTTATTGTTTTAATATTGTCTTCTTTTACATAATAACATTCCTGTTTCTCTGTTCTGAGTATTTTTTTATCTTTATTCATTTTTGTGATTTCCCTGTCTGGGTTGACATCTGATTGCTCTGTTGAGTGTTCTAGTCTTGGGTTGATACCTGATATTATTGATTTTCTAACCAAAGAAGTCTCTTTAGTATTTCTTGTAGTTTTGGTTTGGTTTTTACAAATTCCCTGAACTTGTGTTTATCTGGAAATGTCCTAATTTCACCTTCATATTTAAGAGACAGCTTTGCTGGATATATGATTCTTGGTTGGCAATTTTTTTTTCCTTCAATGCTTTATATAAGTCATCCCATCACCTTCTTGCCTTCATGGTTTCTGCTGAGTATTCCGAGCTTATTCTTATCCACTGTCCTTTGTAGGTAACTTTTTGTTTCACCTTAGCTAAGAATTCTCTTTTTATCTTTGGTTTTGGCGAGTTTGATTATAATATGCCTTGATAACTTTCTTTTAAAATCTACCTTATGTGGAGTTCGAAGAGTATCTTGGGTAGATATCTTCTCATCTTTCATGATATCAGGGAAGTTTTCTGCCAACAAATCTTTAACAATTCTCTCTGTATTTTCTGTTATCCCTCCATGTTCTGGTACTCCAATCACTTGTAATTTATTTCTCTTGGTAGAGTCCCACATGAACCTTAAGGTTTCTTCATTTTTTTAATTCTTTTATCTGATTTTTCTTCAAATGTATTGGTCCCAAGTGCTTTATCTTCAGCTTCACCAATTCTGCCTTCCAGTTGCTCGATTCTGCTCCTCTGGCTTTCTATTCAGTTGTCTAGTTCTGTAATTTTATTGTTAATCTTCTGAATTTCTGATTGCTGTCTATCTATGGATTCTTCCAGCTTATTAAATTTTTCATTATATTTCTGAATAACCTTTTTAATTTCTTCAACTGCTTTATCTGTGTGTTTTTCCTTGGCTATTTCTGCATATTGCCTGATTTCCTTCCTGATGTCTTGAAGGGTTCTGTGTATTAATCTTTTATATTCTGCCTCTGGTAATTCCAGGAAGGCACTTTTATCTAGAAGGTCTCTTGATTCTTTGTTTTGAGAGCTTGTCGAAGCAATCATGGTCTGTTTCTTTATGTGATTTGATATTGACTGTTGTCTCCAAGCCATCTATAAGATGTTGTATTAGTTTATTTTATGTTTGCTTACTGTATCCTAGCTTCTTGCTTTTTTAAAATTTTGATATGCCCAAATGGGTTGCTTGAGTGAGCCAGCTTGATTATTTTCACCTTTGGAGCTCTGACATCCTGTCCCCAGATGGCTAGAGCTGTTATCAGGTATATCAGTCTAGAGGCCCATTCACTTTTCTTGTATGAATTCAGCTCAGGTATCCAGGTAACTGATCATTAAGCATGTGGTACAGGCTCTGTCCTACAGTCTTAGAGGTGCAGGGGTAATTGGTGTAGGTACCAGTATCTGCCTGCAGCAGGGGTCATGCACTGAACAAGGCAGGGGGCTGAGAATTGTCCCCCTAGGGTCTCTGAGGGAAGCAAGTCCCTTTTCCCTAGAATGTACAGGTGGGTAGGTTCTGCAGATGGACTGTGGGTACCCAATCCTTTTGGTTGCAAGGACTGGGAGGTACCAATTATACTTGGATCCATGTCGCGGGTGGCTTGGCGACCTGAGTGGAGCCACCAGTCCTTAGCCTCCTGAAGTGGGGTAGGTCAGGACCCTGTTTAGTAGGAAAAGTGGTGTCAAACATCAAACACCCACCTCTCTACCATGTAGCTGAAACAGTTGTAGTGTGCCAAAAAGGGCCTAGTCTCCTGAAATAGGCTCACACAGGTCCATGCAGGGGGAAAGTACTCAAAGTCCATGGAACCTTTATGCCTGGACAGGAGCTGCTTCTGTCCTGAGTTCCCCAGGTTAGTGGAGCTGGCCAATTTTCTTTTCCCCCAGTTGTGAATTTATGCCTTCTCTAAGGCCAGGAGAATGGCTCTAGGCACTCAGGAGGACCTATCTCAAGCCCAGGGAAATCAACAGCCACTGAAGCCGGCTTGGGGGCGGGGGGGTGGTGGTGTGGTGTGGTAAAATATACGCAAGTACTTAGCTTTTGCTGAGAGTGCGCTCCTCTCTGGTTCCGGTGGTGTGAGTAGGCTGTGTGGCTGGCTGCTTCTCCCTGAGGAAACTGAGGCCAAAGGCTAGTACCAGCCCCCCGCAGCCGCTCCCAGGAATGGTGCCTGAAGGCTCCCAGCACTTCAGGTGTGGTAACTCCTCTCTGCTTCTGAACTGTCTCTTCTTCCCCCCGCCACTCTGTTTGTTTTCTAACTTTGCCTTTCATGTTCAGGGCTCCTAGCTTGTCATAAATGTACTCCTTTCACTTGTTTTTTTGCATCGTTGTTGTAAGAGGGCTTGCCAGAAGCGTCTCTCTATTCTGCCATTTTGGCCCCGCCTCCTAGCATATAAAGATTTTAATACACACTTTTTCCTTTAAAAATACATAGTATCATAATACATACCATTATGCATATTCCTTTCTTAGTTATACATCCCAGACATTTTCTAATAATCTATTTACATAGATCTGCCTCAGTCAAATGAGTACAAAGCCAAAATCAAACATATAGCCATGGAATAGATTTGGACTCATAGCAGCCGTATAGGTTAGAACTGCCCATATGATTTCTAAAGAGTACCTGGTGGATTCAAAATGCCAAGCTTTTGGTTAGCAGCTGAGTTCTTAACTGGTTCACCACCAGGGCCTCACTCAGGTGAATAAACCCAAAAAAAACCATAAGCAGTCAGTGGGGATATGGCTTTTGTTCACCAACTTAGCATACTTACAGCTTCTGAATGATGTAGATCATTTTTGATGATGCCCACTCTTCCAGACATGTCTGGGATTTTGATGTCCTGGGTGAATTTCTGGAGGTTATTTTTTATTACAGTTGTGTTGTGTCTTTAGTGTACCCATGACCTGTTTATTTGGCTATATTTGCCATTGTTCTTTAGAGTCCTTGGTATTTTGGCATTATTTTGGCCTGGTTGCCAAGTTGTAATCTCTGTAGTTCTTTAAGCTTTTCTGTGGGTGTTGATCTAGGTTTAATATGCTGCCTGGACTTTTGCATTTGTTTGCATGGTAATACTTTGTGGTAAAAGTCTTTCAGTAGCCCATTGGCCACTTTTTTTCAGTTCCCACCATCTTTGGCCTCCAACACATGCCACCATTCTTACAAGATAAGTAATTCTGTAAAAAGAGCCACATATTGTATGGACTATTCTTCACATTACATTTTATTTATTTAATTACTTTTTGTTGTTGTTGAGAATATACACAGCAGAGCATACACCAATTCAGTAATTGGTACCACCCAGTCCTTTTGTCCTAGCAAAAGAGTCAGTTGCTCCTGGTTCAATTAGCCACACATTCCATTTCCTCCTCCTATTCCTGACTCACCTTCTTCTTCTGTTGCTCCAGATAAATGGAGAGCAATTTTTATACCTGGATGGCCATTTACAAGCTTTTAAGGCCCCAGGAACTACACAACAAGGTAGAAGGCAGAACAGAAGCACTAAGCACAATAGTGGGCCAATTAACTGGGATTCCCATAAAACCATGATGCTAAACTTCTATACCAATAAACCAAATCCCATGATGTTTAATTGTACATAAGCTTATAACAAATGTAATCAAGGAGATCTTTACATATCAATATACAGAATGCTTCATTCTTCTTAAAGATGGTGAAGAGTAGAAGAACATTCCATTACAGAGAAAATACCATATTTATTTAATCAGCTCCCTAATAATAAGCATCTAGATCATTCCCATATTTTGCTAATCCCAGTGCTAGGGGTTGATTTGTGTCCCCCCAAAAGATACGTTCAAGTCCTAACTGAATATTGCCATATTTGAAAACAGAGTCTTTGCAGACATAATTAGTTAACATGAAGTCATACTGGAGTAGGATGGGTCCTAATCCAATTTGATTGGTGTCCTTATAAAAAGACAAGGAACAGTGATACATACAGATATGGACGGAAAACGGCTATTTGAAGATGGAGGCAGATATTGGAGTTATATTGCCACAAGCCCAGGAATCTCTGGAACTACCAGAAGCTACCAGAAAATATCTGCTTTGTGCGAAGAACTTCCTCTAGAGTCTTTAGAGAGAACTTGGTCCTACCAAAACCTTGATTTTATTCTTGGAGACTCTGAAACTGTGAGAGAATAAATTTCTGTTGTTTTATACAACCCAGTTTGTGATAATTTATTACTGAATCCCTAGGAAATAAATACAATCAGATATAGTGCAATTGATTATATTGTATACATATTTAACATACACTTATACACATATACACGTATACACATATAGGAAACCCTGACGGCATGATGGTTAAGTGCTATGACTGCTAACAAAGAGGTCGGCAGTTCCAAACCGCCAGGAGCTCCTTGGAAACTATGGAGCAATTCTACTCTGTCTTATAGGGTCTCTATGAGTCAGAATCAACTTGACGGCAGTGGGTTATAAACATATATATACAAAAATATATGTAGGCTAAATTTCTACAGAAATTAAATTGCTGGATCCAAGGGAATGTGATTTTTTTATTTTGATAGATATTATCAAGGTGATCACAGAAAATATAAGTTGGCAATACATGAGAAGAGATGGCGCAACATAGCCTTACTAACCTGAAGTAATTTTTCCCTAAATGAAAGACGAAAATCATGATTTTTATTTTGATAAGGTTTGAGATACCAGAGATATAATTCAAATATGCAGTTTTGAAGAGTAGTGATGGGGAGGTAAAATATAAAATAAATTATATTTTCCTCCTTTTCTGCTTTAAGTAAGTATTTTCACAAATGTTTCTTCACTCTGAATTGACTTCTCATATACGATTTTGAATTCAGGAGAAATATTTTAATATTTACTTTGTGGTAAGTTATCTACCAAATATGTATTCTCCTGTTTTTACCTTACTAAAAGAACCCTGATATTGTAGGTGATTGCCATGAGTAAAAAGAAAAAAACCCTGCATTTCCCAAGTTCCTTTGTAGAAGGGTGTTCATGTCATATAGAATTTGCCAATGAGATAGAATATGATTAAATCTGATAGAGATGCTGGAAAAGTTTTCTTACCCTGATACAGATGTTACTCCTTTTTCCTTGTTGCTTCTTTCTCACTTTTGCCAGGATTGCTGACTGTAGATTAACAGTGGATCAGTCATTGTATAAGACGAAGACAATATATATACCACAAAGATGGAAGCTAGAAGGAATCTCAATCATTTTATAAATGTTGGTGTCTGTGCAAGCGTTGTACAGCTAGAGACTTTTTTTTTAATGAATAAATAAGCCTTTACTTGGTTAGGCAACTGTTAAATTTATACCTACACAATCCTGAAAGGCTATAGTATTAGTTCCTGAAGAGATCTATGCCCATAGGTATTTCATGCAAGTATCAAGCATATTGCCAGCATTTAGTTAGGCAGCTGTTCCTGATAATTAATATGAAAGGACTGACAATGGCATATCCAAGTGTTAGTAATATTTCAATATTTATTGCTATAGAATGTCTTCCTGATAAAGAAGCTACATAGAAGGACAAAATACAATCTGTCCAATAAAAGGAAAGGAAAGAAAACAAAACATCAGCAGAAGAATACTTTGAATGGCTTTGGTCTCAGGAGTGGTTTTGTGGCTACATCTAGAGTTTTTAAGACACAGAATATGTTTGTGGTGTTCATGAAGGAGAAGTGCCATGTGACTGCTGGCCCAGGTCATGAAGCCCATAAAGAATACATCTTGCAACATCATGAGAACGAGACAAATCCACCTCATCACCTCTGTGGATGGTGGAATTGAGCAATAGTTAGCATAATGTCTAAATCTAGATGTCGTTATGTTGCTGATGGTTTTGATGGAGTAGAGAACGTTTGTCTTCATTAGTGAATTGAAGATCCAAAAACACAGAAACCAGTGAAGGTCATGCCAGGGGGTCCTTGGCATGAGCTTCATCCATGAAGCATCTCTGGCCCTGAAGGTGGTGGCCTGGACCACACTCAGGAGGCTGGTGGTGCAGATGGAAAGACCCCGGGACACACTCCAAAGATAAATAACAATTTTACAGCCAACATCACCAAGGAAGTTCATTAAGCCAAACGCAGCTATTGTTTCTGGTATTCCTTTGGTAAAAAGTATCATGGTATTGATCAAAACCAGATGACTGAGAATAACGTCAATCTGTTTCTTCTCAAGACTCATGATGAACATATACATATGTTCCACAAATACAAAAGAGTTTCCCACAATGCCAGGTCCAGTTAGAAAAAACAGGACAGCTCCTTGCAAAATGTTACTCCAAAGCATTTTACTTCACGAGCATAAGAACTACAGAATCAGGAAAATAAACTTTAAGCAATGCAAAGAAGCAAAAGTATCACATGCTCCCCAAAACGTTTTTTTATATCTATGGATCCCTTCAGGGATAAATACATTAAAAAGAAATTGGATACCTGAGTCAGTGAATATAAACTGTTATGTCCTGTGTTCTTTCCTTTCCCTCTTTTATATTCATTCCTTTGGCTTCAGTGCCATATATCTGGAGTGGACTTCAAAATATACATCTCCAGCCTAAATATACATCTCTTACCTGAGCTTCACATCAATGTATGAAATGCTTTTTCATCATCTGCTTCTGTGTCCCATAGTCTGGTCTAACTAAAAATGTCCTAAACTGACATCTTTACATCTAACAAAATTCCTTCTTCTCCTGAATAACATGTGTCATCTAATGAAAGTCATGCCCTACAAATTCCAAAGGTGGAATTCCAGGAGTTGTTCTTGACTCCTCCATCTCCCTCAGCCCACATTCAGTCAGTAAACATTTCTTACTGACTCTGTTCATGTTAACATTTACAAACTTGATGAATTGATTTTCATCAGGCAGTTGCTATCTGCTTATAGGTTTTGATGGCTTTCCTCTTTTGTCATCATTAAGCTCAAACTTTCCCCATATGTCTGTCAGTTTGTTCTACTGTGGGGGCTTGCATGTTGCTCTGAAGCTGGAAGCTATGTGGCTGGTATTCAGACACCAGCAGGGACACCCATGGAAGACAGGTTGCAGCTCAGCTTCCAGGCTTAGACAGACTAGGAAGAAGGACCCAGCAGTCTATTTCTGAAACAAATTTGCCAGTGAAAACCTCTTGAATAGCAGCAGAGCATTGTCTGATATAGGGCCAGAAGATGAGCCCTCCAGTTTGGAAGGCACTCAAAAGACAACTGGGGAAGAGCTGCCTCCTCAAAGTAAAGTCGATCTTAATGATGTAGATGGAGTCAAGCTTTCGAGATCTTCGTTTGCTGATGTGACATGACTGAAAATGATAATAAGCAGTTGCAAACATCCGCTAATAATCAGAGCCTAGAATGTAAGAGGTATGAATCTAGGAAAATTGGAAATCGTCAAAAATGAAATGGAATGATAAACATAGATATTCTAGGCATTAGTGAACTGAAATCGTCTTGTATTGGCCATTTTGAATCAAACAATTATATAGTCTACTACGCTGGGAATGACAACTTGAAGAGGAATGGTGTTGAATTCATCACCAAAAAAGAACATTTCAAGATCTGTGCTGAAGTGCGATGCTGTCAGTGATAGGATAATATCCATACGCCTACAAGGAAGACCAGTTAATAAAACTATTATTCAAATTTACACACCACCCACTAAGGCTAAAGATGAAGAAACTGAAGGTTTTTATTATCTTCTGCAGTCTGAAAATTAATCGAACATGCAATCATGATGCATTGATAATCACTGGTGATTGGAATGGAAAAGTTGGAAACAAAGAAGAAGGATCGGTAGTTGAAAAATATGGCCTTGGTGATAGAAACAATGCCAGAGATTGAATGATAGAATTTTGCAAGACCAAAGACTTCTTCATTGCAAATACCTTTTTTCACCAACATAAACAGTGACTATACACATGGACCTCGCCAGATGGTAGACACAAGAATCAAATCGACTACATCTGTGGAAAGAGGTGACAGAAAAGTTCAATATCATGTCAGAACAAGGTCAGGGGCTGACTGTGGAACAGGCCATCAATTGCTCATATGAAAGTGTAAGGAGAAACTGAAGAACATCAGAGCAAGTCCACGAGTGCCAAAATATGACCTTGAGTACATCCCACCCGAATTTAGTGACCATCTCAAGAATAGACTTGACGCATTGAACACTAATGACTGAAGACCAGATGAATTGTGGAATGACATCAAAGACATCATACATGAAGAAAGCAAGAGGTCACTGAAAAGACAGGAAAGGAAGAAAAGACCAAGATGGATGTCAGAGGAGACTCTGAAACCTGCTCTCCAATGTCCAGCAGCTAAAGCAAAAGGAAGAAATGATGAAGTAAAAGAACCGAACAGAAGATTTCAAAGGGTGGCTCAGGGACACAATGTAAATTATTATAAAGACACGTGCAAAGAGCTGGAGATAGAAAACCAAAAGGGAAGAATATGCACAGCATTTCTCAAGCTGAAAGAACTGAAGAAAAAAATCAAACCTCGAGTTGCAATAGTGAAGGATTTTCTTTGGGGAAAGGATTAAACGACGCAGGAAGCATCAAAAGAAGATGGAAGGAATATAAAGAGTCATTATACCAAAAAGAATTAGTCGAGGTTCAACCATTTCAAGAGGTAGCATATGATCAGGAACAAATGGAACTGAAGGAAGAAGTCCAAGCTGCACTGGAGGCATTGGAGAAAAACAAGGCTCCAGGAATTGATGGAACATCAATTGAGATGTTTCAACAAACAGATGCAGCGTTGGAGGTGCTCACTCAACTATGCCAAGAAATATGGAAGACAGTTTCCTGGCCAACCGATTGCTAGAGATCCATATTTATGCCTGTTCCCAAGAAGGGTGATACAACTGAATACAGAAATTATCAAACAATATCATTAATATCACATGCAAGCAAAATTCTGTTGAACATCATTCAAAAGCGGCTGCAGCAGTACCTCCACAAGGTACTGCCAGAAATTTAGGTAGGATTCAGAAGAGCACATGGAACCCGGGATATCATTGCTGATGTCAAATGGATCCTGGCTAAAAGCAGAGAATACAGACGATATTTACTTGTGTTTTATTGGCCTTGCAAAGGCATTCAACTGTGTGGATCATAACGAATTATGTATAACAATGTGAAGAATGTGAATTTCAGAAAATTTAATTGTGCTCATGAGGAACCTGTACATAGATCAAGAGACAGTTGTTCGGACAGAACAAAGGCATACTAAGTGGTTTAAGGTCAGGAAAGGTGTGGGTCAGGGTTGTATCCTTTCAATCTGTATGCTGAGCAAATAATCTGAGAAGCTGGACTATATGAAGAAGAACAGGGCATCAGGATTGGAGGAAGATTCATTAACAACCTGTGTTACGCAGATGACATAAGCTTCCTTGCTGAAAGTGAAGAGGACTTGAAGCACTTACTGATGAAGATAAAAGACCACAGCCTTCAGTATGGATTACACCACAACATAAAGAAAACAAAAATCCTCACTTCTGGACCAAAAAGCAACATCATGATAAGTGGAGAAAAGATTGAAGTTGTCAAGAATTTTGTTATACTTGGATCCACAATCAGCACCCATGGACACAGTAGTCAAGAAATCAATAGATGCATTGCATTGGGCAAATCTGAGGCAAAGGACCTCTTTAAAGTGTTGAAAAGCAAAGACGTCACCTTGAAGACTAAGGTTCGCCTGACCCAAGCCATGGTATTTTCAATCCCATCATATGCAGATGAAAGCTGGACAATGAATAAGGAAGACCAAAGAAAAATTGACTCCTTTGAATTGTGGAGTTGGAGAAGAATATTTAATATACCATGGACTGCCAAAAAAAAAAAAAAAAAAAAACGAACAAATCTGTCTTGGAAGAAGTAAAACCAGAATTCTCCTTAGAAGCAAGGATGGCGAGACTGCATCTTACATACTTTGGACAGGTTGTCAGGAGGGATCAGTCCCTGGGGAAGGACATCATGCTTGGTAAAGTACAGGGTCAGCGGAAAAAGGAAGACCCTCAATGAGGTGGATTGACACAGTGGCTGCAACAGTGGGCTCAAGGATAACAAGGACTGTAAGGATGGCGCAGGACTGGGCAGCGTTTTGTTATCTTGTGCACAGGGTAGCTGTGAGTCGGAACCAACTCGATGGCACCTAACAACAAAAACAACAAGCTCAAACTTTAAGTCCTTCATACTTTGTGCCTTGCTTATTCCTAAAACCCATTTCTTTACCTCCCTAAGCAGATTCTAAAATGTTTTAAAGTCCATCAAGTATGTGAAATCTAGGTGGGACATCTTACTCATGGGGCATTGCTTTCACTTTTCTGCCTACAACGACTTCGTCTGAGATCCTGTCTTCCTCTCTTTTCTACGTTAAAGCTAACCTCTATGTATTCTTTAACAACCAGCTGAGAATTTTCATTGTTTACATATCCCCCCATTCAAAAACCTTCTATAAGACTCCTGGATGTCTGCATTTACCTATAACCATCAACAGGCTGAGTTGCATTTCTTTGTTTAACTATGTGCCTCCTCTA
This sequence comes from Elephas maximus indicus, assembly GCF_024166365.1. Lineage (NCBI taxonomy): Eukaryota > Metazoa > Chordata > Mammalia > Proboscidea > Elephantidae > Elephas > Elephas maximus. The sequence continues at coordinate 75,702,050 of NC_064819.1, forward strand.
CACCTTAAGGACAGAGACTATCTTGTAATCATCCTTCTGTGAATGCTCCCTAGCTCAGAGTCTGACATGTAAGAGACGCTCCATAAATATTCATTGAATATATAAAAATTAGGATGCATAAAAGAATTTAAGGGTTCATATTAATAAGGGAAGTGAATACAGAGGGTATTGGACAAATTTAACAGGAGTTTGACATTTCTCTGTGAATATCACACTGGAAAATTTGGAAATTGTAAGTTAATTCTCATTGGTTATTATAGATGGGAATTACATTAGGTTTGTTTTTTTATTACTTTATTGGGTTTTTTTGTTTCCTTCCAGATGAATAGGTAGGTTTGAACACCAAAGCAGCCACTAATGATGCCAGCATGAAAATTGATGTGCATATGCTTGGAAAGAAAATAAAGAGTGATGAGTTCCCTGTCCTGATTTACTTCTGAAATGCTAACGGCCCTTTCCCTTTTACAAATGTTGGCACTCTTAACAAATAGTGGCAATGCCTAGTTTGAGGAATGCTTTTCTATTTACCAAGGGTTCATCACAATGGATCAGACTACTAACCATCCTTGACTTAACATAAAATGAATTACCACTTATGGCAGTTGTGTAACATGTCTGCAGATTATTTGATGCTCCTTTTATGGAGAAGGGGGTTCTATGTCCCCTTCCCTTGAATCTAGGATGAACTAATGACCCACGTATAATCAATAAAATGCAGCAGAAGTGATGGCCTGTAACTTCTGAGGCTAGGTTTCAAAACGGTCATGCAGCATCTGTATTTTCTTTTGAGACACTTGTTCAGGAAGAAGCCAACAATTATGTAAGAATTTCAACTATCTTGAGACCACAATGCTGGAGAGGCAATGTGTATCCACTTTGACAGCCCAGCTTCGGTCCCAGCTGGCATGAAGCCTGCACTACAAGCCTCATGGGAAACCTATATTGGCTGTCCAGCCAAACTGAGCCTTCAGATGACTATGGCTCCAGTCAATATCTGACTTCCAGTGCATGACAGACCACAAGGAAGAGTAACCCAGCCGAACCCTTTTAAACTCCTCATTCACAAAATCATGAGGAAATGAAAATCGTGTTTTAACCCACCGGATTTCAGGGCTAAGTTTTTGTATAGGCATAGTAATTAGAACATTATATTTTAATAATGATCTAATGTTAATAATATATGCACTACTTCTAGATTTAGAGAAGCAACAAAATAGTAAGTAATGTCACTATTTTCTGTTGAAAATGATTGGGGCTCTTATAAAGTTATATCCACACTCCATTTAAGAGCTAAAAAGATCCCATATGTGTCATTAGTATAAAAAAGGGGGTAAATCATGAAATTTAAAGTTTTCAAATTTGTACATCTTTATTGTCTAGTTCATAAGTAAAACCACTTTCAAATGTCCCTAATACAGGAACGTGTTTGAGAATCAGTGTGTTGGATCAGAATGAAGACATACACACCAAAGCTTCTGATAAAGTATGACATTAACTTGAGTTCAGCTTCTGAAGTAAAGCCTTCATTTACTCTAATGATAATAGTTTATTAAATCCTCTCTGAAAAGAATTCTGTTGTATAATTTATAGTTTTTATAAATCAACCAGCTACTGGGAACATCTATTAAGACCTTAGAAGCCTGGAGTGAAAATATATATATCAGAAATATATAAAAATTGTACAAACCCATTGCCAGTCAAGCTGACTCCGACTCACAGCAACCCTATAAGACAGAGTAGAGCGCTCCTGTAGGGTTTCCAAGAGGCTGCTGGTGGATTTGAACTGCTGACCTTTTGGTTACCAGCTTGAATGCTTAATGACTCCTCCACCAGGGCTCCAAAGTATTACATAATGATAGCATTTATATATAAGAGCATTAAAAAACACCTGTTATTCCTTGAATTGCACTAGATAAGACAGATAACGAAAAAATAAAACATGGTCCATTCTTTCAAGGAATTTACAGCCTTGTAGGAAGGCACCTAAAGAAAAAAAAGGTATTCACCTCTGCATGGACTGCATAGGAAAGATCAGCATGAATCCAATTTCCAGCTGAAAGTGGATCCTGGCCTCACCTTTCCGCATTCCACTCTTTATCACCAGCCACTTATTTGGCAATTCCTCTCTCTGGCCCCAGCCACCCAGAGTTAGATCAGACCTCCTTCCCAGCTCACCTGAACTGTGTCAAAGCATCACTGACCACCTGAGGCCAGGTCATCGGGGAGCCGACTTAGGCCTAAGAGTCTGTACAACTACCTACTTTTCAGACTAGCTTGTCTCTCTTTCTCTCTCCCTATCTGTTTCTCTCTCTCTTTCTCCCTGTTATCCCCTGGGACTGGGTCACAGTCTAGAAGGACTCTTTCTTCATCACGTAGCCACCCAAGCTTGGCCTACACAAATCTACTCTGTACTGTCAGCCCCCGCTGCTCATGGACCCTGTGGGTTCATTAATTTTTTGCACCCAAACCCATTGCCGTTGACCACACAAGACCGTAGAACTGCCCTACAGGGTTTCTTAGACTGTAATATTTAAGGAAGCATACTGTCACATCATTTTTCCATGGAATGGCTGTTTCCAACCATCAACATTTCAGTTAGCAGCCAAGCAATTAACCACTGGGCAACCAGGGCTCCTTTAATTCTCTATAATGGAAACTGTTGCCTGTACTTAGAGTTACCCATTTATTATGACCAGAAAGGATACAAGTCTACAGACACATCAGGTAAGGTCTGAGAGAGTTCCCTGCTGGGAATCCCAGGGATGTGCTCTTCCCTCTTCCATTCATGGATGTTCTCAGTGATCCAAGAGACCTCAAATAGAGTCCTCCAAAGTTCTGGGTTCCCTAGTCATTGGGACCTCTATAAATCTGCATGACTTCAGCCTTAATGCATAATTATGATAGATTCAATCAACAAATGTGCATGACTGTATCAGGCCCCCTCCTTTCCTAATAGTGTGGAGCCTGTGTAACCCCTGCTTGCTTGGCTATTGTACAACATAAAAGCATCTTAATTGCTGGGGATTATTTCCAAAAAACAAAGTGAAAGGGCCAAACCAAGTCTTTTCATTCCACAAGGAATATAGCAAAACTTTTGAATTGTATGCTTTAAATGAATGAATTGTATGGTGTGTGATATACTTCACTAAAGACAGTAAAAATATAAAGTCAGCAGAGGAGTTAAAATGGAATCCATGAAATACTCAACTTATGCACACAGACACACAGCAGTAAAGGAAGAACAGAGGAACAGATGAGATAAACAGAAAAGAAAAATTAAAATGTAAATTTAAATCCTAGTGTATCAAGAATCATACTAAATTTAAATGGACCAAATACCCATTTAATTACAGAGATCTTCAGAAGAGATTAAAAATCAGGTCCCAACTTTTTGCTGATAATAAGAAACACACTTGAGACATAAAGACACATACGTGCTGAATATAAGAGGATGGGAAAGAATATACCATGCAAATACTAAGCTTGAGAAAGTGGGCTTGGCTATATTAATAACTGAAAAGTAATTTCTAAAGAACTTATAAAAATGTCCACCACACAATGTGTGAGCTTTAAACATATACTAGGCCTAGAGGGTAAGAAGGAATACTTCAAGAGTTTCAGGCAAGTAAGTAAATTCTAAGCTCCTTACCTTTCCATCCTACCCTCACAAACCAGGAGTGAGCAGGAATTACAGCTAGAGAGTGAAGGAAGAGTTGTGAAAAGAACATACCCCTTTTTCAGTTCACTGATTTTCATTAGCAAGAAAAGGGAAATACCAAATTTCTCAGTTAAGACGGTTTACAACTTAAACTGATGGTAGGATTTTTGTATGGATTAAGAAAAAACAGAAAAGCTATTGAACTTCCTGAATTTTATCTTGGGCCATTGCAAAATCAAAAAGAAATAGAATTCCTTTTATAGTTATGGTCATGGATCCTGAGTATTCAAAATTCTGGTTTCATTTTTTATGATTTTGTTTTGAATCGCAAACCAGAGGGCCCAGTTCAGAGTCAGGCACAAGGCAGTTGAAAATTCATAGGAAAGTGGGCTTTCAAACTAGACAAACTGATTTGCATTCCTGGTCTGATCTGACTCTGCATGAGTTTTGGCAATTTATTTACCTTCCATTTGCTTCTGCGCTGTCCTGTGCCAAATAAGATAAGAACCCAGCGTTTTGACAAATAAAGATTTAGCATTTACTAAAAAGCAACTGAACCCTGGTGGCCCAATCGTTAAATGTTTGCCTATTAACCAGAAAGTCAGCAGTTCAAATCTACCAGCTGCTTCTTGGAAACCGTATCTGGCAGTTATACCCTGTCATATGGGATTGCTATGAGTTGGAATCTGCTTGACAGCGACGGGTGTGGTTTGGTTATTTTGGTTTAAAAAGCAACAATGATCATTTTTATTGGGCACTATTTTCTGAAAAAGAGTAAAGAGGACAGCTTACTTTACAAGTGCAGCAAACAGGCACTCGCTTATTCTGGAGACAGATCTTGAACTCAAGGGCAAACATTTCTGCCATTTCACTTGGAAATGTTAACATCTCTCTTGACCTTGACAGTTGTTTTTTCACAGGAAATAAAAAAGAGCTCAACACACTCATTTTCACAGCCTCACCTCACCCCACTTCTCCCCCTAGAATAGAATCAAACCCACAATCCATGGCAGCCATTCCTTCCTCACCCCAAGGAAGGCAACATCACATTTATCACATGTACTTACCTTGGCAGTAACACCCAGATGGATCAGACTGGTATTTCCAGCAGGGCTTTACAAGCCATATTTATACTTTCTGGATTTCCAGATGTCACAGTAAAATTAGTCTGCTGTCAAGGCTGTTGTAAGTTTGAGGCTTGGCAGCAGAGAGAGCTCCCTGTGCAGAAAATCTATCCCTTGAGGCACAACTTTCCTCTCTCACTGCCTCCTTCCATAACTAGATGATTAGCTGCCCTCCTTCAAATGATCTCAGCCTTAATTAAGGCTTATTGTAATAATGAGGATGCACTGAGAGAACAGCAGATACATAAGCATTAGTATCTAGGGTGTGGATATTTCCTGGATCTTACGCTAACCGTGGAAACCCTGGTGGCATAATGGTTAAGAGCTACAGCTGCTAACTAAAAGGTTGGCAGTTCAAATCCACCAGGCGCTCCTTGGAAACTCTATGGGGCGGTTCTGCTCTGTCCTTTAGGGTCACTATGAGTTGGAATTGACTCAACAGCAATGGGTTGGGTATACTAAACACACACATCATGTCCAAGGCATTGGGGTGAAAGAATATCTAAGATTCAGGATCAATCCATTTTGAAGTGACTGAAATTGGGATAAAACTTTTTAGAACCATTCTAAACTCATATATATAATAAATATGAGCTGCCTTTGAAAATAGTTTTTAGAGCTCAACGCTAGTTATTCTTATGAATATAAAGTCTGTGAACCAACTCTTTTCAGTTTTGTAATCTAGCTTTGTGGTCCTTAAATATGCATTCCAGTTATGGAGATTTTTATTCTCTAAGAAGTATCGGAAGTGGGACTCAGAAAGCAACCTTTTAAAATCCACCCCTATTATGTATTGCTGGACCTACTTTGAACACATAATGTTTAACCATCAGAATGAACAAACAAGCCCCTGATATAAACAAATATAATGAATTTTGGAGGGGAATAAAAACATAGAATTGTTGCTGAGTGTAGTCATGTTGATTCCAACTCAGAGCAACCCTGTAAGTCAGAGTAGAACTGCCCCCACAGGGTTTTCTAGGCTGTATTCATTACCAGAGCAGATGGCCCAGGGATGGTCATGCATCTAGTGGGTAGAAGCCAAGGATGATGCTAAGTATTCTCCAATGTGTAGGACAGACTCCTAAAATAGAATTAATCTGGCCCCAAATGTCAATAGTGCGAAGACTGAAACACCCTGATCTGAAGCTTCCATTCTGTCTTCTGCCAAAGGCACAGACCATGGCCCAATATCTGGATTAGCACACGTATGGTCACGTGGGGGAAATTCTACCAAGTATTGTGCATGTTCTTATTCTTATATGTCCTGAGAAATTTTTCCCTTTACCTTAGACAAAAAGGAATTTTCTTTATCCTAGTCTTGGGAAAATTGATTTCTGTTTCTTAAGTCAATCTACCTCTTTAACGAAACTTTTCCTCTTTCCTAACTTTTCAGCAAACCTTCTATTTCTCCTACAGATTTTGGAAACTGGCAACTAAAAGCCTCATGTGGCACTACTGCTTCTTCTCTGCCACATACAGCCCCTTAAGTCTGAATGGGGACACTAAAAGGAGAAAACTTTATTAATATTAAGAAATTATTTGATAGGAATTATTTTCTCTTCTTCCTGTGTGACATTTCAGGTACTCCTGCAATTTCCTTCACTCTAAAAAAAAGTCTCAAACCAGAAATTAGAATTTTCAGTTCCATTATATGGTTTAAGAGTTGAAATTGATTTAAAATTAAAACTTCTCGACTCTCTGAGCTCTTTTTCTTTTTTTTTTTTTTGGTATATTGTTCACCTTAAAAGAGACTTAAGATGCTTCAGGATGATGGGATTTTTTCTCCTTCCATATTTGAATCAAATTTCAGCTGCTTCTGTGAAAAAGAATAATGTATCTTCAGTCTTACTTGTGGAATTTGTATAGGAAAGTGGCAAGTGTTTCCCAATGGTTTTTTTTTTTTTAATTAGTTTTAAAGGGATTTATGTCTAGTAAACACAATTTCTTCGTTGTAGATGGAATTATGTCTAAAATAATATAGACATGGCATACAAGTTTCTTTGAAGTTACTAAAGTTTCTGAAGGTTTTGATTTGGACTGTCAGGTGCTGTGATTCTGGGGTCCAAGGCAGATGGGTACAAACCTCCTTCAGTAAGGACTTCCCCAAGCTTTTTACTCCCATTCTTTTGGCCTGGGTTTTCTCTAAGAATTCCTCAGGGTATTATCACTTCCCTTTCTGACCCTCTGGCTCTTGGTGTCCCTCTCCTGAGACCCTTCTACTCAGAGATCTCAGATCTAAAAATTATCTTGTACATACTGTCTCTCTAGGTGTCCCTCATCAACCTCCCTTGTTTCCCCAGCTTTGTTGTTTCTAACTTCATCTCTTTAAATATTTCAAATGTCCCCATAAATCTCAATCCTAAGTGGAGGAGAGATCTTCCTTTCACCAGAAAAATTAGGTTCTCTCTGTCCAAGAGCAGAGGTGAGAGATCAGGACTGAGAGGTCAGCCCATCCAAAAACCGAAAAGCACTCCATATCATGAGATGAAAATGCCCAGCACAGATGACACTTTCCCTCTCCACAGACAGTTCTTTTCAGGGGTTCTTCTTTATCTACATCTGAATGATGGTTAATGTTGGTCAAAGATTGCACTTGAGCTGTCTAGTGTGTTTAATAAGAAAAGAACCAGAAATACTTTTGGAAGAAGTTCAATATTTCCTAGATTTGAGTTCAGAAGAAAAGCTTTGAGGTGGTGGGTACCTACCAAGAAGGAGAAAACTAGTTAGAAAGCAGATATCCATTCTATTACCTCTGAGTGCAAAGCACCCTACCATTTCATTTAATTGGCCATGCTCTTGCTTTTATTTTGAGCTGTGATCATTCTAGATGTGATGTGCCATGACAATTGTATGGGTCCACCCTGGACCACAGTGAAACTGAAGACTGCCAAAGAAGAACCAGGACCCAAGTGAGGGCGGAGTATCTCAGACACGGCCTCAGACAGAAATGGGATGAACACCACTGTTTCTCTCAGAAAGTGTGAAGAGAAGGACACCTAAGGAAGGTTGCTGTGAGAAAATTTGCTGTGTAAAGGTTTGAGCCCTCTGAAAGTTTACTTTCTTGATTTGCCATGAAGGAAGAGACTTGTTTTAGGTGGATGGGATCTTCAGTAAGAACTACTTGGCTTTCATAAAGCTTGTGTTACTGTGTTTTAAAAAAGGAGGCTGTGATTGTCCTTGATTTAGGAAACATGACAGCTTCAGAGGAGGAAGTGGGCAGCCTCCCAGGTCCATATACCTACACCATCATCCTTCCCAGTGTGGCCAGGATGGATAGGTAGGGACTGATCTGTCAACTTATTTTGCAGAGAAAGATAGGGTCAAGGTAGGAAAACCTTAGGATCATGGGAGAAGGACAAGTTGAGGGAGGGGCAGGAGAATTTTAAGACATCATTGGAAGCTATGGAAATCAGGGCTTTTCCTCAGAGTTAGGTTTGAAGAAAAGGTTGACGAAGGGAACACTGATACCTCTAGAGTCAGAATTCTTTTTGATCCTAATTATCTTTTAGGATTTTTAGGCAAAAATCACAGGAACAGCTTTTCTCTCTTCTGGATTGTAGGACAAGTTTCTTTTCTTCCTTTCCTTTCTGAGATCAATAAACTATAACTCTGGTGAACATGCCTTTCAAATTGTGGATATAAAACCGCCACATTGTTTCCCTCCACCACAGAAATCTCATTCTGGTAACAGATTTGCTGGTTTAATCTTGACCCTGTGAGCCTTTAACTTTCCTGAGTCCTATCTATGTGGTTAAATTATGCCCACTGGAAACCCTGGGTGCATAATGGTTAAGTGCGAGGGCTGCTAGCCAAAGGGTCAGCAGACAGAATCCACCAGGTGCTTCTTGGAAACTCTGTGGGGCAGTTCTACCCTGTCCTATAGGGTGGCTATGAGTCAGAATCCACTCAATGGCAACAGGTTTGGTTTTGTTTTTTTTTTTTCAGTAGCAGTTTGTGGAGCTCTGGTGGCCCCAGTGTCTAAGTGTTTGGCTACTAACAAGACGTGAATGTTGATTCCACCAGCTGCTCCTTGGAAACCCTATGGGGTAGCTCCACTCTGTCAGGTTTGGCTTTGCTTTTTATACTGGGGCTTCCTGCTTTTTCCAGAAAATGCTCAATTTTTGAAGACCAGTTAGGATTGTTTCCTCACCTGGGAAGATCAGGAGCCTTAGACGAAAGCCAGTTCTTTCCAGGAAGAGAAATGTCTTAGTAATCTAGTGCTGCTGTAACCGAAATACCACAAGTGGGTGTCTTTAAAGAACACAAAATTATTGTCTCACAGTTTAGGAGGCTAGAAGTCTGAATTCAGTGCACCAGCTCTAGGGGAAGGCTCTTTTTCTGTTGTCTCTGGGGGAAGATCCTTGTCTCGGCTTCTATAGCTACTCTGTTCTTCATTCCTTGGTTCTTTGGTGATCCTCACATGTGCTTCTGTCTTCCCTCATTTGTGCTGGCTTGTCTATGTGTCTGTGTTACACCTTACATCATTACATTATGTTTAGGACATACCCTACACTGATATGGCCTCATAAACATAACCAAGAAAACCTTATTCCCAAGTGGAATTACATCCACAGGTACAGGAGTCAGGATTCCAACACATATGGGGAGAGGGGTGGGCATGATTCAGTCTGTAACAAGAACTATGGTGGATTCTAACCTTAATTTGTAAGTGCATTTGTCTAGCCCCTAATGAGCACCTATGATACAAGGTATGTGCCAGGGACTAGTGTTCTGCAGGGAAATGGAACCTAAAGCAGAAGCAGTTCCTATTGCTCTGGTCCTGCTCCAGATATTATTAATCCACCCAAGGGATTTTACAGTCCTCATTTTCCTTATGAAGATACATGTGAAGGATTTACACCCCAGGCCTCATAAACCACCATTTATCCAACCAATGCAACAAACCTTAAGTGAAGAAAGTTCTCTTAACCTGAAGTTTCCTTGATAGGTAAAAAGCATTCTAATGACAGTGTTAGAAAACCTGGGCACAGGATCCCAACAAGATGGCTGGAGGAAGGAAAGATTTAATGGCATCTTCAAGGTGACAAATTTCCTATCTCTTCCTTTGAAAGCTGAACATACCACCTTCAACTTCTACTCCCTTTATTTTCTTATTATTCACCCACTGCGGGCACCTTTACCCAGCTTTTTATGAATTTTTTAAAATTGGTTCTTCTCTGTTTCTCTCCCCTACTATGAATTAGGATGTAGCTCTACAAGGGTGGAGAGCTGTCATGGTGCAGTAGTTAAGAGCTCAGGCTCCTAACAGCACTTAGAATCCACCAGGCGCTCCTCAAAAACCCATTGGGACAGTTCTACTCTGTCCTATAGTGTCACTATGAGTGGAAATTGACTTGATGGCAATGGATTTTTCCATGGGTGGGGTTTTTGTGTTTTATTCACTCTTGCTCCCAGAACAGTCCCCGACACAAGATATGTACTCCAGAAATACGTGTTGGCTGAATAAATGAATGAAAGTCTTTAAACTTCCTGGCTCCACATCTCCATGTTGGGCACAATGGAAGCAGAAGTGGAAAGAGAAAGTTCTGTTTTCTTCATGAGATGGTGAGGAAGATGAAGGATAAAATATGGCTTGTAGTTTTGGGGGAAATCTAAATTGCTTTATCCCTCCATTTTATTCAAACCACTGGCAGCCTCAAAAGATTACAAAATTCAGCGATTCTCAGTGAGTAATGGGACCAGTCTTCAAATCATTATTTGACAGGGTTCGTTCAGTGTTTTTATCTTGTTGGAAGCCCTAGTGATACAGTGGTTAATATTTTGGCTGCTATCAGAAAGGTTAGCATTTTGAATCCACCAGCAGCTCCTTGAAAACCCTATGGGCCGGTTCTACTCTGTCACTTTGAGAGTCACTATGAGTGGGAATTGACTCCTTAGCAACTTTTTTCCCCCACTCTTTTGTTTTTATTGTGTTGCATTTTTCTGTCATCTGTGAAAAGAAGAAAACACACCCTTTCTGAGTCTTGAACTCAGGACCTTCAGATTACGAGACTGACATGCTGCAGGTGTTAACAAGAGGGCTTCTCCTAAAGGAAGGTTCACTGAGGATCAGAGTTTTCGCGTTAGTCTCCAAGGGACACTATTTGGCTAACTTTCAGTTTTTTTTTAATCATAACCATTGTTTTACAAAGTCACTCCATGTAAGCCAAGACTACATCCAAGGATTCCATCACAGTGGCTGTAAAGTCCATACCAGGCCCTAGGAGCCTGTGGGCTGCTGGACCTGGGTCAACTGTATCTAATCTGGATCTTACACCCTCAGAGATCTCAACCACCTTCCAGGTCTCCTTCACTGAAATGAAATGAAATGAAACATAAGAGGTGCTCAGTTAGCATTAGCTGACTGACTGAATGGTTCACTGACTGACTGACTGACTGAAAGGATAAGTAGTTCCCAGCCTTATTTCCAGTCCAAACTTCCTCCTTCACTCTATACCTCCACTTACATCTGTGTGACCAGCTACGTTCCCTTTATAACATCCCCAACTGAACTTATAATACTATCTTCCGTGTTTTTTCAGGATTATGTGTTATTGATTCTACTAAGAGATTTATAATTATTTCATTTAGTCCAGGTGAATTTTGGAAACACTATGCATCACAATCTGCACTTACCCTTAAAGGGAGGTTGGAGAGTGTCCAGTATGGACTTGGGCAGTGGTCTATCACTTAGTTCAGTCGCAGAGTCTCTGTAATGTCATTAGGGATCAGATCCACATATTTGCAGCTCTGAAGTGCATCCTGGAGCTCAGTGAACTTTATGGGTTAGCTTTCCTGAACTCGTCCTCTACAGTCTCAGAGGTACTTTCTTGTTTTTTAGGGCTCCCCTTTTCAGTCCCCTAGCCAGGAAGCTGGTCTTTCTTTCCTGGGCTCTGCCCCACACTCAGTTCTGTGAATGCCTTTAGGGCCAAGCTGCAGGAAGAAAAAAGAAAAATAGGAATTGGACATGTAAGGCCCTCTTGGAATCACAGCTCCTCTGAACTAACAGAAAACAAACTATAAAACGCTAGGTCTGTGTATTGTCAGCGCAGGTATGTAATACACCTGAAGAAGCATGCACTTGGACAATTAATTTCAAAGAGATCAATATTTCCTCATTTACAATAGGTCGAAGTCCAAAGTGCAAAATCTGGAGAATGTGGGCGTCGATCCCACTACCTCTCACATGCTAAGCGAGCGCTCTACCACTTGAGCTAATTCCCCTTGCGCTTTAAGTGCATTATCTTATATTCATTCAGGGATCAAAATGTCGGTCCACACTCCAGTATCCACTATACTGAGCAGTTCAGTGTACCAGAATTTTCCAGGTTAGTAAAGCGAAACCATATGTATCCCTGGTGGCGCAGTGGTTATGTGCTCGGCAGCTAACTGAAAGGCTTGAACCCCCCAGTCGCTCCACGGGAGAAAGATGTGGCAGCCTGCTTCCTCAAAGATTTACGGCTTTGGAAACCCTGTGGGGCCGTCCTACTCAGTCCTATAGGGGCTCCAACAGTCGGAATGGGTTTGGTTTTTAGTAGAATTAAAGCGAAACCAGGAGTCAGCCGAGGGCGGGCCATCTCTGTCGTAGCCTGGGGCAAGATCGCGGTGACTGCCCAGTCCGCTGTGCAGCCAGGGAGAAGAAAAGGTAAATCGGGAAAAGGTCGCGGTGGCAAAGCTCAGGCGCCGCCAACATTTTACGTTTCTGACTTTGAAGAAGAGAAGAGAGGACTTCCCAACTAGAGAGGACCAACCCGGAAAGGTCTGGCTGCTTGGCACAGCTCTTCTAGGTTGACCATCTCACTCTGAAAGGCGTGATTGTCATTTGCCCCGCGCGGCTGTGGCCACCCAGAAGGAGGCAGCGGAGAAGTCTCTCCCAGATTCAGGAAGGCAAACAAGGACCAAGAATTTCTGCTGGGTTTTGAACGAAAGACTTTACAGTCCTTAGGCTAACATGGTAACCTCTATAATCCAGAACTCGTCAATTTGTGAGTTTTCTTTTTCTAATTTCTGAGAGAAAAAAAAAAAATTTTAGGTTCAATTCCCATTATGGTGTGTCGTGTAGAATTCATGTATCCCCATCATATGAGAGAACAGCAAAAATCACCACAGTATTACAAAAAGCAGCCATGGGGGTCATGAGGGAAGATCGTACTAGACTGAAGGAATCAAGACTGGACCTTGAGGAATGCAGATGAGGAGGGAACACAGGCCTGAGAAAACATTCCTTTGTGAGAATACCTCTGTGTGTGTGTGTGTGTGTGTGTGTGTGTGTGTGTGTGTGTAAAATGTTCGTGGAGGAAAGGAGTGATCGAAATGCCTGGACACTTGGAGTTATGTTGGGAAAATATTGTGGAGGCTTAAAAATCTTTGAAGAATTCAAAGTAACATTTTAGGAAAAGGGTTTTAGTTCTAAATGTTAATGAGGTTTGAAACCGTAAAAGTGAAATTGGGAGAAAAAGAAAGAAGTTTATAAAAGTATTTATGGATTGAGGTTTATCCTCTGTTATCCTGTCAGCTCCTGAGGTCCACAGCGTGAGTCTTTCTGCATCTCCAGCACCCACTGCACTGCCTGTTCCAGAATGCATCCTCCACACGTTGTAGAATCAGTGAAAGAATAGACGAATGGGAAGAAAGGGCAAGATTCTAGAGAGGTTGTATGGGAAGACTCTATGGTATTTGTCAAGACATTGAGTGAAGAGATTTGAGGGAGAAGAAGGAGCTAAGAGCACTGGACAGTGTTGTATGGGGGTGGCTGACACAGAACAACTCTGAATTCATGCCTGATGAATGGAAGGCTAACAAAAACGAAACAAACCCAGTGTGGTGTAGTCGATTCCAACTCATAGCGACCCTATAGGACAGAGCAGTACTGCCCCGTAGAGTTTCCAAGGAGCGCCTGGCTGATCCGAACTGCTGAGCGTTTGGTTAGCAGCTGTAGCACTTAACCACTACACCACCAGGGTTTCCCAGCTACACACATATATGAGTGCTTGTTAAATGAACAAATGCATGATTGAGCTGATGTGGAGAAAAACAGATGTTGAGACTGTGTACTAGAGTAAAGGAAAACACACGTTTGTTTGTTTTTTAAATTTTTAGTAGATCTTATTTTCAGAGGAGTTTAAGTTTGCAGAAAAATAACTGAAAACTTACAGAAGCTTTACATATATTCTCTGTCCACCCCCGGTTTCTCCTATTATTTACATTTTGTATTAGTGTGGTACATTTGTTGCAATTGATGAACTAATATTGATATATTATTATCAACTAAAGTCCGTGGTTTACATTAGAGCTCACTCTGTGTTGTACAGTTCTATGAGTCTTGATAAAGGCAGAGTGTCGTGTGTCCACTATTACAGTGTCACACAGAAAAGTTTTATTGCCCTCAAAATCCCCTGAGCTCCACTTTTCATCACTTCCTCCCTCCCCCTGAACCTTCATCAGCCACAGGTTGTTTTTTTTTTTTTTTTTTTTTAATGTATCTGGAGTTTTGCCTTTTCCATAATGTCATATTTGGAAGCATACAATAAGTAGTTTTTTTTTTTTTCTAGACTGGCTTAATTTACTTTGTACTGTGCATTTAAGCCTCCTTCATGACTTTTCATGCCTTGATAGCTGTTTTCGTTGTATCACTGAATAATATTCCATTGTATGGATGCACCACAGTTTGTTTATGCACACACCTATTGAAAGGCATCTTAGTTACTTCCAGTTTTTGGAAATTATGAATAACTCTTCTGTAAATATTCATGGGCAGGTTTTTGTGTGGACATAATGTTTCAACTCATGTATGTATATACCTAGGAGTACAATTGATGGATCCGAGCTTTTTTAAATAAATTTTTAAAAAATCAGCTTCCCATTTCTGGTTTTGCTCCTTAGAGTTATATGACCTAAAGAAAATGATTTAACTCTTTTGAGCACACAGTGCTGAAAAAGTGTTTGAGGTTTGGAAGTTCCTGGCAGGCCTGGATGGCCTGGAAAATGAAGTAGGGCTCTGGCATGTACTGCTTTGAATTTAAAAATGAACCGACAAGAAGTATGTAGGTGTAAAGGTACTGCATGCACTTTGCCTGAGAAAGGGAGGAGCATGTAGACCGGCCACTACAGATTGGCGTGTGTCCCCCAAAATATGTGTTATAATCCCAACCTTATAATCCCACTTGGGGATAATTCTATGTGCTGACATATTGACATGAATCAGGGTTGTATAAGTTTGACTATTAGCAACATAATCAAGAAGCAGAGTGGCGCAGCGGAAGCGTGCTGGGCCCATAACCCAGAGGTCGATGGATCGAAACCATCCTCTGCTATTTTAGTGGAGCCCTAGAGTCAAGTGGCTTAAAAGCTTGGCTGCTAAACAAAAGGTTGCAGTTCCAATCCACCAGCTGCTCCTCGGAAACCCTAGGGGGTAGTTCTACTCTGTCTTACAGGGTCACTCTGAGTTGAAATGAACTCGATGGCAACTGGTTATTAGTAATAAGGTACCATACTTCTCTGAATATTATGACTGCATGGTAAAACAACATTGCAACTTCTGAAACAGAAGTGCTGGGGACTAACCTGTGTATAGTGGTGTGGAGATCTGAAGCTCAACCTGAAATATTTCCCTCAGTCTGCTCTGTAGGACAGGCCAGTAATCTTAAATTCCTGCCTTTGAAAATTTTTCATTTGTATACTCAAATTTGTCTATAAAAGATCTAACTGTCAGTGGTTTCTGGGATTATTTTTGCAGATTGCTTAAGAGCCACAATTTTTTCATCCCCAAATAAGCATAATTTCCTTTCTTAGCTTTTACTCTACGTTCCTATCATTGTATATGCACAAGTAACTTGACATGAAAAGTTCAGGCTTCGAGACAGAACCAGGTTAAAATCTTAACCCTGCCTTTGTTAGCTATGTGAATTTGGACAAACCACTTTTCAGTCACTCCACTAAGACCTTGTCTGCAAAATGGGGATCATACTTCCTTTGCAGGGTCATGAGGATTAAATGAGATAATGCAGGTAAAGCAACCGGTGGATATTTAGGCTGTCAGTAAACGGTAATCATCATTGATAACAACGTTCAACTCCTTCCCAGCCTTCTAAAGGTTCACTTTAATAACTCAAAAACATTTATTAAGCATCCATTTACCAAGCACAATATGATACCCTACAGATTCAAATTTCCTGACATACCCTCAAGGAATTTAACATCTGGTAAATGAGATAAATATATACTGATAGATCACAATAGCAGAGAAATGTTAACTCAGAAATAAGAAAATATGCCAGACCGTAGAAGCAGAGCAAGTCACTCTGGAGGGGAAGTCAGAGGAAGCTCTCCATGACATCACATTTGAGCTGAATCTTGGGAACCCATCCTCTCCCCCTCCCAAAAAAGAAAAACCATTGCTGTTGACTATATTTGTAATCGTGGAAACCCCATGTGTTACAGGGTAGAACTGCTCCCTAGGGTTTTCTTGGCTGTAATATTTACAGAAGCAGGTCACCAGGACTTCTCTTCTGCGGCACTGCTGGGTGAGTTGGAACCACCAATCTTTCGTTTGAGCTGAATCTTGAAGGGAAAACAAAGTCGACCTTGTGAAAAAGAGAATAAAGGGCCATGGGTTCAGGATGTGGAAAGGAATATGTCAATTATCTGAGATTACATTACCATCAATGTTGTCCCTTGAATAAACATACTCCAATCTCTCCTATTTTTTCCTGAACCTATCCATAGAAAGCCTTACATAGTTTTCATTTGGCTTGTCTACCACTCTCCTGCCCTATTAGGTGCACAATATGCATAATGGACATCTCTGGCACCCTCATTACTGCCAAGCAATTATCACATTTTCCTGAAACAAGGCCTTTTTGTACCTGGGTGTTTTACGTTGATCGCTTTTCTCAAAATTATTATCATTTTTTTCCTGGGAGAGCCTCCATTTTTCCCCTCTCACCTGACTTGGGTCCTTGTGGGCATGTGTAGACCATCTTTCCTGAGGGCCTGGACCTGCTGGTGTGTTCCCCTACTCCATCCTGGAGACCCTGAACTTTTTACAAACCTTCTTCTGCCCCCACTGGGTCAGAAAAAGGCCTGAGAGGGTTCAGCTCCTGCCCCCCAATGCAGGCCAGGCAGTCAAGGGCCTGGTTCTTCTGGCCCAGGAGGGTCTCAGGTCTGCCCAGGACCCCTGAGGGTCCAGGCTGAAGGTGGCTGTGGGGGCAGGGATATGGTTGTCAGAACTCGGATCTGCTTTTGCCAGCCAGTCTACTGTGGCTCCCAGGAGCCCACCAGGTAAGAGCTGGGCCATGGGGGTGATCCTGGCATCTAAACCTGCACCCACAAGCCGGTCCGGCTACGTATCACTTCTTCTTTGGGGAAATGCCCACGGGACACCTGATCCACCCTATCCTAGAATTCCAGGCAGGACTGGCTTAAGAGGCTGCAGTGATCCCTGGCTCTCTGTTGATTGTTTTTCTTTTTTTTAAATCGAGGTGAAAATTTACACAACAGAACATACACGGATTCAACAATTTCCACGTGTATAATTCAGTGATGCTGATTATGTTCTTCAGGTTGTGTAACTATTTTTACTATCCTTTTCTAAAACTGTCCACCACCATTAACATGAACTCAGTGTCCACTAAGCAAAAACGGCCCCCTTCCCCTTCTCTCCCATCCTTGGTAACCACTAATAAATAATCTTTGGTTTCTATGTATTTGAAAGGAAAAGAACATTAAACAAAAAAGTAACACATACTAAATACATTCCTTGGAGATGGCAAGTGAAGTAAAAATTTTCATATGCTCTGAAGCCTCAGCTTTCCCCTTATCATCTATACCCTTGAATCACAGCCTTTTTTTTTCTCCTTGGTCTTGTATTGTCAATGTTAGCAGCGTACCTTTTCTCTCTCTCTTTTTTTTAACCCCTCTACCCCCATTTCCAGGAGTATTCCCTTTCTTTTGTTTACACTCTGTTTTCTTTCTCTTTTTCTCTCAGAGGCTCATCTTAGCCTTCTCCTTGAGAGCATAAGTTTGTGGTCTATTCCTGTCTCCCCATTGGCAGGAACATTTCATGACATCATCAGTATGTGAACCCAACACCAAAAAGGGAAAAATGGGATCTACCCTGCTGCCTCAGACATTTAAAAAATGTGCCACCACCATAGTCTCCACCCACCAATACCTTTGTTTCCCTGGGCACATATGTGCCCCAAAAGCTATGGCTGTGCCTTTAGCTCCAAGTGCTAATCCAGGAGTATTGTATTCCTGTATCAAACTGAAAGACATCTGAGAAAAAATATGGTATATTCAGGAAAATAACTGAGAAGATATTAATGGAAACCAGTTTTGTTTTGAGGGTGCAGTGGAACATACTCTACCTTTCCCACTCTTCACTCAATGATTCTGAGATACGTAATTCTTTCTGACACTAATTCCTTCTTAGACCATAGGTAGTGCTTGAGTCTCATAATCTGAAGTTCCTGAATTCCAGCCTTAGAGAGGGCGCTCTGTTTTTCTGTTTTTTTTGTGTGTGTGTTTGTTCCTTGTACTTCGTTCCTGGTACTTCTGTAGATGATAATCACAATTCCCTTTGGAGACAAAATATTCGGACCATTCTGAGATAGCTGTACTTACTTGGAGTTGGGCCCGAGTCCCTTCTCTTCTAGAATATCAAATAAGCAAAAGTGTCAGAGCCACACCTTTCCCAGGGTAATCCTCTCTGAGTTCCCCCTTTACCCAAGCTCCCTGCTCCGCAGAGGGTATTTCCTGAGAAGTTCAGGAGATGCTCCACCCTCAGTCAGTTCTGGCTCCACCAAGGTGGTGGCCCTGGAGCTCCCAGAGACCCGCATGGTTCTGCAAAACCATAAAACTTTGATTTCGGAAATAACCAGTTTTCCAAAATAGCCGACAGCGCCAGAGTTAGCCGAAATTGTACCTAAGAAACCAAAAGCCAAACCCACATCCATCGAGTCGATTACGACTCATAGCAACCCTATAGGACAGAGTAGAACTGTCCCATAGAGTTTCAAGTCAAGAAGCGCCTGTCGGTTTCGAACTGCTGACTCTTTGGTTAGCAGTCCTAGCGCTTAACCACTAAGTACCTGGCTATTTTAAAGTTTGGAAATCCTGGTGGCATAGTGGTTAAGTGCTATGGCTACTAACCAAAGGCTCTGCAGTAGGCCCTTCTTGGGAACTCAATGGGGCAGTTCTGCTCTGCCCTACATATAGGGTCGCTATGAGTCGGAATAGACTCGACAGTAGCGGGTTTGGTTTGCTTTTGGCTTTAAATTCTTCAGCTTTGCTCCTCTGTTCTCCCTCGGTCTGTAACAGCGACTTCTCATTGACTACCTTGGAGCTTTACCCTTGAATGCACATGAAGGAAACATTGTCTGTTTTTTTTTTTTTTTGTTGTTGTTGTTGTTTTAATCTCTCTGGTTTTAATTTTATGAGCAACATTGGACATCTCTGAAATGTAGTAAAATTGATCTTTTTGTGTTTTTCCTCCCGTATAGTTCCACATATGACTGGATTGGCAATGTCTTGACTGACACTTCGACTTAATTCATGAAGGAAAACCAGGGAAGTGAGAAGGGAAGGCAGCCCCAAGCAGGGGGTGATGCACAAAGAGGAAGAAGGTCTTCTCCTTCACTTCCCTTCCAGAGCTCTCCCATCCTTGCAGTAGCCTTGGCTTGGTGCCTACTTCTCTGCACCCGGGGGAACAGCTAGATAAAATACTAATGAGCATTTCAATAAATTATCCTACTACACTTTTAAAAATGTGATAACCTCAGCATCCACTAATTCATTTTGCTTGAAAGAGCAAAAGAGCAAAGAAATTTGGGCTCAGTCCATCTTTTTTTATTTGACTGATGATTGAATATTTTTTCCCAATAGACCAAGCTGGTATTGTTATTTTGTAATTAATGAATTACCACACTTATCTTTACTGTTTATCCCTTCTGCTTCCTTCAATATTTCTTTTTTCTTACTTCATTTGTTGAATACACAGCTTATTTAATCATTTGTACTTCAAAAGTATTTACAAATAGAATCTAAAACCAAAGAAGTACCATGAATAATGCTATAAAGTTTCTCAGCACATCATTTTCAAAGTAGTCTGATAACTTACTTTAATGGTTTTTCTAAAGTATGCATTAAGAATTAATATTTTATTGATACACAATTTAGTTATTAAGTTGCTTCTTACTATAATTTTCTATTTGCATCTTGTTTATTTTTATAACTTAATATATAATATCATATGCGTGTATGTATATAATTTTGTAAAAAGTAATAGAATTTACTACCCTTCATTTTTTATTATTAAATTAATTTTTAAAACCTAGTTTTGTAGTATAGAATAAAAATTCAAAGTTAATTATTAGTTATAAAGACTATCATCATATTTAATAAAGCAATTAATATATTATCGAGATTCAAAATACTGAATATAACTTGATTTGCTTATTAATGTCCTATTCAAATTATGTTTTCTAAATGTTTAAAAGGAATAGTGCTAAGTGTGAGAGATCCCACATTGTGAAGTTATTTTAATTGTAATCCATATCCTTAGTCTTCATTTTACTTTTGGGAGGACAAAACACACTTGTCAATTTGCCATGTAGCATGAGGGAAATGGATTTGTGCTGGAATTGATGAGTTATTCTACCTGCCTATAATTTTTAGAAATGTATTAGATTCCTTTAGCTTCCTCTTTTTCATCCCTTAGCCCTAGGAGTAAATTAAGAAAATAGCATAATACTATTTAGCTTTTCCTTGTCAAATTAATCATTCTTGAATTCATATCTGTCTCCCTCCCACCTTTTTATTTCTTTCTTCCAGAATCTTTCTTTCCCAGATACCCCGTTGTAACTCTAGACACTGGGGATATATTGAGAGAACAAGAAAGGACAAGGCTCAGGAAACATACAGTCTAGGGAAGAGATAGACAAGACAGTAATTTAGTGATGCTCTTCAACCAGATACATTTTATGTAGCAGATGAAGCCACAGATGGTATTAATTTAGTCAGAGTGGTCAGAAAAAGGCTCTCTGAAAAAGTGACATTTGTGTTGAAATCTGAATGATTGACAGGGAAGCTGCAGTGCCAACTCTGTAGCAAGACTAGGCAAGTTCTCATTGAAGGCTGTCAGCTGGAGTAAGGGCCTCTGGGGTGAGCCAACCGGCTTATAAAGGAACCCACAAAGGAGCCCAATGACCACCTCTGTGACACTAGGTATCTGTGCAGCTGAGCCAACTGCAAGCACTTTCTCAACCCAATTCTCTACACTGCATTGCTGGCCTATGGATTGCTAGTTTTGCTGAAGAACCTCCCCTTTCCCAGGACTTCTTCATGTCCAGTGCATCATCAAGAGGCGCCTTGATGGCTCAGGGCCCAAGGACTTGAGTCTCAGATGCTTAGCTCAAGTTGAAGGAGAGGAAAGCTGTGAGCTAGGGATGAAATGCCAGGACTCTCACTGCTCTGCAGTAGGAGAACCAGTAGCCTCTCTCCCTTCTTTTCACTGTCTTGACCCCCACCAGAATCTGAGAACTGATGGGGACAAAGCTGCTTTTCATTATTCTCGGTTGGGAGTTTTTTTTTTTTTTTTTGCATATTTTGCATATTTCTGCCTCTAAAAGTGAGAAAAAATCAGCTCAGCTTCTGGGACTGGTACTGGAAAATTATATCTATGTTTCCCTTTTTTAATTCTTGAGGCCTTTTTAAGGATATCTAAGGATTTTTTTTTTTTTTTTAATAAATCTGTACTATCATTACAGTGACCTGTAATGTCCATGATGGTGAGTCTCTGATTGTGGGGCCTAAGACAGACCCTTACACTTCCCTGTTGATCACCTATTTCCAATTACTCCCTTGCTCCATCTGTACTGTCATTACAGTGACCTGTAATGTCCATGATGGTGAGTCTCTGATTGTGGGGCCTAAGACAGACCCTTACACTTCCCTGTTGATCACCTATTTCCAATTACTCCCTTGCTCCCACTCTTCCCACATGAATTTTCTCTAAAGATTTCACTGGGTGTCAGAATCTTCCTTCACAGACTCTCTCGCTCTTCATGCCCCTTCCCCATGCCCATGAAACTGGGACATCCCAGCCTCACAAATTCTCTCGTTTGTCTCGCCTTTCTATGGGGACAACCATAGCTTCCTTTTTTCCCAGGATGTTGTGTGGTGTCGAGTCAATTTTGACTCATAGTGACCCCATGTGATAGAATAGAGCTGGTCCATTGAGTGTCCTAGTCTATAATGTTTACAGGAGTAGATCTCCAGGTCTTTCTCACATAGGCTAAAAAAACTAAACCCTTTGCCGGTGAGTTAATTCCAACTCATAGTCCTGAACTGCTCCATAGGGTTTCCAAGGACCACCTAGTGGATTTGAACCGCCAAACCTTTGGTTAGCAGCCTTAGTATTTAACCATTATGCCACCAGTGTTTGCCTTAGGCTACAGCCCTACAAAAATTGATGAAAATGTTCAGGGCAGTTGAGTACACAGAAAATTGCTTTGCCTTACTCTACTTTCTGGAACTTACTCTAGCCTGCCTGGGGTCCTGTCCCCACCACACTTTCCCTGATTTCCTTGGTCCTTGTCATGTTTTCAGCAAGAGGAAAAACTGGAGAATGCGGGTATGGATCCCACTACCTATTGCATGCTAAGTGAGTGTTCTATCATTTGAGCTAATTCTCCTCATCTTACTCTGCTTTCAAGATTTTGGTTCATTTGCAATTCAGATAAACAAATGTTATGCCCTCTTGACACCAAGATTGAAGCCATGATCCAAAAGCAGTAACTGCTTAGCATCTCAGAAACTGCCTTGTGCAATAATGAGGGAGCAATCATTGATTTGAGAGGTTACTGTGGGAAATTTCTTTTTTCCATCACATTTCATACTTCCTGATTTCATGGAAGAGAAGAGAGCATGTCTTATCTAGGGGAGGCCACACGGATGACTGCCGGGTTGATTAGCACAGGTATCCCAGAATGATTTGTGGCACTTTTGTTTAAAAAGAGTTATTATTATCAACTGAGTATTGATGAAGTGACATCTAGGAGAGGGTTTGGAGTCAGTGTTTCCAGACTCCACTTTCACTTGCCATCTCCCAGTGCAACTGAACCAAGACCAAAAGTACTGCTGTGGAGTGGATTTCGACTTACAGCAACTGAAAGGACAAAGCAAAACTGCCTCATAGGGTTTCCAAGGCTGTAAATCTTTATGGACGCAGACTGCCACATCTTTCTACCCTGGAGCAGCTGGTAGGTTTGTTAGCAGCTGAATGCTTTAACCACTACACCACTAGGGCTCCCCCAGTGTGACTAGCTATGTATAAGTAGAAAACCATGTTTACTGGTAACTTGTACATTTATATGTAACTCAAGCAATTTTAGTTTAAAATTCCAGTTAAATATTCCATCCTTTTGACATGAAAGGGAATTTGTTTTGTTTTTCAGTTGCTGACAAATAATTGTAAGAAAGAAATCAATGTTCAGCTTTAACTGTTGACACTATAAGATCTATCTGGAAACAGGTGGGGACCATGCAGTGTTGGAGAGTTGTTTAGTCTACTGCTTCCTGTTCCTCCCAATCTCCTCCCCAAAACACTGTAAGTCCCTTGTGCTCCACATTCTCCCTGAGCAATCCCATCACGAAAAAACCTTCAGCTTTTCCAGGCCGGCAGCACTGGGTTTTCTCCCTGGTATCTGGAGGCAGTACACACCTCCCCGGGCTCAGTTATTTCAGAGTATTGTGATAGATTTTCTTTCTGACCTTCAACCACACAGTAATCTCATTTGCACAGTGTGCTTGTACCATACATGGAGATCTCATCCATGAAATCCCACTTTTATTGAATGAACAAATAAGTTATTTAGATGTCTTGATTAAGAGAGTAGTCAAACGAAACTTTGAGATTGGGACTACCTGACAGAAACTTGATCCAGGGCCTGATAGATTTGCAAGACATCCCCTATCCAAGAGTTGGCACTCGGAGAAGTGAGGACATTACGTACAGAGTGAACAGCAGAGAGTATTTTAACAGCTGGTCTTTGTAGAACCACAGGCCTGCTGATAAGGCTAGAGCTCCCTCTGGTTACAGTTCAGCCTCTATCTCCCTTAAAGCCTTGTGCCCCAGCAGGCATTGTTTGGTCTTCCCTCACAGAGGTTTTGAGCAATAGGTAGCTGGGAAGTGAATACTGGGTTCCTGTTCCTGTGGCTTGAGTCCCTTTACTCCAGAACTGTAGGCATTTGGTGGTGCACTTCAAATTTCACTCCCTTGCCTGCAGGCCAGTAATACCCATGGGACTAACGGAGGCTGCCTGCCTGGGATTCCTGTTTCACTTCCCTTGTTGCGTCTCTAATCTAGTCCTATCTCCACTCTCAACCTTGGGCAGATAGGTGAGTAGCTTTGATAGGATTAGAAAACACTTTAATTTTTAATATCTCCTTTATCAAGGTTTCTGTAATCCTGAGCATTTTTAGTTTCTGGCCCTGGACATCCAAATTATCTTTGTAGGTGAAGACTCCTGTTGAGAGTTCAGAGAGTTTGGTCTACAAATTGGGGATAAATAATATGAGGAATTCACATTTGTCTTTTTTCAGAGGAGACC
Organism: Elephas maximus indicus; assembly: GCF_024166365.1. Classification (NCBI taxonomy): domain Eukaryota; kingdom Metazoa; phylum Chordata; class Mammalia; order Proboscidea; family Elephantidae; genus Elephas; species Elephas maximus. The sequence goes on from NC_064819.1 coordinate 75,726,445, forward strand.
ACTAAGACAGATATTTAATTTTAAAATTTTGCTATTTTGAATAGGTAATACAATCACGTAGTTGAATGTTCAAGAAGTTTTCCAAAGGATAATAGCAAAGAATTTCCTTCCCAGCTGTGTTCCTTGGCATTCAATTCTCTGTCCCAGATGCAACCAATGTTATCAAATGCTTATGTGTCTTTCCAAAGACTATTTAAAGAATGTATAAGAAATGATCTATTTACCTAAGTGTATTTTTGGGTAACTGACTCCTTTCTGCATCCCTGGTGGTGCAGTGGTTAAGAGTTCGGCTGCTAACCAAAAGGTCAGCAGTTCAAATCCACCAGCAATTCCTTGGAAACCCTAAGGAGCAGCCCAGTTCTATTTCCTATAGTGTGACTATGAGTCAGAATAGACTCAACACCAAATGGGTTTGGGTTTTTTTTGTTTGTTTGTTTGGCTTCTTGCTGGACCTTACCCTTTTAAGTTAATCAAAGATTCCATTGTATAGATCTCCCAAAATATATTAAACTATTTTATAGGTGGGCCTTTAGGGGGTTTTCAGTCCCTTGGTATTACAGCTATTGCTGCGATGATTATCTTCATACATACACTTTTCTGGCATCTGTCAAAGAGTACTGTAAGAAGTGAAATTGCTGGGTCAAAAGAATATGTGCATTTGTAATATTGAATTGTAAACTTAAACATCAGGAGAAGAGTTCTGGTATTATGCTACTGGACCTGGCAAAGATGCTGAATAGATACACAGAGTACTGGTGATGGCATTAGATAGATGCATTCATCCCTCCATCCCTTCAACACATATTTATTAAGGGTCCACCTGAAGTGTTAGGCTCTGGGGCTCTATATTATATGTTAGTCTTGGGGATTCAGGCCCCAGCAAGACAGTGTTACAGTTTTGTATGGGGGGACAAAAAATAAAAATAAGGTAATAAACCAGATGATTTCAGAAATGATGGAAGTAAAATGCATGATGTGATTCAGGGAAGGGCTTCTGAGAAGACAAATTTAAGGTGAGCCAATTAATGGAAAAGTCAGGTATGTGAAGACTCTTGAGACTTCCAAGCAGAAGGAATAGCTATGCAAAGGCCCAGAGGCAAAATCAGCTGGGGCTACTGAAGAGGAAAATAAAAAAGAAGGTAGTGTTTCTAATTCAGACAGAGAAGTTCAATGAAGAGAATTTAGTGAAACACTGAATGCCCATGCTGATAAGGGATATGAAAGTCCTTGGGTCTGTGTCTTGGGCAATTGCATGGATGATGGTGTTTTTCTCTAAGACTGGAACTTCTTTAACTCAAACAGTTTGGGGAGAGAAACTACTGGGTTGTCTTTACGTCCTATTAGTCCTGAAATACACATGGGATGGGTAAGTGGAGATATCAGTAAGGGAGTCAGGGATTAAGGGTGGAACTCAATGGATGTGGCCCTCCAGAATACAGATAGGGGTTGTAGATGAAGGCAGGAAAAATAAACTCTATAGGGACACACTGCTTAACAGGTTAACAACTAGTGACATGTGCCTACAGAGTATTTGAAATGTGGCTAGCCTATAATGAGATGACACAAGTGTAAAATACATATTGCATTTCAAAACTTAGCATGAGAAAAAATACTTCTTTAATAATTTTATATCGATCATTTATTGAAATGAAAATTTAATAAATAAAATATGATATCAAAATTAATTTCATTTGTTTCCGTTTACCTTTTTTTAATGTGTCAAAAAAATTTTTTTTTATTAGAACATTTAACGTTGTATATGATGCATACTGGGTAGCTCTGGGATAAGGTAATAGTTCAGAACATTCTTGCAGGGAAGGGGTCACAGTTACAGAAATATTTACATAAAATGTCTGAACGGCTACAGATACCCTAAAGTTAGGTTAAGATGAGAAGGGGGCTAAGGATAGAATCTCAGAGAACACTTGTTCTTAACAAAAAGGTAGAGAAAAAGTGGAGATGGACCAGTTCAAGAACTACTTTAAAACAAACAAACAAACAAAAAAAAAAAACCATTGTCACAAGTACATTCCGACTCATAGCAACCTTCATAGCAACTGCCCTATAGGATTTCCAAGGAGCGGCTGGTGGATTGGAACTGCTGACTTTTTGGTTAGGAGCCGAGCTCTTAACCACTACGCAACCAGCGCTCCCAAAACTTCTTGGTGTTACATAAATCCAGGAAACAGACGATTCTCATGGGGGCTAGGGGTGGGGCAAGGAATAACGGTCATATTTCAAAAGTAAGTTAAAAAAAAAAATTTCCCGTTGCACTTTACAATTTTAAAGACACTATTCCTGTCGGCACTGGTTTTTTTTTGTTTTGTTTTTATCCCTGTGGCATTGATGAGAGCAGTTTTAGTGAAATTTGGGTCGAGGCCTGAGTATCAAGAAGTGCCAAGCCTGGAGCAGAAGTGGAAAGAAATGGAGGCTGGAACCTGGGGTTGTGTTCTCTGCGGGGAGTAGTAACACAGGGACAACAAAGGCTCCCAGATATCTTAGGAGAGAAGCTCTAGGCGTCAACGGAAGAACAGAGTCAAATTGAGAACAGAGTATACAAATCAAGAGCGAGAAGCCAGTCGAAACTGGAGAATGCGGGCATTGATCCCGTTACCTGTCGCATGCTAAGGGAGCGCTCTACTATCTGAGCTAATTCCCCAATGTTTGTGGGCGAGCTTTTATATCACAGCCATTCGCTTTCCTGGTTACCTGGGGCTGCAGGGAACTTTAGGCCACCAAGCCCCAGCCAGGACAGGATTGAGGGCGGAGCTCCGCAGATAATGCCTGGGACAAAAACTTCATGAGCCGGAAGGGTGAAGAAAAGCGATTACCGGAAAAGCACATAGAGGAAAACCTTGCTTCTCCCTCCCAACTTCTCCTCCTTTATCTCCAGAAAGTAAAGAGAGCACATTCCGGGCGGGGAACTACCCCCGCGGCCAGCAAACTCCCAGGCCTACTTACACAGCTATCCCAGCGTGAAATAGAAAAAAACGTGTTTAATAAAAAAAAAAAAAAAAAATGTTCTCCTGTGGTCTATATATGGGGGATTGCTGAAAGGAATCAAATGGTGGCAGAAGGAGGTTTGGGGGATGGAAACAGAGGGACGGATAGAGGGGCAAAGCCTGAGGGCCTCAGGAGCTCCTGAACCCAGCGCATGCAGAGACCGAATGTCCCCATCAGCAAGATGAGCTCTGCTCTGGCCACCTGAGCTGAATGCCAGGTGAGATGTGGTTAATACAGACCCTCACGCAGTTTCTTTGAATGTGGCATAATATTGCAATTTCAAAAACATTTTTAAACGTGGCTCATCTTGGAAGTTAGAGGAAGATCTCGTTCCCAATTTATTTTGGGCACGTTTTCGTCAGAAAGAGCCCTTCAGGGAGATGAGTAAAACAAACAAACAAAAAACCCAGTGCCGTCGAAGAGAGATGAGTAGAAGAGTTAATTGTCACTTTCTTTATAAAAGCATATCTGACCACCCGAATTAATATGCCAGCCCTCACCTTCACACATGCTCGTCCCAAATCTCTCTGCTCTGTCTTTCTCCATAATACCTGGTCAACTGTCAGAGAAGCAGATAGAAAAGAAATTTTCTTCCGCTCCCTGCCCATGGCTTGTCAATGTGAGTAAAGACAAAAAATCAGCACACCCAGACTCTCCTACTTGTGCCTCCTGACACAATTCCCAGGGTGTTCCTTTTACTTAGTCACCAAGAGGAGAAATTTTATTTTCCCACAAAAACATTTTTTAACTTTGGGCTGAAGGCCAAAAAGGTATATTTGGAAAAGTTTTTTTTTTTTTTATTTTACCACTGTGTTCCTTTTTTTTTTTTTGTATACAATGTTTAATTTGTTTTTCAAGCTTGGCACAGAAGCACAGAACACAGTGGCACTGCCCTCACAAAGCCTGGTAAATCCGAATACCATTGAGTAACCAAGGAATTAGGGGAGGGAACGGGAGCATATAAAATTGGAGAATGCAGGCGTGGATACTGCTACCTCTCCAATGCTAAGTGAGCACTCTATCACTTGAGCTAATTCCCCTCGCTGTCTCCTTACTGGGTTCATTTTTCTATCAGAAATCCAAACATATCTCCATGTCCTACTTTGCTTTTTCGTTTGTTCGTGTTCTACAGAAATTTCATGATTACCAGGTCAGGGAAGGGCAAGACCCAGAGTAGGCCTTCTCAGAGACAGCCTCAAAAAAGGAGCACAGTGACAAATTTATGCTCAGAACTGGGAACGTGGGGAAAAGGAAGACTGAGACAGACCTCTTCAAGAAAGCTCTAGCTCTGATTCAATTTCACTCTCCCCACTCTGTCCCATAAGGTCGCTATTGGAATTAGAATCAACTAGACTGCACTCAACAGCAACAACATTAGGTGAAAGAGAAGGGAGCTCGTCCCTAATTAGCACAGTTATCCCTAATGCTCTGCTACCTACATCACCTTTTAGTAATACCTTCTTCCCCAGCCCATCCCATAAATCTGGAAATAAGCCCCAACATCCTCCCCTTTATTGCTCTTCAAATAACTAATCCTTTATCTAATATCTGGGCTACTAATTGATTTCTGCATTAGGAGGGTTGAGGTCTGTTATGTGTTTCTTCCTTGAGTCTGGATTATAATGATTACCTTTTTTTTTTTCAGAAGTAATTAGACGGTAATTATAGTAATTACCTTCTTTTTTTCAGAAGTAATTAGACGGGGAGCTCACACTAATAAATTTTATAGTGTTTGGTATTATAATGCCTATATGTTAAAATCTGCTTTATTGAGACATAATTTATACATAATAAAATGTGCACATTTTACATGTGTAGTTAATGAGTTATGACAAATATGTAATCATGACCATAATTAAGATATAGAGCATTTCCATCATATGAGTGTGCCTCATCTCGTTCCCTCAGTGTCCTCTCTCACACTCCTTCACCATGAAATCATTGGAATGATTTCTGTCAATGCAGATGAGCCTTTCCTGTCCTAGAATTTCCTGCAATTGGAATCACATAGTATCTATCTCTGTTTCTTTTTTTTTTTTTTTTTTTGTCTTCACTCTGCATGTTTTGGAGACTCATCCGTGTTTTTGCATGTATCAGTACTTTTTTTTTTTTTTTTTTGCTGACTACTGTTGCATTGTATGAATATGCCAAAAAATATATATTTAAGTTTGTTGCAATTACAGATTGTATTCTCTATTAAATCCATCATTTTACATTTATTAAGACACCATATGGTCTATCTTAGTGAACATAATATATTGACATATCTATTTTTTTTATTGTACTTTAGATGAAGGTTACAGAACAAACCAGTTTCTCATTAAACAGTCAGTATACACATTGTTCTATGGCATTGGTTAACAACCCCAGGACATTGCAACACTCTCCCTTTTCAACCTTGGGTTTGCTATTACCAGCTTTCCTGTTCCCTTCTGCCTCCTGGTGGCATAATGGTTATGTGCTACGGGTGCTAACCAAAAGATCAGCAGTTCAAATCCACCAGGCGCTACTTGGAAACTCTATGGGGCAGTTCTACTCTGTCCTATAGGATCACTATGAGTGGAAATTGATTGGAGAGCAATGTGTTTGGGTTTTTTGGTCTGCTTCTTAGCCCCTGACCCTGGGCTGGTGTGTCCCTTTAGTCCTGTTTCTATCTAATTTTCTTGTTTGCCTGTCCCATCTTAGTTAAAATTACCTGGCTATAATATCATCAGTGCTGTAACAATCTCTTAGCTTATCTTGCTATCTACAAGATTTCCTCCATTTTTTTCTTCATACTACACCCCACTGAATGTTCTTCCAATTGCAGATCTAGTTACGTGACTCATTCCTTACAGATTTTGAATGACTTCCTACTATTATCAGCATAAAACCAACACTCTTGCCTGTATTATTGCAACATTGAATCTATACGCAGTCTCATTTCTTCTGCTAGAATTCACACATACCTATTTCCAGCTCCTCAAAGCAATCAAAACCTAGATACTGAATCTACTCCAAGCTTTGGCATTATTTCTGTATGCCTGACACAGACCCATCATATCCTCTCTCACCAGCTTTCCTTCACCCCCCTCTGCCCTCAGTGATTGGGATAGGGTTCCCTCAGGAGTCTGTGTGGTCATAGTCAATTTCTAGGCTGTCACAAAACTGTAGTTTGCCTGTTTATCTTCTTTATTAGGTTGTAAGTTTCTAGAGAGCAGAAATTCTCTCTTATTCATATCAGTATACATGGCACTTACAGTGTCTGGTCCATAATGGTTATTCTCAATGGTGTGCTGATTACTAGACCACCTCCACAACAATACAACCTGATTTGCAGCATTTTGCAGTTCTGTTATAAATGCTCCTACCGTGGCTGATTTCAAACTACCAATAGTTTAACAACAGCCTTGCAAAATTCCTGAATATTTAATAATCAGCTCTCATAAGCCAGTGCGAGCTGGATCCAGAACATATTTATTCTAGGAATTTTTTAAAAATAAATAAGCAATTAAAGCATGAGTAGGTTTGTAAGGATGTAGGTGAAAGTTGGGAGATAAATCCAACGTCCTATTTAGACAGACAGGAGGAGATACTGTTTCCTCTTCAGTGTGCCAGAGTTGGAAGCCTTGGAGCTCCAGACTGTGGGACGACTTCAACGTTCTCCTCAAATTAGTTAGACAGGAACCATAGAGCTTCAAATCATGATTCTGGTTCTACAGAATTATATCCACATCTTTCAAAAAATTGACAAGTCTATTTATTTCGAGACATTTTATATTCAGGGATTGAAAATTTGGGGGGGAAGGAAAATTTTCCAGCTCCTTTGGCTTTATTATAATAGAGTTGCAGGCTGTGTTCTTATCCAAATGAGATTTGAGGAATCATGAATACTATGTTGATTTTTTGCATGCCTTCTCTAGTTCTGGAAGCTCAGCACAAAACAAACTAAACAAAATCTGGCGTTATACATATTTTCTGTAGAAAATAGATGTAAAAGAAGACATATTTCATTAGTTAACATTGAGAGTCCTGTTTTGTGGATGGGGACATTACAAATAACTTCTCTGAGCTAAGAGCAGACGCACAGATAGCCATTAGACTTAGCTACTTAGAAATTTATGTAAAGGTGACATATATTCCATTCTCCCTGTATATGAAGCATTTATCAAATAGGCCCAACACAGATTTTCAGCTTGAGCTAGTCTGTTAGAAGAAAGATCTAAGTGCTGAATGCACTTGGAATACAATAGGCACAAACTAGTGTCTACTTTTTAGTTCTAGCTTTCTTTTCTTCAATACATGTAATAGCCAATGTCTTTGTCATATTTAAATGGGTTACTTTCTAAGTGGAACAATACTTAATCGCCCCATTTAAGTTTACCAACCCTCAACTGTCCCTAACTCCCTTCACTGTATCATGATTCTCCATAGTAGACAGCATCATCTAACATTGCTATTTTGCTAATTATTTTGCTTACTTTTTCTACTAGAAAAATAAACTCCATTACAAAAAACAAAGCAAACAAAACCCCAAACCTGTTGCATGCCATCAAGTGTATTCTGACTCCGTAGAACTGCCCTATTGGGTTTCCAAGGAGCACTGTTGGATTCAAACTACTGATCTTTTGATTGGCGATTGAATGCTTAACCACTGTGCCTCCAGCAGTGTTAGTTTTTATTGCTTATTAGATCATCCTAAAAACCTAAATTTTTGCCTGGCACATGGTAAGCATTCGATTAATACATCTTAAATTAAAGAGTGGCTAATTTAATGCATTAATAATACATAGGAGAAATGGATGTGATACAGATTATAGTTTGTTTTTTTTTTTAAGGGAATCAGGGCAACTGTAGGATAAAGGATATTTTTGCTAGACTTAGAGATAAGAGACTGAGCTCTGACATGAATATTTTGGAGGTGGAGAATAAGAGGGTGGATGGAAGGCAGCTTCTTGGACAAAGACGTGAAGATAAATAAACAAGGGACCAGAAAAGAATAAGCACGTAAATTACTGTTGTTCTATTTAAACACGCAAAAAAAGTAGTTTGACATGCAGAAGGTGAGCCAATGGCTTGTACCTTCTTTAACAATTCCCATCTTGAACCCTTTGTATAAAATTTTATACATGACAGATTTAGCAACTAAATGTATAAGTCCTTTATTTGGCTAAACCACATCCATTAGTACTTTCTGTTCCAGCCATACTGAATTATGCGCAGTAACCAAACTCTATCACGCTGATCCTTACCATGGTATCTTACTTGCCATGTTGCTTCCTCTACCCTCTCATTTTGTAAATCAAGACAACTCTTCATTATGAATCAATTAAACTCAGCTATCACCTCTGCAGTGCTTCCCTTGATTTCTAAGACGAGTTGGAACAATTTTATACTTACACCCACTAGTCCTTGTCTATTCAATACAACAGTTTCAATTGATAGCTTTTCCTTTTTTTTTTTTTTAATTAGCAAGAGAAACTGGTACAGTGTTAGTTTTGGAAATGATGGGTGATTCAAGAAAATTATCGTGGACTTTGGACTTTTTTGTAACTGAGTTTTCTTCCCTGACTTGGCTCTAATAACTGATCTGACTTTAGCTAATCTTGGTTTTCTACTTTCCCATGGATAAATAGATATATGACAATCACGCAGGCTATGTTTCTAAAATGTCTACCACATAATATATTCTTATTAAGTGACAGCTGTTAATATTTACAATGCTAATAACAGATACAGCTAATGAATACACTTCACTTTTCTCTGTGTCACCCCGACTTTAGCAGTGAATTGCTCAGTAGAGGGGGTTCAGGAGCCTTAGGTTACTTTTAAAAACGCCATTCGAATCTTAGTTACATTTTAAATCATGTTCCATGTCAAACCAGATGGAATTACTCTTTTCTATAATAATGGAACAGTTAATAACGTGTTGTAACCCTGCCCCAATTCATAGACTTTCTCAAGAGAAAACTGCCTTTCAAAACCCTTTTAAAACTGACCATTCCCGAAGCTGACTCTTTAGACTAAGATTGGACTGGACTATAAAACATAAAATAATACTCCTGAAGAGTGTGGTTCTTAGTTCAAGCAAGACTAAATGGGTGGCTGCTGTCCAAAGGCAGGATGAGAAGGCTGAAAGGAACAGGAGCTAGTTGGATGGACATGGGAAACCTGAGTTGGAAAAGTGGAGTGTACTGCCACATTGCAGGGATTGCAGCTAGTGTCACATAACAATATGTGTATACATTTTTGTATGAGAAATTAACTTGTACTGTAAACTTTCACCTAAAGCACAATAAAATAAATAAATAAAAGCTTACCAGTGGCCATCTGAGATAGAGCTATCAGTCTCTACTCATTTGGAATAAAAAAGCGAGAAAAAGAAACAAAGACTCAGGAAAGAAAGCTGTTTATAGGACTAACAGGCTACATGAATCACAGCCTCATCTATCCTGAGACCAGAAGAACCAGACGGTTCCCAGCTACCATTATAGACAGTTCTGATCAGGGCCACAATAGGTGAATCTTGATAGAATGGGACAAAAATGTGGAACAGAAGTCTTAAAAAGTTCAGACCTACTGGACTGCTTGAGACTAGAGGAGTCCCCAAGACTATCGCCCTGAGAAATCTTTAAAACTTAAACTGAAATTAACCCTTCAGGTCACCTTTTAGTTAAATAATAGATTGGTTCATAAAATAAAGAATATCACCCATGAGTAATGAGTTTCTTTAAAAAAACTCCTTTCATGAGACCAAAAGGTCAAAAATTATTCTAAAGCAAAGATGATAGGGTAAGATGGTAGTGAAACTGAAATGAAAATGGAACATCCAGAACAGAATGAATCAGAAAGATGATACATTGTGGAAAATGTAACCAATATTACTGAATAATTTGTGTAGAAATTGTTAAATGGGAATCTAATTTGCTGTGTAAATTTTCACTTTAAAAACAATAAAATATTATTTAAAAAAAAAACTTTTAAAGCTAATGCCTACACAAGGATTGAATTTTGCCATGTTCTGTCTACAGGTGGGAGGTGTCTTCAATAACACATTCAGTTGGTATTCATTCATTAACAACAGAAAAGGATAAGGTGTATCTAGGAAGAAGTCCAAGGGAAAGCAGTCTCATCCTCAGTGAGCCACAAAATTAAGTTCCAAAAGCTAAGCTTGTGTTGTTGGTATGGTCAGCTTCTGAAAGGCACCTTTGCTCTTTTGTGTAATACCAATGCTCTTACGGTTCTGTTAAGAAAAGCGGTGAAGAGCAGCTCTGATCTCCGTGTGAGAGTTTTTCTATGAAACCAGATTCCAAGTAAGCTAAAGAGGCAGGAAAAGGTTAAGAACAGGCTCAACCAGACCTCCATTATGACAAACTGAGTCCCATCTTAGAAAACGGAAGGCTTCAGGGATTTATACAAAACGTGGGTGGGTTTGTGTGTGGAGAAAAGAATGCAGAGACAGTGACTGAGAAACTTTTTTTGGGCCATTAGAGAGTTCCCATTTGACACTCTTCCTGTTAGTGAGAAAGGAAGCAGGAAGGTCCTGTGTCAAGCCTATGCCATGGGAAGCTTCTTACATTCTCTTCTCTGGAGACATGCCTGCTAGTCAGCATGCCGTGTTCCAGGGAAGGTGGAAACCTTTCCCTGCCTCGTTATTCATGTGTGTCTCTTCTCCCAGTTTTTCACACTAAAATTCTCTTTTTATACATTTCTCCTTACGTACATTTCTTCACTCTGAATTGATTCCTACCCATAAAGTGTTTTTTCATCAAAGTAATAGAACTTATTAATTAACAAATTAGCATATAAAGTTTTTAATACACGCTTTTGTATTTTTTTCTTAAAAAAAACTTACACAGTATTATAACACAGCATTATGTATATTACTTTCTTACTGAATACATCCTGGACATTTTCCAATTATCTTTTATATAGGTCTGCCTCACTCAGATGAATGAAAAACCAAAACCAAATTCACTACTGAGTGTCAATTCTGATTCATAGCAACCCTCCAGGGCAGAACCCCCTATAGGGTTTCAAGGAGTGGCTGGTAGATTCAAACTGCCAACCTTTTGGTTAGTAGCTGAGGTCTTAACCCCTGTACCACCAGGGCTCCACTCAAAAAAATTTTTTTTTTAGCTGCAGAGAATTCCATTGAATGCAAGTACCATAAGCAGTCAGTGGGGATACGGCTTTTGCTCACCAATTAAGCATACGTACAGTTTCTGAATAATGTGGATTATTTTTAGTGATGTTTACTCTTCCAGACATGTCTGGGATTTTGATGTACTGGCTGAGTTTCTGGAGGTTATTTTTTATTAAGTTTGTTTTGTGTCTTTAGTGTATCCATGATCTGTTTATTTGGCAATATTTTCCATTTCTTTCTAGAGTCCTTGGCATTTGGTATTATTTTGGACTGGTTGCCAAGTTGTAATCTTTGTAGTTCTTTAAGCTTTTCTGCTGGGCTTGATCTAGGCTTAGTATACTGCCTGGACTTTTGCATGGTAATACTTTATGGTGAAAGTCTCTCAGTAGCCCCTTGCCCTTTTTTTTATTTTTTTCAGTTTCCACCAACTTTGGCCTCCAACACATGCCACCATTCTTATAAAATAAGTAATTGTGTAGAAAGAGTCATATTATATGCACTATAGTTCACCTTACATTTTTTTAACAATTTATTTTATTTGTTGTCCTTGAGTATATACGGAGCAGAACATACACTAATTTAGCAATTTCTACATGTACAGTTCAGTGACATGGTTCAAATTAAGCAACCATTCTCACCGTCCTTTTCTGAATTGTTCTTCCTGCATTGACATAACTCACTATCCTGTACGTTTCCTATCTATCTTTCAAGTTGGTGCTGTCAATTTGCTCCCGTATAAATAGTTCTTAAAAGAGGACAATGCTCAAGGCAGACATTCTTTACTAGTTAAGCTAAAGAGTTATTTGGTTTTAAGAAGACTTCAGGGGATACTTTTGGTTTAAAGTTTCAGGATTACCTCAGGGTAATAGTTTTGTGGGTTCATCCAGTCTCCCTGGCTCCAGAAATTCTGGATTCCATGAGAATTTAAAATTCTATTCTGCAATTTCTTCTTTTTTTCAGGATTCGTCTATAGAATCTTTGATCAAAACGTTCAGGCACCATCCAGTCCTGGTCTCATGGCAAAGAAGGCAGTTGCTCATGGGGCAATTAGCCACACGTTCCATTCCTGCTCTTATTCCTGACTCACCTTCCACTTCTTTGCTCCAGATAAGTGGAGGCCAATTGTTGTACCTGGGATGGCCATTTGCAACCTTTTAAGACCCCAGGCACTACACAACAAACTAGGAAACAGAACAGAAGCACTAAACACAATGTTAACAAACTGGGATTCCTATAAAACTACGACCTCATACTTCTAAACCAATAGGTCAAATTCCATGAAGTTTGATTGTATATAAACTTATTACAAATGTAATCAGAGAGACCTTTACATATCAGTGTATGGAATGCTTCATTCTTCTTAAAGATGGTGAAGAGTAGAAGAATATTGCACTACAGAAAATACCATATTTATTTAATCAGTTCCCTAATAACAGACATATAGATTGTTCCCATATTTTGCTATTCCCAGTGCTATGGGCTGATTTGTGTCTCCCCAAAAGATATGTTCTCGTCCTTACCCACTTAATTGGATGTTAGTGTATTTGGAAATAGAGTCCCTTGCAGACATAATTAGTTAACATGAAGTCATACTGGAGTAGGATGGGCCCTAATCCAATATGATAGGAGCCCTTTTAAGAAGACAAGAAGCAACAGAGGCAGTTACAGAGGGAAAACAGTTATGTGAAGACAGAGGCAGATGTTGGAGTTATGTTGACACAAGCCCAGGAATCTCTGGGACTGCCAGAAGCTATCAGAAAATACCTACTTTGTGCAAGGAACTTCCTCTAGAGCCTTCAGAGAGAACTTGGTCCTGTCAACACCTTGATTTTATACTTCTAGATTCCAAAACTGTGAGAGAATAAATTTCTGTTGTTTTAAGCCACCCGGTTTGTGATAATTTGTTACTGAAGCCCTAGGAAATGAATGCAATCAGCAATAGTGCAATTGGTTATCTTGTACACATATCAATTTACACACACACACGTATATACACACATATATATACAAGAGTATATGTGGGATAAATTTCTACAGAAATTAAGTTGCTGGATCCAAGGGTATGCAATTTTTTATTTTGGTAGATATTACCAAGATGACCACAGAAAATATAAAAGTTCATACTTCCATTGGCAATGTATGAGAATAGCTGGTTCAACATAGGCTTACTAACCTGAAGTCTTTTTTCCAAAAATGAAAGGTGAAAATCATGATTTTTTTTTAATAAATTTTGAGATACCAGAGATATAATTCAATCACGCAGTTTTGAGAAAGAGTGATGGGGAGACAAAATACAAAATAAATTATATATTCCTCCTTTTCTGCTTTAAGCAAATACTTTCACAAATGTTTCTTCACTCTGAATTTACTCTTCATATAGGATTTTGAATTCAGGAGAAATATTTTAATACCTACTTTGTGGTACGTTATCTCCCAAATATGTATTCTTCTCTTTTTCCTTATTAAAAGAACCCTGATATTGTAGGTGGCCGCCATGAGTAAAAAGGAAAAACTGCATTTCCCAAGTTTCTTTGTATAAGGGTCGTCATGCCACACAGAATTTGCCAATGAGATATTATATAGATAAGTCTTATAGAGAACTCTGGAAAAGTTTTCTCATCCTGATATAGATGTTACTCCTTTTTCCTTGTTCTGTCTCATTCTTGCCTGGATTGTTGAGAGGAGATTGAGAGTGGATTAGTCATTAGACAAGATGAAGGCAATATTCACACCCCAAAGCTGGAAGCTAGAAGGAATCTCAGTGCTTTAATAAATGTAAGCGTCTGTGCAAAATTGTACTGCCAGAGACTTTTTTTTTTAATGAATAAATAATTATTTATTTAGTTAAGCAACTGTTAAATGTATACCTATACAATCCTTAATGGCTACACCGTTAGTTTCTGAAGAGATCTAGCATATTGCCAGCATTTGGTGACGTGGCTGTTCCTGATAATTAAAATGAAAGGACTGACAATGGCATAACCAGGTGTTAGTAATATTTCAATATTTAATACTATAGAATGTCTTCCTGATAAAGAAGCTACATAGAAGGGCAAAATACAATCTGTCCAGTAAAAAAAAAAAACACCAGCAGAAGAATACTTTGAATGGCTTTGGCCTCAGGAGTGGTTTTGTGGGTATATCTAGAGTTTTTAAGATACAGAACATGTTTGTGGTGTTCAGGAAGGAGAAGTGCCATGTAGCTGCTGGCCCAGGTCATGAATCCCATAAAGAATACATCTTGCAATATCATGAGAATGAGAAAAATCCATCTCATTATCTCTCTGGGTGGTGGAACTAAGCAATAGTTAGCATAATGCCTAAATCTAGATCTGGTTATGTTCCTGGTGGTTTTGATGGAGTAGAGCAAGTTAGTATTTATCGGTGAACTGAAGATCCAAAAGCACAGAAACCAGTAAAGGTCATGCCAGGGGGTCCTTGGTATGAGCTTCATCCATGAAGCATCTCTGGTCCTGAAGGTGGTGGCCTGGACCACACTCAGGAGGCTGGTGGTGCAGATGGAAAGACCCTGGGACACTCTCCAAAGATAAATAACAATTTTACAACCAATATCACCAAGGAAGTTTATTAAGCCAAATGCAGCTATTGTCTTTGGTATTCCTTTGGTAAAAAGTATCATGGTATTGGTCAAAGCCAGATGACTGAGAATAACGTCAATCTGTTTCTTCTCAAGACTCATGATGAACACATACATATGTTCCACAAATACGAAAGTGTTTCCCACAATGCCAGGTCCAGTTAGAAAAAGCAAGATTGCTCCTTGCAAAATATTACTCCAAAACATCTTCTTAGTTTATGGGCTTAAGAACTATTGAATCAGGAAAATAAACTTTAAGAAATGCAAATAAGGAAAAGTATCACATGTTCCTCAAAATGTTTATCTCTCTGGATCCTTTCGGGGATAACTACATTAAAAAAAGAAGTTGGATACTTGAGTTAATGAATATATACTGTTATGTCCTGTGTTCTCCTTTCTTTCCACTCTTTGCTTTGAAATTCACTTCTTTGGCTTCGGTGCCATATATCTGGAGCAGACTTCAAAATATACATCTTCACCCTAGTTCCCTTACCTGAGTTTCACATCAAATATATGAAATGCTTTTTCATCATCTGCTTCTGCATTCCATAGGCTGGTCTAACTAAATCCATCCAAAACTGACGTCTTTACCTCTCCCAAAATTCCTTCTTCTCCTGAATAACATGTATCAACTGATGAAAGCCGTGCCCTGCAAATTCTGTACGTGGAATTCCAGGAGTTGTTCTTGACTCCTCCATCTCCCTCACCTCACATTTAATCAATTAACATTTCTCATTGATTATGTTCATGTTATCATCTCTAAACTTGATCAACTGATTTTCATCACAAAACTGCTATCTACTTACAGGCTTTGGTGGCTTTCCACTTTTGTCAGCATTAAGTTCAAACTTTAAGTCCTTCATACTTTTTCCCTTTCTTATTACTAAAGTCTTTTTTTTTCTCTCACCATGAGCACGTCCTAAAATGTTTTAAAGTCCACCAAATAATGAAATCTAGGTGCTTCATCTTACTCATGGGGCTTTGCTTTTACTTTTCTGCCTAAAATGGCTTCCTCTGATATCCTCTCTCTTTCTCTTTCCTACCTTAAAGCTAACCTCTATGTATTCTTTAACAATCTGTTTAGAATTTTCATTGTTTAAGTATCCCTCATGCAAAAACCTTCTGTAAGACTCCTTGATATCTGTCTTTACCTATAACCATTAACAGGCTGGGTTGCATTTCTTTATCTATGTGCCTCCTCCATACCTTAAGGACAGAGACTACCTTGTAATCATCCTTTGGTGAATGCTACCCAGCTCAGAGCCTAAGACATAAGAGGCACTCCATAAGTATTCACTGAATACATAAAAATTAGGATGCATAAAAGGATTTAAGGGTTCATATTAACAACAGAAGTGAGTGCAGAGACTATTTGGACAAAATTAACAGGAGGGTGATATTTCTCTGTGTATATTAAACTGGAAAATTTGGAAATTGCAAGGTAATTCTGGCTGGTTATCATAGGTGGGAGTTACATTAGTTTAGTTCAGGTTCTTTTTTTTTTTTTTTTTTGCTTCAGATGAATAGCTAAGTTTGACCCACAAAGCAGTCACTAATGATGCCAGCATGAAAATTAATATGCATATACTTGGAAAGAAAATAAACTGTCCTGACCTTCTTCTGAAATGCAAACATTGGCACTCTTAACAAATAGTGGCAATGCCTAGTTTGAGGAATGCTTTTCAGTTCACCAAAGGTGAGTCACAATGGGTTAGACTACTAACTACTCTGGACTTCACATGAAATGAATTACCACTTATGGCCGTTATGTAACTAGTCTTCTTTGACACTTCTTTTATGGAGAAGGAGATTCTATGTCCCCCTCCCTTGAATCTAGGGTGGCCTAATCACCTATCTATAATCAATAAAATGCAGCAGGAGTGATGACCTGTAACTTCTGAGGCTGGGTTTCAAGAAGGTCATGCAGCTTCTGTATTTTCTTTTGAGACATTTGTTCAGGGAGAAGCCAACCATTATGTAAGAATTCCAACTATCTTGAGACCACAATGCTGGAGAAGCAATGTGTATTCACTTTGACAGTCCAGCTTTGGTCGCAGCTGACATCTAGCCTCCACTGTAAGCCACATGGGTACCCTATATTGGATGTCCAGCCAAACTGGGCCTTCAGATGACTGCAATTCTATCCAATGTCTGACTTCAGTTGCATGATAAACCACAAGGAAGAATGGCCCGGCTGAACCCTTTTAAATTCCTGATTCACAAAATCATGAGGAAATTAAAATGGTGTTTTAAGTCACTGGATTTTAGGAGTAAGTTTTGGCATAGCTGTAGTAATTAGAACATTGCATTTTAATAATAATCTAATGTTAAAAATATACATGCTTCTTCTAGATTTAGAGAACCAACAAAATACTAGGTAATGTCACTATTTTCTGTTGGAAATGATCGGGACTCTTATAAAGTTATATCCATAGTCTATTTAAGAGCCAAAAAGATCCCATATGTGCCATTAGCATAAAAAAGGTGGTAAATTATGAAATTTAAAGTTCTCAAATTGATACATCTTTATTGTTTAATTCATGAATAAAACCACTTTCAAATGTCCCTAGCACAGGAATGTGTTTGAGAATCAGCGTGTTGGATCAGAATGAAGACATAGACACCAAAGTTTCTGGTAGACTGTAATATTAACTTGGTTCAACTTCTGAATTAAAGCCTGCAATTTACTCTACAGATAATAGATTATGAAATCTTCTCTGAAAAGCATTCTGTTATGTAATTTATAGTTTACATAAATCGACCAGCTACTGGTGACATCCATTAAGACATTGGAATCCTGGAGTGAAAATATTATATACATATATATCCTAAATATCATATAATAATTATATAAACCTATTGCCAGCCCAGTTATTCTGACTCATAGCAACCCTATAAGACAGAGTAGAACCGCCCCATAGGGTTTCCGATTAGTGGCTGGTGGATTTGAACAGTTGACCTTTTGGTTAGCAGCCTGAACTCTTAACTATTTCACCATCAGGGCTCCAAAGTATTATATAATAATAATATTTATATATAATAACATTAAAAAACAATTGTTATTCCTTGACTTGCACTAGATAAGACAGATAAAGAGAAAAATAAAACATGGTGCTTCTTTCAAGGAATTTACAGTCTTGTAGCCAAGAATCTAAAGAAAAAAAAGTATTCATGTGTCTCAAAGTATTCAGGTTCAATGGATGCTATTGGAGCACATTATACATAGAAAAAAAAAGCCATGTGCACCTTAGAGTGGGTATTTTCAGATAGAAAATCAGGATGGATTTCATAGAGAATGTAACATTTGCACTGGGCTTTGAAGGATATATAGGATTTTTCTGGTGAAGTTTGTATCCTGGAATGGGGGGTAGGATGTGGAGGGCCTGAGAAGGAAGACTTAGGATACTTCTTTAAAGAAGACATGGAAATAGAAAATAAAGAGACATAGAAGGAGGTCAGCTTATAGGTCATTTTAGCTTTATTGAACAGTAAATGAAAAGTAGATGGGATATGCAATAAGACAAGATAAAAATAGAGGCATACAGATGGGAAAGGAAGAAACTAGCTGTCTTCACTGATGGACAAACAAAAACTGGTGCTCAGTGGTTAAGCACTCAGCCGCTAACTGAAAGATAGACAGTTTGAACCCATCAGCCATTCCATGGGAGAAAATAACTGGCAGTCTGCTGCTGTAAAGATTACAACCTAGGAAACCCTATGAAGGCAGTTCTACTTTGTCCTATTGGGTTGCTTTGAGTTGGAATTGACTCGACGGCACACAACAACAACAGCAACATTGACGGATGACAAGCTTGTCTATGAAAAATATTCCAATGACTGTAGAAGTTACTAGATCTAATATGGGAGTTGAGAAAAATCACAAATACAGGGTCAATATACATAAATTAGATGTATTTCTATACACTAGAAATGAATAAATGGAAATCAAAATAAAAAAATACCATTTATGATAGCTTGAAAAACAAAATAGTGATAAAACTAACAAAATATATGTAAGATTGTACGATGGAAATCACAAAACATTAATGAGATAAGTAAAGCCTATTAAATTGAGAGATACACTGTGTTCATGGATTGAAGGACTCAATATTGTTAAAATGTCAATTCTTGCCAAATTGATATATATATTTAATTCATCCCAATCAACACTCCAACAGGCTTTGATATAGAAATTGACTCAGAAATTTAAATGGAAAAGCAAAAGATGTGGAATAGCTGAAACAATTTTTTAAAATGAAAAACAAAGATGAAGGACCCATAATACCTGATTTTAAGACATATAAAGTTACAGGAATCAAGACAGTGTGGTATTGGTGAAAGGACTGACATATAAATCAATGGAATAGAACGGCTCAGCTATAGGCCCATATATACATGGTCAGTTGGTTTGTTTTTACAACGATAGAAAGGTAAATTAAAGGAGGAAGAATAACATTTTTTTTTAATAACTTTTATTAAGCTTAAAGTGAACGTTTACAAATCCAATCAGTCTGTCACATATAAGTTTACATATATCTCACTCCCTACTCCCACTTGCTCTTCCCCTCTTTAGTCAGCCCTTTCAGTCTCTCCTTTCTTGACAATTTTGCCGGCTTCCCTCTCTCTCTATCCTCCCATCCCCCCTCCAGACAAGAGTTGCCAACACAATCTCAAGTGTCCACCTGATATAATTAGCTCACTCTTCATCACCATCTCTCTCCCACCCGCTGACCAGTCCGTTTCATTTCTGATGAGTTGCCTTCGGGGATGGTTCCTGTCCTGTGTCAACTGAAGGTCTGGGGAGCATGGCCGCCGGGATTCCTCCAGTCTCAGTCAGACCATTAAGTTTGGTCTTTTTATGAGAATTTGGGATCTGTATCCCACTGATCTCCTGCTCCCTCTGGGGTCCTCTGCTGTGCTCCCTGTCAGGGCAGTCATCGATTGTGGCCGGGCACCAACTGGTTCTTCTGTCTCAGGATGATGTAGGTCTCTGGTTCATGTGGCCCTTTCTGTCTCTTGGGCTCTTAGTTGTCATGTGGCCTTGGTGTTCTTCATTTTCCTTTGCTCCAGGTGGGTTGAGACCAATTGATGCATCTTAGATGGCCGCTTGTTAGCATTTAAGACCCCAGATGCCACATTTCAAAGTGGGATGCAGAATGATTTCATAATAGAATTATTTTGCCAATTGACTTAGAGGTCCCCGCAAACCATGTTCCCCAGACCCCCGCGCTTGCTCCGCTGACCTTTGAAGCATTCATTTTATCCCGGAAACTGCTTTTGGTCCAGTCCAATTGAGCTAACCTTCCATGTATTGAGTGTTGTCTTTCCCTTCACCTAAAGCAGTTCTTATCTACTGAGTAATCAATAAAAAACCCTCTCCCACCCTCCCTCCCTCCCCTCCTCGTAACCACAAAAGTATGTGTTCTTCTCAGGTTTACTATTTCTCAAGATCTTATAATAGTGGTCTTATACAATATTTGTCCTTTTGCCTCTGACTAATTTCGCTCAGCATAATGCCTTCCAGGTTCCTCCATGTTATGAAATGTTTCACAGATTCGTCACTGTTCTTTATCGATGCGTAGTATTCCATTGTGTGAATATACCACAATTTACCCATTCATCCGTTGATGGACACCTTGGTTGCTTCCAACTTTTTGCTATTGTAAACAGAGCTGCAATAAACAAGGGTGTGCATATATCTGTTTGTATGAAGGCTCTTGTATCTCTAGGGTATATTCCCAGGAGTGGGATTTCTGGGTTGTATGGTAGTTCTATTTCTAACTGTTTAAGATAACGCCAGATAGATTTCCAAAGTGGATGTACCATTTTACAATCCCACCAGCAGTGTATGAGAGTTCCAATCTCTCCGCAGCCTCTCCAACATTTATTATTTTGTGTTTTTTGGATTAATGCCAGCCTTGTTGGTGTGAGATGGAATCTCATGGTAGTTTTAATTTGCATTTCTCTAATGGCTAATGATCGAGAGCATTTTCTCATGTATCTGTTGGCTGCCTGAATATCTTCTTTAGTGAAATGTGTGTTCATATCCTTTGCTCACTTCTTGATTGGGTTGTTTGTCTTTTTGTGGTTGAGTTTTGACAGAATCATGTAGATTTTAGAGATCAGGCGCTGGTCTGAGATGTCATAGCTGAAAATTCTTTCCCAATCTGTAGGTGGTCTTTTTACTCTTTTGGTGAAGTCTTTAGATGAGCATAGGTGTTTGATTTTTAGGAGCTCCCAGTTATCGGGTTTCTCTTCATCATTTTTGGTAATGTTTTGTATTCTGTTTATGCCTTGTATTAGGGCTCCTAGGGTTGTCCCAATTTTTTCTTCCATGATCTTTATCGTTTTAGTCTTTATGTTTAGGTCTTTGATCCACTTGGAGTTAGTTTTTGTGCATGGTGTGAGGTATGGGTCCTGTTTCATTTTTTTGCAAATGGATATCCAGTTATGCCAGCACCATTTGTTAAAGAGGCTATCTTTTCCCCAGTTAATTGACACTGGTCCTTTGTCAAATATCAGCTGCTCATACGTGGATGGATCTATGTCTGGGTTCTCAATTCTGTTCCATTGGTCTATGTGTCTGTTGTTGTACCAATACCAGGCTGTTTTGACTACTGTGGCTGTATAATAGGTTCTGAAGTCAGGTAGAGTGAGGCCTCCCACTTTCTTCTTCTTTTTCAGTAGTGCTTTGCTTATCCGGGGCTTCTTTCCCTTCCATATGAAATTGGTGATTTGTTTCTCTATCCCCTTAAAATATGACATTGGAATTTGGATCGGAAGTGCGTTAAATGTATAGATGGCTTTTGGTAGAATAGACATTTTTACTATGTTAAGTCTTCCTATCCATGAGCAAGGTATGTTTTTCCACTTAAGTATGTCCTTTTGAATTTCTTGTAGTAGAGCTTTGTAGTTTTCTTTGTATAGGTCTTTTACATCCTTGGTAAGATTTATTCCTAAGTATCTTATCTTCTTGGGGGCTACTGTGAATGGTATTGATTTGGTTATTTCCTCTTCGGTGTTCTTTTTGTTGATGTAGAGGAATCCAAGTGATTTTTGTATGTTTATTTTATAACCTGAGACTCTGCCAAACTCTTCTATTAGTTTCAGTAGTTTTCTGGAGGATTCCTTAGGGTTTTCTGTGTATATAATCATGTCATCTGCAAATAGTGATAACTTTACTTCTTCCTTGCCAATCCGGATACCTTTTATTTCTTTATCTAGCCTAATTGCCCTGGCTAAGACTTCCAACACGATGTTGAATAAGAGCGGTGATAAAGGGCATCCTTGTCTGGTTCCCGTTCTCAAGGGAAATGCTTTCAGGTTCTCTCCATTTAGAGTGATATTGGCTGTTGGCTTTGCATAGATGCCCTTTATTATGTTGAGAAATTTTCCTTCAATTCCTATTTTGGTAAGAGTTTTTATCATGAATGGGTGTTGGACTTTGTCAAATGCCTTTTCTGCATCAATTGATAAGATCATGTGGTTTTTGTCTTTTGTTTTATTTATGTGATGGATTACATTAATGGTTTTTCTGATATTAAACCAGCCTTGCATACCTGGTATAAATCCCACTTGATCAGGGTGAATTATTTTTTTGATGTGTTGTTGGATTCTATTGGCTAGAATTTTGTTGAGGATTTTTGCATCAATGTTCATGAGGGATATAGGTCTATAATTTTCTTTTTTTGTAATGTCTTTACCTGGTTTTGGTATCAGGGAGATGGTGGCTTCATAGAATGAGTTGGGTAGAATTCCGTCATTTTCTATGCTTTGGAATACCTTTAGTAGTAGTGGTGTTAACTCTTCTCTGAAAGTTTGGTAGAACTCTGCAGTGAAGCCGTCCGGGCCAGGGCTTTTTTTTGTTGGGAGTTTTTGGATTACCGTTTCAATCTCTTTTTTTGTTATGGGTCTATTTAGTTGTTCTACTTCTGAATGTGTTAGTTTAGGTAGGTAGTGTTTTTCCAGGAATTCATCCATTTCTTCTAGGTTTTCAAATTTGTTAGAGTACAATTTTTCATAATAATCTGAAATGATTCTTTTAAATTCATTTGGTTCTGTTGTGATGTGGTCCTTCTCGTTTCTTATTCGGGTTATTTGTTTCCTTTCCTGTATTTCTTTAGTCAGTCTAGCCAATGGTTTATCAATTTTGTTAATTTTTTCAAAGAACCAGCTTTTGGCTTTGTTAATTCTTTCAATTGTTTTTCTGTTCTCTAATTCATTTAGTTCAGCTCTCATTTTTATTATTTGTTTTCTTCTGGTGCCTGATGGATTCTTTTGTTGCTCAGTTTCTATTTGTTCAAGTTGTCGGGACAGTTCTCTGATTTTGGCTCTTTCTTCTTTTTGTATGTGTGCATTTATTGATATAAACTGGCCTCTGAGCACTGCTTTTGCTGTGTCCCAGAGGTTTTGATAGGAAGTATTTTCATTATCGTTGCTTTCTATGAATTTCCTTATTCCCTCCTTGATGTCTTCTATAACCCAGTCTTTTTTCAGGAGGGTATTGTTCATTTTCCAAGTATTTGATTTCTTTTCCCTCGTTTTTCTGTTATTGATCTCTAGTTTTATTGCCTTGTGGTCTGAGAAGATGCTTTGTAATATTTCGATGTTTTGGACTCTGCAAAGGTTTGTTTTATGACCTAATATGTGGTCTATTCTAGAGAATGTTCCATGTGCGCTAGAAAAAAAAGTATATTTTGCAGCAGTTGGGTGGAGAGTTCTGTATAAGTCAATGAGGTCAAGTTGGTTGATTGTTGTAATTAGATCTTCCGTGTCTCTATTGAGCTTCTTACTGGATGTCCTGTCCTTCTCCGAAAGTGGTGTGTTGAAGTCTCCTACTATAAATGTGGAGGTGTCTGTCTCACTTTTCAATTCTGTTAAAATTTGATTTATGTATCTTGCAGCCCTGTCATTGGGTGCATAAATATTTAATATGGTTATGTCTTCCTGATCAATTGTCCCTTTTATCATGATATAGTGTCCTTCTTTATCCTTTGTGGTGGATTTAAGTCTAAAGTCTATTTTGTCAGAAATTAATATTGCTATTCCTCTTCTTTTTTGCTTATTGTTTGCTTGATATACTTTTTTCCATCCTTTGAGTTTTAGTTTGTTTGTGTCTTTAAGTCTAAGGTGTGTCTCTTGTAGGCAGCATATAGATGGATCGTGTTTCTTTATCCAGTCTGTGACTCTCTGCCTCTTTATTGGTGCATTTAGTCCATTTACATTCAGGGTAATTATAGATAAATAAGTTTTTAGTGCTGTCATTTTGATGCCTTTTTATGTGTGTTGTTGACAATTTCATTTTTCCACATACTTTTTTGTGCTGAGGCGTTTTTCTTAGTAAATTGTGAGATCCTCATTTTCATAGTGCTTGACTTTATGTTAGTTGAGTCGTTACGTTTTTCTTGGTTTTTATCTTGAGTTATAGAGTTGTTATACCTTTTTGTGGTTACCTTATTATTTACCCCTATTTTTCTAAGTAAAAACCTAACTTGTATTGTTCTATATTGCCTTGTATCACTCTCCATGTGGCAGTTCAATGCCTCCTGTATTTAGTCCCTCTTTTTGATTATTGTGATCTTTTACCTATTGACTTCCATGATTCCCCGTTATGTGTATTTTTTTTTTTAATTAATCTTAATTTGTTTGTTTTTGTGATTTCCCTATTTGAGTTGATATCAGGACGTTCTGTTTTGTGACCTTGTGTTGTACTGATATCTGATATTATTGGTTCTCTGACCAAACAATATCCTTTAGTATTTCTTGTAGCTTTGGTTTGGTTTTTGCAAATTCTCTAAACTTTTGTTTGTCTGTAAATATCTTAATTTCGCCTTCATATTTCAGAGAGAGTTTTGCTGGATATATGATCCTTGGCTGGCAGTTTTTCTCCTTCAGTGTTCTGTATATGTCGTCCCATTCCCTTCTTGCCTGCATGGTTTCTGCTGAGTAGTCAGAACATATTCTTATTGATTCTCCCTTGAAGGAAACCTTTCTTTTCTCCCTGGCTGCTTTTAAAATTTTCTGTTTGTCTTTGGTTTTGGCGAGTTTGGTGATAATATGTCTTGGTGTTTTTCTTTTTGGATCAATCTTAAATGGGGTTCGATGAGCATCTTGGATAGATATCCTTTCATCTTTCATGATGTCAGGGAAGTTTTCTGTCAGGAGTTCTTCAACTATTTTCTCTGTGTTTTCTGTCCCCCCTCCCTGTTCTGGGACTCCAATCACCCGCAGGTTATCCTTCTTGATAGAGTCCCACATGATTCTTAGGGTTTCTTCATTTTTTTTAATTCTTTTATCTGATTTTTTTTCAGCTATGTTGGTGTTGATTCCCTGGTCCTCCAGATGTCCCAGTCTGCATTCTAATTGCTCGAGTCTGCTCCTCTGACTTCCTATTGCGTTGTCTAATTCTGTTATTTTATTGTTAATCTTTTGGATTTCTACATGTTGTCTCTCTATGGATTCTTGTAACTTATTAATTTTTCCACTATGTTCTTGAATAATCTTTTTGAGTTCTTCAGCAGTTTTATCGGTGTGTTCCTTGGCTTTTTCTGCAGTTATCCTAATTTCATTTGTGATATCATTAAGCATTCTGTAAATTAGTTTTTTATATTCTGTATCTGATAATTCCAAGATTGTATCTTCATTTGGGAAAGATTTTGATTCTTTTGTTTGGGGGGTTGGAGAAGCTGTCATGGTCTGCTTCTTTAAGTGGCTTGATATGGATTGTTGTCTCCGAGCCATCACTGGGAAACTAGTTTTTCCAGAAAATCCGCTAAAAAAAAAATGCAGTCAGATCCCTATCAGAGTTCTCCCTCTGGCTCAGGCTATTCGGATGTTAATGAAGCCGCCTGGGGAGGGTGGGGGAGGGAACAGAGAGATAGGAGAGTAGCACCTCAGAATATAGCCAGAGTTGCTTGTCTTGCTTGGAATGACTATTATATCTGAGATTCCCGCGGGCGCGTTGCCTATGTGTGCTGGCTGTGTGGAGATTGCCCCCGGGGGGTCTGGCCCGCTGGAGTCATGGTCAGATCCTCCGCTTCCAGCCCCACGCCCAGCATCAAGGCTCCCCTACTGGGATGATGCACTCTCGACTCCAAAATCAGTCGCTGCCTCCCGGGGACTTCTCGTCCCTCCAGCAGCATGGCCGTGCCGCCCCTGAGAACCAGTTGGGCCTCCTCCCGGGGTTAGTTCAGATGGGTGGAGCAGCTCCCTGTGCTTGTGCTGTGACCGAGTGTCCCGGCTGGGACGCTGTTCTCCCCACTCCAATACCAGTCGCTGCCTCCCGGGGACTTCTCCTACCGGCTGCGTCCCACACCGCCCGTGGAACCGGCTGGTCCCCCTTCTGGGGTTAGTTCAGGGGGGTGGAGCAGCTCTCTGTGCTTGTGCCGTACCTGACTGGTACGCTGGGTCCAGGCTCTGGAAACAATCGCTGCTTCCCGGTATTAGTTCATTCTCCGTCTCTAAATCTGTGTTTGTTGTTTAGGGTTCGTAGATTGTTATGTATGTGATCGATTCACTTGTTTTTCCGTGTCTTTGTTGTAAGAGGGATCCGAGTTAGCGTCTGCCTAGTCCGCCATCTTGGCTCCGCCCCCAAGAGTAACATTTTTAACAACAATGTTTGAACAAGTGGCCATTCTTATGCAAAAATTTAAAAAGAACCTTGAGCCCTCCTTGCACCATATTAAAAATTTAAGATGAATTTGGTCATAGACAAGCTATAAAACCTAAAACTATAAAACCTCTAGAAATAGTAGAGGAAAAATCTTCATCATATTGGATCATGACAAGATTTCTTTGATAAGACATTAAAAGAAAAAAATTGATAAGTTGGACTTTACCAAAATTAAAAATGACTGTCCTTTGAAAGACATCTTTAAGAAAGTGGAAATATAAGGCAAATGCAGGAGAAAATATTTACAAACCAAATATGTGATAGATGACTTGGATCCAGAATATGTAATAATGCTACTAACTACGGTACAAAGAAACAGACAATACAATGTGAAAAGTACAAGAATCTTGAGTAGCATCCTGTAAGAAATATGGTTTGCAAATGAAAAGATGTACAATATCATGAGTCATTAGCAAAGTGCAAATTAAAACCACAAGGATATACCACCATAGATATATTAGAGTGAAAAACAAACAAAACAACAAGAACCAGTTTTATGGGTCTACCCTGAACCACGATGAAACTCAAGACCACTGAAGAGGAACCAGGACCCGAGTGAGTGCAGAGCATCTCAGACATGGCCTCAGACAAAAATGGGATGAACACCACTGTTTCTGTCAGACAGTGTAGAGAAAAGGTTGTTGTGGGAAAATTTGAGCCTGTTGCAAGTTTACCTTCTTGACTTTCCATAAAGGAAGAGACAAGTTCTAGCTAGATAGGATCTTCAGTCAGAACTACTTGTCTTTCTTAAAACTTGTGTTACTGTGTTCTAAAAGGAGGTTGTGATTCTCCCTTGATGTAGGAAATGTGGCAGACTCAGAGGAGGAAGTGGACAGCCTCTTAGGCCCATATACCTACACCATCATCCTTCCCAAAGTGGCCAAGATGGCTAGGTAGGGCTTGATCTGTTGACCTATTTTTCCAGAGAAACATATGGTCAAGGTAGGAAAACTTTAGGATCACGGGACAAGGATAAGTTAAGGGAGGGGAAGGACAATTTTAAGACATCAGTGGAAGCTGTGGAAATCAGGGCTTTTTCTCAGAGTTAGGTTTGAAGGAAAGGTTGACAAAGAGAACACTAATGCTCCTAGGGTCACAATCACTTTTGATTCTAATTATCTGCTAGAATTTTTAGGCAAAAATCACAAGAAAGGCTTTTCTCTCTCTTGGATGACAGGACAGGCTTCTTTTCTTCCTTTCCTTTCTGAGATCAAAAGAACCCTGGTGAACTTGCCTTTCAAATTGTGGGTACAAAACTGTCGTGTTCACTGCTTGTTTCCCTCCGTCACAGAAATCTCATTCTGGTAACAGATTTGCTGCTTTAATTTTGACTGTGTGAGCCTTTATCTTTTTCCTGAGGCCTTTCTATATGGTCAAATTCTGCCTTCCTATTTTTATAGGGTCGGCAGTTCGAATCCACCAGGCGCTCCTTGGAAACTCTGTGGGGCAGTTCTACTCTGTCCTGTAAGGTCGCTATGAGTCGGAATTGACTCGACGGCACTGGGTTGTTTTTATAGGGTTGCTATGTGTAGGAATTAACTGGATGGCAACAGGTTCTTTTTTTTTTTTTTTTAATAGGGTCGCTATGAATCGACTTGATGGTAATAGCTATTTTTTTTTTTTCCAACAGTGTTTCTTGGAATATTGGTGGCCCCAGTGGTTATGTGTTTGGCTGCTGTCCAAGAGGTTGGCAGTTCGAATCTACCAGCTACTTCTTAGGAACCCTACGGGGCAGTTCTACTCTGCTGGGTTTGGCTTTGGTTTTTATAGTGGGGCTTCCTGCTTTTTCCAGAAAATGCCCAACTTCTGAAGACCATTCAGGATTCTTTCATCACCTGGGAAGATCGGAAACCTTAGAGAAAGCCAGGTCTTTCCAGGAAGAGAAGTGTCTTAGTTACCTAGTGTGCTATAACAAATACCACAAGTGCGTGGCTTTAAAGAACACAAAATAATTGTGTTACAGTTTAAGAGGCTAGAAGTCTGAATTCAGGGCTCCAGCTCTAAGAGAAGGTCCTTGTCTCAGCTTCTATAGCTTCTGCGTTCCTCATTTCTTGGTTCTTTGGTGATCCTCACATGTGCTTCTGTCTTCCCCCATTTGTGTTGGCTTCCACAGCTATAGGGGTCAGGACTCCAACACTTATTGAGAGGGGGTGAGCATAATTCAGTCTGTAACAAGAACCCTGGTGGATTCTAACCTTAATCCATAAATCCATTTGTCTAACCCCTAATGAGCACCTATGTGCCAGAGACCAGTGTTCTACAGGGAAATGGCACCTAACACAGAAGCAGTTCTTATTGCTCTGGTCCTGCTTCAGGTATTATTAACCCACCCAGAGAGTTTTACAGTCCTCATTTTCCATCTGAAGAAATGTGAAGGATTTAAACTGCAGGACTCACATACCACCATTTTTCCAACTAAGCCAACAAATATTAAGTGAAAAAAGTTCTCATAACCCCCAGTTACCTTGATTGGTAAAAATCATTCTAATGACAGTATTAGGGAACCTGGGCACAAGGGTACCAACAAGAGGGCTGGAGGAAGGAAAGACTAAATGGGATCTTCAAGGTGACCTACTTACTGTCTCTTCCTTTGAAAGCTGAATATACCACCTTCAACTTCAACTCCCTTTATTTCCCTGCAGCAGGCATCTTCACCCAAATTTTTATGTATTTTTCTTATTGGTTCTTGTCTGTTTCTCCCCCCTACTGTGAATTAGGGTATAGCTCTACATGTGGGGGGAACCCTAGTGATATGGTGGTTAAGAGCTCAGGTTACTAACCTGCAGTTTGAATCCACCTGCAACTCCTTGGAAACTCTACGGGGCAGTTCTACTATGTTCTATATGGTTGTTATGAGTGGGAATCAACTCGACAGCAATGGTTTTCTACAATGGTGATTTTTGTGTTTTATTCACTCTCAAAATCCTTGCTCCCAGAACATTCCTGACACAAGATATGTACTTAAGAAGTATTTGTCAGTTGAATAAATGAATGAATGACTTTGCACTTCACCCTCAAAGCAGAACTTGGAAGAGAAAGTTCTGTTTTCTTATGACAAGCTGAGGAAGATCAAGGATAAAATATGACTTGTAGTTTTTGGGGAAATCTAAATCGCTTTATCCCTCTATTGTATTCAAACCACTAGCAGCCTCAAAAGACTACAAAATAAAGCAAATCTCAGCGAGTAATGGGGCCAGTCTTCAAATTGTTATTTGACAGGGTTTTTTTTGTTTTTTTGTTTTTTGGAGCTTTTCCCTTGTTGGGAGCCCTGGCTGTGCAGTAGTTAAGAGTTTGGCTGCTAACAAAAAGGTCAGCATTTTGAATCCACTAGAAGGTCCTTGGAAACCTCATGGGCCAGTTCTACTCTGTCACCATGAGTGTCAGTATGAGTTGGAATCGACTCGATGGCAACAGTTTTTTTTTTTTTTTTTTTTTCTCATTGTTTTGCTTTTAGTGTCTTGTGCTTTTCTGTGGACTGTGAAAGGAGGAAAACACAACTTCAGAATCTTGAACTCAGGACCTTCAGATAAGACTGATATGCTGTCAGCTTCGCCTAGTGTACCTCCCTGAGGAAGGCTCATTGAGGAACGGAGATATCCAATGATAGTATCCAAGAGACACTGTTTGGCCGATTTCCAGTTTTCTAAAATCATACCCACTGTTTTATAAAGTGACTCCATGTAAGCCAACAGTACCCCCAAGGATTTCACAACCAGGTGGCGTAAAGTCCACAGCAGGCTGCAGGACAGGGGGCAGTTATGTCTGTCTTTTTACTCTGATGTTCCAATGACTGGATCTTACACCCTCAGAGATCTCAATCGCCTTTTCACCTTCCAGTCTCTTTTGTTGAAATGAAACATAAGAGGGGCTCAGGTAATATTAGCTGACTGACTGAGTGACAGAGTGAAAGAATAGTAGTTTCCAACCCTATGTCACACCCAAACTTCCTCCTTTACTCTACACCTGCACTTGCATCTATGTGACCAGCTACATTCCCTTTTTAACACCCCCCAAGTGAACTTATAATACTATCTTCCATGCTTTTTTTTTTTTCAGGATTATGTGTCATTGATTCTACTAAGACATGTAAAATTATTTCATTTAGTCCAGTTGAATTTTGGTAACACAACTGTGCAGCACAATCTGCACTTACCTGTTAAAGGGAGGTTGCAGGGTGTCCAGTATGGACTTGGGCAGTGGTCTGTCTGTTCAGTCTCAAAGTCTATGGACTGTTGCTTAGGATCAGAGCCACACATTCACAGCTCTGAGCTGCATCCTGGAGCTCAATGTCTCCTCTACAATCTCAGAGGTGCTTTCTTGTTGCTTCTCAATCCCCCAGCTAGGGAGCTGGGGCTTTATTTCCTGAGCCCTGCTTCCACCCCCTTCTCACCCCTGCCCCCCCCCCCCCCCCCCCCGCCTCAGGTCTGTGACTGCATTTAGGGCCAACCTGCAGGGAGAAAAGTAGTAATTGGACATGCAACGCCCTCTCGGAATCACAGCTCCTCTGAACAAACAGAAAACAAATTATAGAACGCTAGATCTATATACTGTCAGAGCTCGAACATAATAAACCTGAAGAGGCATGCACGTGAACAACTAATTTCAAAGAGTTCGATGTTTTCCCGTTTTCAACAGGTCAAAGTCCAAAGTGCAAAATCTGGAGAATGTGGGCATCGATCCCACTACCTCTCACATGCTAAGCGAGCGCTCTACCACTTGAGCTAATTCCCCACATACCTAGAAAGCATTATCTTCCATTAATTCAGTAATTGAAATTTCGGTCCACACTCCAATATCCACTATCTTGAGCAGTTCAGAATGCCAAGATTTTCCATGTCACTAAAGCAGGACCACAGGAATCCCTGGAGTGGTTAGGCGCTAGGCTGCTAACCAGAAGGCTTTAACCCACCAGCCACTCCAGGGGGGAAAGATGTGGCAGCCTGCTTCCGCAAAGATTTACAGCTTTGGAAATCCTGTGGTACGGTTTTACTGTGTCCTGTCTCCAAGAGTCGGAATCCAACGGGTGTGGTTTCAGGGGAAACCTGGTTGCGTAGTGGTTACGTACGTGCTACAGCTGCCAACCAAAGGGTAGGCAGTTCGAATCCCCCAGGCGCTCACTGGAAACTCTATGGGGCAGTTCTACTCTGTCCCCTGTCCTATAGGGTCGCTATGAGTCGGAATCTACTCGACTGCACTGTGTTTTTTCTGGTGGGTATGGGGTTTTTTGTTGTTGTTGTTGTTTTTTTATGGTTTTAGTAGAATTAATGTGAAACCCGGACTTATCGAGGGGCGGGCCATCTCCGAGATCACCTGGGGCAAGAGCGCCCTGAATGCTCAGTCAGCTGTGCCGCCAGGAGAAGAAAAGGCAAATCAGGAAAATGTCACGGTGGTAATGTTCAGGCGCCGCCAACACTTTCTGATTTTCAAGAAGTGAAGAGAGGACGTCCCAACTAGAGAGGACCGACCCAGAACGTTTTGGCGGCATGGCACAGCCCTCCTAGGATGACCATCTGACTCTTTGAAAGGCGTGATTGTCATTTGCTCCCCGCAGCTGTGGCCACCCAGGAGGAGGCAGGTGGGCAGCCTCTCCCCGATTCAAGAAGGCAAACAGCACCAAGTATTTCTGCTGGGTTTTGAACCATAGACCCTACACTCCTTAGGCGAGCATGGTAACCGGTATAATCCCAAAACTCGTCGATTTCTGAGTTTTCTTCTTCTAATTTCTGAGATTTGGGTTCAATTCCCATTAAGGTGTGTCATGTACAAATCATGTATCCGCATCATATGAGAAAACAGAAAAAATCACCACAGTATTACAGAAAGGAGCCACGGAGGTCATGAGGGAAGATCATACTCTTCTGAAGGAATCAAGAGTGGACCTTGAAGAATGCAGATGAGGAGGGAACACAGGCCTGAGAGAACATTCCTTTGTGAGGAGAATACCTGTGCGTGTGTAAAATACTCATGAAGGGAAGCAGTGATTGAAAAGCCTGGACGCTTGGAGTTATGTTGTGAGAATATTGCGGAGGTTTAAGAATCTTCGAAGAATTCAAGGTAACATTTCAAGAAAAGGATTTTAGCTCTAAATGTTAAAGAGTTTATAAATAGTGAAATAGAAATTGGGAGAAAAGGAAAGAAGTTATAGAAGTATTTATGGATTGAGGTTTATCCTCTGTTGTCCCGTCAGATCCTGAGGTCAGCACCGTGAGTCTTTCTGCATCTCCAGCACCCACTGCACTGCCTGTTGCAGAACGCATCCTCCACACATTGTAGAATGAATGGAAGGATAGACGAATGAGAAGCAAGAGGAAGATTCTAGAGAGGTTGTACAGGAAGACTCTACGGTATTTGTCAAACATTGGGTGAAGAGATTTGAAGGAGAAGGAGCTAAGAGCACTGAACAGTGTTGTACGGGGGTGGCCGACACAGAACAGGCTCTGAATTCATGTCTGAAGAATGGGGTACTAAATCTATACACTTACAAGTAATAGCAAATGAACAAATGCATGAATCCGCTGATACAGAGAAAAACAGATGCTGAGACTGTGTGCTAGATTAAACGAAGAGCACATAATAGCTTGTTTTTTGAATTTTAATAGATCTTTTTTTCAGAGGAGTTTTAAGTTTACAGAAAAATAACTGGAAACTTGCAGAGGCTTTCCATATGCTCCCTGTCCACCTCCAGTTTCTCCTATTATTTACTTTTTGTATTAGTGTGGGACAGTTGTTACAATTGATGAACCAATATTGGGACATTATTATGAACTAAGGTCCATTGTTTTCATTAGGGTTCACTCTGTGTTGTGCAGTTGTGTGGGTTTTGATAAGGGCATAATGTCATGTGTTCACTATTACAGTGATATACAAAATAGTTGTATTGCCCTAAAAATCCCTGGGCTAAACTTTTCGTCATTCCCTCCCTCTCCCTGAACCTCTGTCAACCACAGGTTTTTTTTTTTTTTTTTTAAAGTCTCTGGAGTTTTGCCTTTTCCAGAATGTTCTATTTGGAAGGATACAATAAGTAGTTTTTTTTTTTTTTTAGACTGGCTTAATTCACTTTGTAATATGCATATAAGTCTTCTTTATGACTTTTCATGCCTTGATAGCTTATTTCTTTGTATTGCTGAATAATATTCCATTGTATTGATGTACCACAGTTTGTTTATCCAGTCACCTATTGAAGGGCATCTTAGTTACTTCCAATTTTTGTAAATTATGAATAACTCTTCTGTAAGCATTCATAGGCACGTTTCTGTGTGGAAGTAATTTTTCAACTCATATAGGTATATACCTAGGAGTACAATTGCTGGATCCATGGTTTTTAAATTAAAAACAAAAAAAATCAGCTTGCCATTTCTGGTTTTGCTCCTTACAGTTAACTGACCTGAAGAAAATGATTTAACTCCTCTAAGCACACGGTGCTGAAAAAGTATTTGAGGTTTGGAAGTTAGGGCTTTGAACTTAAAAATGGACTGACATGAAGTATCTAGGTGTAATGATAGTGCATGCACATTGCCTGAGAGAGGTAGGGCCATGTAGCCCAGCTGCTGTAAATTGAAGTGTGTCCTCCCAAAATACATGTAATAATCCTAACCTCTGTGCCTGTGGTTATAATCCCACTTGGGAATGGGTTGTATTTGATAGATGAGACAGAATTGGAGCCCTGGTGGCACAGTGGTTAAGAGCTACAGCAAGCTATGGCTGCTAACCAAAAGGTAGACAGTTTGAATCCAACACCTGCACCTTGGAAACCCTATGGGGCA
Source organism: Elephas maximus indicus (assembly GCF_024166365.1). NCBI lineage: Eukaryota > Metazoa > Chordata > Mammalia > Proboscidea > Elephantidae > Elephas > Elephas maximus. The sequence goes on from NC_064819.1 coordinate 75,760,605, forward strand.
GTTCTACTTTTTCCTATTGGGTTTGTAAAGTATGTCCTAAATCAATCTCTTTTGAGATATAAAAGAAATCTCTTCTGAGATATAAAAGAGGTTAAAGAAGCAAGGGAAAAAAGCAGAGATGGGGGAAGAGACGTATCAAGCCATGTGAAGATTGCCCAATAGCAGAAGCTCAGAAGAGGTAAGGACCTTCCTTCAGAGTCAACAGAGAACGACTACTCTAGAGCTGGCACTCTGAATTCAGACTTCTAGCCTCATAAACTGTGAGAAAATAAATTTCTGTTTGTTAAAGCCATCCACTTGTGGTACTTCTGTTTATATCAGCACTAGGTAACTGACACACAGGGCTTCTCTCCACTTTCCACCTTCCTTTCCTTTACTTGTAGTAGAGATCTCTGCTCTCTAGATGACAACCACAGAGCTTCCCACCTGTGGCAACAGGTTCAAACCTTGGTAACAGTTGGGATTAGGTCTGTTTGTTTTTTCTTTTTTTTGTGGGTGTAAACAGAATGGGGGTGACAATGACTTGACCAACAATCCAAGTCAAGGGCTGCAAAAAGGTGGAAGAAATCAGGAAGAAGAAGCAAGGAAGTAATCCCAAGCAGACCGGGATCCTCACAGAGGGAGAAAGTCACCAGACTGTGCTAGGCATTCGGCGTGGAGGATGAATGGTACATCTCTGTATCGAGAAAAGACAATTTCAATGGTGATGAGAAGGGATCCCTGTTAACTGAGACTGAGATTTATGTGGAGATTTAGTCTGGCAAATAAGGAAGACCAAATCCTGGAAGCTAAAGGGGCCATATGCAGGAGAGAATGCACAAGGCAGCACTTGAAAAAGGATTTTAGAAAACAAAAGAGTCAGGGAAAGAAAAGTTCTGATACAAAATGAAATTCATATAGAAAAGTCTGGCAGGCAGAGTGGGAACAGTAGGCAGTTAATCATGGCTGTAAACATCCACTCAGATCTCTCCATTGCAGTCTGTGTCTTCTTACAGTAATGAGAGTCCAGAGCAATATCCTCCATATTGTTGATGTTTTCCAGGGAGGTGATTCTGACTCCTAGCAACCCTATATGACAGAGTAGAGCTGTCCCATAGGGCTTCCTATGCTGTAATGTTTATGGGAGCAGATCCCCAAGTCTTTTTTGTGGCATGTTAAAACCATCAAACTTTCTGTTAACAGCCCAGTACTTAACTGTTGCACCACTACCAAAACAAAAACAAATCCAAAACCCACTGCAATCAAATTGATTCTGACTCATAGCAACCGTATAAGACAAAGTACAACTGCCCAATAGAGTTTCTAAGAAGAGGCTGGTGGATTGGAACGGAGGACCTTTTTAAGAGCCCAGCTCTCAACCACTGTGCCATCAGGGCTTCAAAGAGAAACAAGCCTGACGGGAATACCTTGACTCCAAAAGTAATTTGGCCCATACAGGGATTGAACCCATGACCTTGGTGTTATTAGCACCAAGCTCTAACCAACTGAGCTAAGTGGCCAGCTGAATCAGAGCATTCTACATGATGAGGCTCTACTAACAAGGGCCCTATGGAAATAGGATGGACACTCAGGAACTCAAAACCCCTTAGAACTGTGATGTACAGTTTCAAAGATTGAGAAAAAGAAAATTCTTCTATTTGGGTATGCTGTGGAGATGGGCTCTTGCATTGTCTCCTCAGTCGGCCTACCAACAGAGTCTCTGGCATCAGATGTTAGCCTCCAAGCTCCTCTACTCTTGCTCCAGACTTGGCACAGTTGACTCTCTCATCTCTCAGACTACAACTCAAATGTCACTTTCTCAGAGGGCCGTCTCCTGACCTCACCTGCTAAATCAACGCGCTCACTCTCTCTCTCTCCAACAAGTTTACGAAATCCTGTATGGGAACATATATTAAATTATCAATTCTCCCCTACAGTAAAAGTTTCTTAAAATGTTGATAGTCTAGATCCTCCCAGTTTATCCCCAGTGGCTAGGGTTACAATGATGTTCTTTGTGGTTACTGCCTGTTCAGAAATTGGTGACATGGAGGGGAAACACTTTCCTCTATTGTATTCCTTCATGGAGTAAATTCAGGAAGAAATAATTAGTATGCTAAGGAAAGGTGGCAAGCTCCGAGGTCTTCTGCTGCTCTGGAATGGACAAGATGACTTGCCACAACTGGAAACAAGATTAATCCACTCAAGAAATTATTGTGGAGTTCATTCTCAGCTTGGAAGACAGGAAGTAGGTGCTTTTGAGCTCTTACTGGTTTGATAAAAAGGCAATTGTCATAACTAATATGTAAGAAAGAGAAATAAACAACTATTTACAGTGGCATTCCATGATTGTATAGTGCTTACTACTCTGTGTTGCTGTAGCATCCACATTTTGAATTCAAGTTATGTCACTCTAGAAATTTCTGTTCCTCACCCTTCCCTCCTTGGACACTGATTCTTAGGTTTAATGGGAAGCTAGCCTTGTTCCATTCAGAAGAGATATAAAGAAAACCTTCTTTTCCTTTTTCTGGGTACCTACTGTGAATCCAGACAAGAAGAGGAAAGAAGGTATGAGTTTCCTCAATCCTTTTTCTCTCAGTCTTCTTCCCCCTTCTGTTTCCACCTCCACTCAAGACAATGTCCACAATTACATTTTAAGGATGAGGAGACATTCAGCTGCCTTACTGAAGGGTGTGTCAGGCGTGTGCAAGGTCTTAAGAAAAACGAAACAGTAAGTAATGAAGGTGAATTGGCAATGGCTTCATTTGTCCAGAGGGTGCATGGGATAATTTCCAGGAGTGAAGCTGAAAGGCAAGCCAGCTGTTCTCATGAAGGACTGTGGGTGCCCAGGTGCCACAGAATCAAATAAAACAGGAAATAGAAATAGAGACAGGCCAGGCAGTCTGCTGCATTTTAGCTGAGGTGATAAACTGGACCTTTTGGTTAGCAGGCCAGAGCTTCAACCACTGCTCAACCAGGGCTCCCACAGGACACACCAATCAAAGAAACCAAAGCCGTTGCCATTCAGCCATTCTGACTCAAGGTGACACTATAGGACAGAGAAGAACTGCCCCATAAAGTTTCCAAGAGCAGCTGGTGGATTAGAACTGCTGACCTTGTGGTTAGCATCCTGAGCCCTTAACCACTGCACCACCAGGCCCACTACAGGACACCCAGGGGCCATTAACAGTGATAGTTGGCGGTGGAGCAAACAGAAAGGAGGTGATGAAGAGAGAGAACTGCACGTCTGTCTTTCCCTCCAAGGAGTGTACCACCTCTTCCAAAATTTCAAAAAAGTTTGTTTCATAACAGAGAGTTCCACTCTGTCCTATAGGTTCGTTTAGTCTGAATTGACCCCATAGCAACAGATGGTGCTCTCTGCCCCCCTGGTTTTTGCTTCTTTCTTTTGTTATGTAACTGTAGCTCCTTTTTGGGTGAACTTTTACAGCTGAACTTCAAAGGAAACGAAACAGGATTCCCGGAAGATTCTGTGTTAAATCTCAGGAAAGAGAGTTAAAACAAAGAGCCAAGAGTTCACAAAACGGGAGACTCATATAAAATGGGCTGGTGAAGAAGGTACTATTTCGTGGATTTGTGCTAGATTCAAATTTTATTCCTGTAAATCTTATTTAGCCTCCCTCGCTTTTCTCTAACCTGTCTCTCCAGGTTTGTGATGATAGAATCAGATTCTTATTTCATTCCTTGTAAATCCTTACCAGCCTCCCTTGCCGCTCCCGACCCTTCTCACTGAGGAGTGATAATAACAGAAAGTCCCAGGAACTACAGCGCCTCCTCATTAAAAAAGCGGTTCTGAATTTTTTTTTTTTTTAATGCATGTGTATCATATATAATACTGCAGAACACCAGCTTTCCCCAGAAAACTAGGTAAAATCTCAAACTAGGGAGAAGTAGAACCTGAAGTGTTCATCCGCCGCTTTGAAAAGTTAAAAAAAAAAAAAAAAAAAAAATTCCACCTTTGACAGCATTGTTAAGTAACTTTGAGTTTTCCACTTTTATACCGTCTCTTTCTGGCTGTGACTGATGTCCACTTGGCCTCCCACCCACTGTCTGCTCCCACGCTTCCTAGCTGAGTTGTTGTGTGCCTTAGAGTGATTCTAACTCACAGCGACTCTACAGGACAGATTAGAACTGCCCCATGGGGTTTCCTCCACTATGATCTCTAGGGCAGCAAATCCTGAGGTCTTTTTCCAGGAGCCGCTGGAGGGTTCGAACCAAACCTCTGACCTTTGCTTTGATTTGCACTCAGGTGCTTAACTGTGACAGAAGGTAAAAATTCATGGCCTACCTTTGAGCCTCATTAATTCAATTTTCTTCTGACCTCAGGTCCTTAGCCTCATGGTGAGAGCCCTGGAAACAGCAGATAATGGAGGAAGATTTTAGGTTCATCTATCCTAGAGTGGGAAACAAAACAAAGCAATGTGAACAAATGGAAAAACCGAAAGGCTCACAAACTGAATGAGCTATCAATTCTTTCTCCAGGATTGGCTGTTTTCCCTCCTATACTCTCAGGGCCCAGGGCACAGACCTCAATTGTACCATTTATCACCCTGTGCTTAAACAACTGCTTACTCAGTTGTCTTCCCCACTATAATTTTACATTCCTTGAAGGCAGCACCTTCAGTGTCTACCATAACTAATTTTATATAATACACCCATGTGTGTGAGTGCTGAATTGACAAAGAAAAATGCCTGAGGCATCAGGAAAAGAGTCTAATTTTTTGTCTAGATGGATATCACAGAGCTGAGATTCCATGCTATTCCAGCTCACAAGTGTAAAGGGAAAAGCAGTGAACTTCTCTATACAGTAAACCTGATAACCAAACCCATTGCTGTCAAGTTGATTCCAACTCATAGGGAACCTGCAGGAAAGGGTAGAACTGCCCCAAAGTGACACCAAAGAACAAGGCAGAACTCCCTCCTAAGGTTTCCAATCTAAATCTGTATGAAAGCAGACTGCCACATCTTTCTGCAAAGGAGTGGCTGGTGTGTTTGAACCACTAACCTTTGGGTTTTTCACCACCAAGGCTCCTTCTACAGAGAGTCAAAACCAAAAACCAAACCCATTGCCATCAAGTTGATTCCAGCTCATATTGACTCCATAAGACAGAGTTGAACTGCCCCACAGTGTTTCCAAGGGACACCTGGTGGACTCCAAGTACCAACTTTTTGGTTAGTAGCTGCAACACGAAGTAACTCTTAATCACTACGCCATCAGGTTTCCTGTATATACAGTAGAAGTATCCTAACTTCATAAACGTAGCTTTGAGGTATGGCTGTATAAACTTCCAGGGGCTGGATTGAGTTGGGACTGGAACGTATCCAGTAAGCCTAGAGGTAGTAACAGTGTGACAGCAGGGTTGGGCTAGAGTTAGTGGCTGACAGGTACCCCTCCCAAGTAAAGACAGTATCTAATATGAAAGAAAAAAGCTTCGTGAGCCAAGGGCACAAGAGACTCAACTTTTTTGTATTATTTACATGGTTAGATGTGAGTTTTTTCACAATGTCAGTAATCAGAACAATTGAGAACAAAATGAACATAAAATGTGCTTACGTGAAAAATCTAGCGTAACCACCTATCCCCAGCAACAGGAAACTTTTAGCAAGAACTCTGCAATTAAAACAACAATCGACTGGGTTAAACAAAGTGGATTTATAGTCACACATAACAATAAACCCAGAGGGTAGGGAGGCTACATGGCTGGTTAATTCAGCGGCTCCATGATGCCATCAGGACCCAGGTTCTTTGCCTCTTTTCACCCTGCCATCCTCCACATGAGTCTCATAGTCCAGCTGGTCCCCCTGCAGTACTTCAAACATTCACAGTTTCAGACAAAGTCTAGAAGGAAAACAAACAAATCTCTGTGTTCCATAAATTGAGGACAGTCTCTTCTATATGCTTCCCAGTGTCATTAGCTACATTTGTATCACATACCCTTGCCTAAACTTTACTGCCATGAAGAAGGGAACCACTATGATTAAGTAGATCAATCACAACTCAGACTCCGGAGCTGAGAATGGGATCCACCATCTCTAAAGCACAGGGCAGAATAGAGGTGGCTCCGTGAAGAAAATCAGTTTCCTGTTGGCAACGGGGCCTGGCGGGTGGTGTTAGTGGCTGACTGTGGTGTAGGCAAGCAGTAGTGGCTGCCATGGCCTACTCCATCTCCATGTTGGAAATAAAATGTTTTTCTTTCTTTTTTAAAGAATTTTGAAACTCCCATTAAATAACCCATATGAGGCCATAAGTAGATTTCCAAACCTAAGCATCATAGAAATAATTTGGTCTAGAGCTTTTATTCAGTACTGATGATGAGAAAAATGGCATTAATTCTATGTGCTGACATATTGACATGAACCAGGACTGTGTAAGTTTGGCTATTAGTAATACAACCAAGGAGCAGAGTGGCGCAGCGGGAGCGTGCTGGGCCCATAACCCAGAGGTCGATGGATCGAAACCATCCTCTGCTATTTTAGTGGAGCCCTGGTGCCAAGTGGCTTAAGTGCTTGGCTGCTAAAAGAAAGGTTGGGTGTTCTAATGCACCAGCTGCTTCTTGGAAACTCTGAGGGGCAGTGCTACTCTGTCCTATAGGGTCACTATGAGTTGGAATGGACTTGATGGCAGTAAGTTTTTAGTAATAAGGTACTGTGCTTCTCAGATCCTTATGACTGCATGGTAAAACAACATTGTAACTTCTGAAACAGAAGTGCTGGAGACTAACCTGTACATGGTGGTGTGGAGATCTGAAGCTCAACCTGAAATATTTGTCTCAGTCTGCTCTGTAGGACAGGCCAGTAATCTTAAATTCCTAATTCTGAAAATTAGTCATTTCTGCACTCGAATTTGTCTATAGAAGATCTAACTCTCATTGGCTTCCAGGCTTATTTTTGCAGATTCTTTAATAACCACAATTTGTTCCTGTGCAATATAACCATAATTTTATGTCTTAGCTTTAACTCTACATTCCTATCATTGTTCAGGTAGAAGTAACTTGACATGAAGAGAAAGTACAGGCTTTGGGACAGAACCAGGTTAAAATCTTAACCCTGCCTTTGTTAGCTATGTGAATTTGGACAAACCACTGTTCAGTAACTCCACTGAGACCTTGTCTACAAACTGGGGATCATACTTACTTTGTAGGATCATGAGGATTAAATGAGATAACGCAGGTAAAGCAACTCGCAGATATTTAGGCTGTCAGTAACAGGTAATCATCATTGATAACAGTGTTCAACTCCTTCCCAAACTTCTAAAGATTAACTTTAATAACTCAAAAACATTCATTAAATATCTCTTTACCAAGCACAATATGATACCCTATGGATTCAAATTTCACTGAGATACCCTCAGGGAATTAACATCTGGTAAATGAGATAAATATAAAGTGATAGGTCACAATAACAGAGAAATGTTAACTCAGAAATAAGAAAATGCACTAGACCACAGAAGCAGAGCAAGTCACCCTGGAGGGGAAATCAGAGGAATTTCTCCATGACATCACATTTGAGCTGAATCTGGGGAACCCACCCTCCCCCTGCTACCCCCTCAACCCCTCCCCCCACCCTCTACCCCCAAAAAACCTGTTGCTATTTTGTCTATTCCAACTCATGGAAACCACATGTGTTACAGGGTAGAACTGCTCCATAGGGTTTTCTTAGCTGTAATCTTTATCGAAACAGATCTCCAAGGCTTCTCTTTTGTAGCACTGCTGGGTGACTTGGAACCACCAACCCTTCATTTGAGCTGAATCTTGAAGAGAAAACAAAGTTGACCTTGTGAAAAGGAGAAAAAACGGCCAGGGGTTCAGGATGTGGAAAGGAATATATCAATTGTATGAGATTACATTACTACCAATGTTGTCTCTTGAATAAACATATTCCAATCTCTCCTATTTTTTTCCCTAACATATCCATAGAAAGCCTTACGTAGTTTTCATTTGGCTTGTCTACCACTCTCCTGGCCAATTAGTTGTACAATATGTATGATGGGCACTCTGGCACCCTCATTACTGCCAAGCAATGATCACATTTTCCAGAGACAAGGCCTTTTTCTGCCTGGGTCTTTTATGTTGATTGCTTTTTCCTCCAAATTATTATCCTTTTTTTCCTGGGACACCCTCTATTTCCCTCTAGTGTTGGGTCCTTGTGGGGCTGGGCAGACCATCTTCCCTGACAGCCCAGACCCACTGGTGTTCCCCTACCCCATCCAGGAGGCCCTGGAACTTTTTATAAACCTTCCTCTGTCTCTACCCCCTCAGATAGGGCTCCGAGAGGGTTCAGCTCCTGCCCCCCAGATGGTCAGGTGGTCCAGGGCCTGATTCTCCTCACCCAGGAGGGGTTCGGGTCTCCCTCCACCCCTGGAGGCCCAGGCTGAGGGTAGCCGTGGGGGCAGGGATATGGTTTTCAGAACTTGGACCCGCTCTCGCTGTCTGGTCCACTCCTGCTGCCTCCCAGCCCATCAGGTAAGAGCTGGGCTGCGGGGGTGATCTTGGCAACTGAACCTGCACCCATCAGCCAGTCCCACTAGGTGTCATTTTCTCTTTGGGGAAATGTGGACATGACACTTGATCCACACTGTCCTAGAATTTCAGGCAGGACTGGCTTAAGGGGCTGCAGTGACCCCTGGCTCTCTGTTGATTACTTTTTTTATTTTTTTGATCGTGGTGAAAATTTACACAGAGAACATACACAGATTCAATCATTTCTAAATGTATAATTCAGTGATGTTGATTATGTTCTTCAAGTTGTGTAGCTATTTTCACTATCCTTTTCTGAAATAGTCCACCACCATTAACATGAACTCAGTGTCCCCTAAGCAAAAACTCCCCCTTCCCCTTCTCTCCCATTCCTGGTAACCACTAATAATCTTTGGTTTCTATGTATTTGAAAGGAAAAAAACCTTAAACAAAAAACTTAACACATACTAAATACATTCCTTGGTGATGACAAGTGAATTAAAAATTTTCATACGCTCTGAAGCCTCAGCATTTCCGTTATCATTTATGCCCTGGAATCACAGCTTTCCCTCTCCCCTCCCCCCCATCTCCTATTGTCTCAATGTTAGGAGCTTATCTTTTCTCTCTCTCTTTTTTTTTTTTAACCCCTTTTCCCCCACTTTCCAGGAGTATTGCCTTTCAGCTTTCAACTTTTGATTACACTCTGTTTTCTACAGCTCTTTTTAAGTCAGAGGCTCATCCTAGCCTTCTCCTCAAGAGTAGGACCTTGTGATCTCTTCCAGTCTCCCCACTGGCAGGAACATCTATATGATAACATAAGTATGTGAACTAAACAGCACAAAAGGAACATGGAATCTATCCTGCTGCCTCTGTCATTTAAAAAACTTGCCACCCCCATAGCCTCCACCCACCAATTCCTGTTTTCCTGGGCATATTTGTACCTCAAAAGCTATGCCTGTGCCTTTAGCTCTAACTTCCACTGCAGGAGTACTGTATTCCTGCATCAAACTGAAAGATACCTGAGAAAGAATGTAGGATAATCAGGGAAATAACTGAGAAGACGTGAAAGGAAATTAGTTTTGTGTTGAGGGTATGATGGAACAGACACCTTTCACACTCCTCCCTCAATGATTCTGAGATACTTGAGCATTTATGATTCCTGTGCCTTCTTAGCGCAGCGGGCAGCGCGTCAGTCTCATAATCTGAAGGTCCTGAGTTCGAGCCTCAGAGAAGGCACTCTGTTTTCTTGCTCTACAGGTTTGTGTTCCTTGTACTTCTTTCCTGGTACTTCTGCAGGTGATAATCACAATTCCCTTCGGAGATAAAATATTCAGAGCATTCGGAGATGGCTGTACTAACTTACAGTTGGGATGGAGTCCCTTCTTTCCTAAAATATCAAAAAAGCCAAAGTATCCGGGCTAAAACTTTCCCAGGGTAACGGTCTCCGGGTCCCCCTTTGTCCGGAGCTCCCCGCTACAGAGACGGTGTTTCCCGAGAAGTTGAGGAGACGCTCCACCCTCAGTCCTGATCTGGCTCCACCAAGCGGTGGCCCTGGAGCTCTCAGAGACCCGCAGAATTCTGCAAAACCATAAAATTTTTTTTTCCCAAAATAACCAGTTATCCAAAATATCCGGCAGAGCCCGAGTGAGCTGAATTTGTACCTGGCTGGCTTAAAATTCTCCAGCTTTGCTCCTCTGTTCTCCCTCGGTCTGTATCCTTGACTTCTCATTAACTACCTCAGAGCTTTAGGCTTGAATGACGATGAAGAAAACATGGTTTTTTTTTTTTTAAATCTTCTTCTTTTTAATTTTATGAGCAACATTGGTCGTCTTTGAAATGTAGTGCACTTGATCGTTTTGTGTTTTTTCTCCCGTATAGTTCCACATATGACAGGACTGGCTGTGTCTTGACCCACACACTGATTTAATCCACAAAGGAAAACCAGGGAAGAGAGAAGGGAAGGGAACCCCAAGCAGGGAGCAATGCACAAAGAGGAAGAAGGTCTTCCCCTTCACTTCCTTTCCAAAACTCTCCCATTCTTGCTTGGTGCCGAGTTCTCTGCCCCCAGGGAAACAGCTAGATAAAACACAAATTAACAGTTCAATTAACTGTCTTACCACAGTTTTAAAATGAGGTACCTCAGCATCCACTAATTCATTTTACTTGAAAGAGCAAAGGAGCAAAGAAATTTGGGCTTAATCCACCTTTTTTTATTTTCCTGATGATTGAAATTTTTCCCAATAGACCAAGCCCATATTGTTATTTTCTAGTTAATGAATCACCATACTTGTCTTTACCGTTTATCCTTTCTGCTCCCTTCAATATTTCTTTTTTCTTACTTCATTTGTTGAATACACAGCTTATTTAATCATTTGTACTTGAAAAGCATTTCAGAGTAGAACCTAAAATCTAACAAGTATTAGGGATGATGCTATAAAATTTGTCAGCGCATCATTTTCAAAGTAGTCTGATAACATTAATGATTTTTCTAATGTATGCATTAAGAATTAATACTTTATTGATATACAATTTAGTTTTTAAGTCTCTTAATCAAATTTTCTATTTTCATCTTGTTTGTATTTTATAAATTAATATGTAATATTATATACATGTATGTATATAATTTTGTAAAAAGGAATAGAATTTACCACCCTTCATTTTTCATAATTAATTTTTTTAGATCTAGTTTTATAGTATTGAATAAAAATTCAATGTTAATTACTAGTTGTAAAGACTGTCCTTATATTTTAAAAAGCAGTTAATATTATTGAGATTCAAAATACTGAATATAACTTGACTGGTTTATTAATGTCCTATTCAAATTATGTTTTCTAATATGTTTAAATGGAATAGTGTTAAGTATGAGAGATGGAATACTGTGAGATTATTTTAATTGTAATCTATATCCTTAGTCTTCATTTTACTGTTCAGAAGACAAAACACACTTGTCAATTTGCCATATAGTATGAAGAAAATGGATTTGTGCTAGAATTGATAAGTTATCCTACCTGCCTATAATATTTAAAACCATATTAGAATCCTTTACCTCCCTCTTTTTCCTCGTTAGCCCTAAGATTAAATTGAGAAAATAATATAATTTAGCTTTTCCTTATCAAACTAATCATTCTTGAATTCATATCTGTCTCATTACTTCTGGGTATCTTTCTTTCAGAATCCTTCTTTCCCCAGATACCCTAATGTAACTCCAGACACTGGAGATACATTGAGAGAACAAGAAAGGACAAGGCTCAGGAAGCATACGTTCTAGGGAAGAGATAGACAAAACAGCAGTAATTTAGTGATGCTCTTCAATACAGATGTATTTGAAGTAGAAGATGAAGTCACAGATGGTATTAATTTAGTCAGAGTGGTCAGAAAAAGGCTCTCTGAAAAAGTGACATTTGTGTTGAAACCTGAATGATTGACAGGGAAGCTGCAGGGCCAGCTCTGGAGCAAGACTGGGCAAGTTCTCATTGAAGGCTGTCAGCTGGAGTGAGGGCCTCTGCAATGAGCCAACCAGCCTATAAAAGAACCAACAAAGATGCCCAGTGACCACCTCTATGGCACTATGTGTCTGTGTAGCTGAGCCAACTGTATTTTCTCAACCCAATCCTCTACACTGCATCACTGGCCTTCGGATTGCTAATTTTGTTGAAGAACCTTCCTTATTCAGGAATCCTTCACGTCCAGTGCATCATCAATAGGGTTCTCGATGGCTTAGGACCCAAGGACTTGAGTCTCATGTGCTTAGCTCAAGTTGAAGGAGAGGAAAGCTGTAAGCTAGGGGTGAAATATAGTTTTTTTTTTTTAGGGGTGAAATGCCAAGACCCCCACTGCTCTGCAATAGAAGAACCGGAAGCCTCTCTCCCTTGTGTTCACTGTCTTGAACCCCACCAGGATCTGAGAACTGATGAGAACAAAACTGCTTTTCACTATTCTCAGTTGAGAGATGTTTTTTCTTCATATTTCTGCCTCTAAAACTAGAGGAAAAAATCAGCTCAGCTTCTGGCACTGGTGCTGGGAAATTTTATCTTTTTTTTTTTTTTTTAATTTTTGAGGCCATTCTAAGGGTATAAATCTGTACTGTCATTACAGTGACCTGTAATATCGGTTAAGATGGCTCACTGATGGTGAGTCCTGAGACAGACCCTTACACTTCCCTGTTGATCACCTATTTCCAATTACTCCCTTGCTCCCACTCTTCCTACATGAATTTTCTCTAAAGATTTCACTGGGCGTCAGAATCTTTCTTTCATGGACTCTCTGGCTGTTCATGCCTCTTCCCTGTACTTGTGAAACTGAGACACCCCAGCCTCACAAATTGTCTCCTTTGTCTAGCCTTTCCATGGGGACAATCATAGCTCTCTTGTTTCCCAGGCTGTTGTATGCTGCGGAATCAATTTTGACTCATAAGGACCCCATGAGACAGAATAGAACTGCCCCACTGGGTTTCCTAATCTCTAATCTTTACAGGAGTAGATTGCCAGGTCTTTCTCCCATAGCCTAGAAAAAAAGCCTAGAGCCCCAGATAAATCGACAAAAATGTTCAGAACAGTTCAGTACAGAGGAAATTGCTTTGGTTTACTCTACTTCCCAGAAATTACTCTAGCCTTCCTGAGGTCCTGTCCCCACCACACTTTCCTGATTTCCTTGGTCCTTGTCATGTTTTCAGGCAGAGGAAAAACTAGAGAATATGGGCATGGATCCCGCTACCTCTTGCATGCTAAGCAAGAGCTCTATCATTTGAGCCAATTCTCATCTACCTCTGCTTTCAAGATTTTGGCTCATTTGCAATTCAGATCAACAAATGTCACACCTCTTGTCACCAAGATCCAAGCCAGGCACCAAAAACAGTACCTGCTTAGCATTTCAGAGACTGCCTTGGACAAGAATGAGGGGGCAATCATTGATTGGAGAGGAGGAAGGAGGGGATAAGGAAGACCTGGAGAAGATTAAAAAAAAAAAATTTTTTTTAGCTGTGGGAAATTCCTTGTCTCCATCACAATTTGTACTTCCTGATTTCCTGGAAGAGAAGAGAGGAAGTCCTATCTAGGGAAGGCCACAGTGATAACTGCCAGGTTAATTAGCACAGGTATCCCAGAATGTTTTGTGGCTCTTGTGTTTAAAAGAAGTTATTATTATCAACTGACTGTTGAGGAAGTAATATCTAGGAGAGTGTCCGCAGTCCCTGTTTCCAGGCTCCACTTTCGCTTGCCATCTCCCAGTGTGACTGAACCAAAACAAAACCACTGCCCTGGAGTGGATTCTGACTTAGAGCAACTAAAAAGACAGAGCAAAGCTGTCTCATAGGGTTTCCAAGGCTATAAATTTTTACGGACACAGACTGCCACATCTTTCTACCATGGAGCAGCTGGTAGGTTGGCTAGTAGATGAGTGCTTTAAGTACTGCACCACCAGGCTCCCCTAGTGTGACTAGCTATGTATAAGTAGAAAACCATGTTTACTGGTAACTTGTACATTTATATGTAACTCAAGATAAGCACTTTTAGTTTAAAATTTCAATTAAATATTCCACCCTTTTGACATGAAAGGGAATTTGTTTTGTCTTTCAGTTGCTGAAAAATAAGCATAAGAAAGAAATCAATGTTCAGCTTTAATTGTTGACAGTACAAGATCTATCTGGAAACAGGTGAGGACCCCGTGGTGTTTGCAGACCTGTTTAGTCTACTGCTTCCTCTTCCTCCCATTCCCCTTCTGACAACACTGTAAATCCCTCGTGCTCCACATTTTCTCTGAGCCATCCCATCATGAAAAAACCTTCAGCTCCTCCAGGCCAGCAGCACTGGGCTTTCTCCCTGATATCTGGAGGCTGCACATACCTCCCTGGGCTCAGTCATTTCAGAGTATTGTGATAGATTTTCTTTCTGACCTTCATCCACACAGGAATCTCATTTTCACAGTGTGCTTGTAGCATACACGGAGATCTCATCCATGAAATCCCATTTTTTATTGAATGAATAAATAAGTTATGTAGGTGTCTTGATTGAGACTGGTCTCAAAACTTTGAGACTGGTATCACCTGACAGAAACTTGATCCAGGGCCTGATAGATCTGGAAGATCTCCTCTGTCCAAGGGTTGGCACTGGGAGAAGATGTGAGGACATTATGTTTACAGTGAACGGCAGGGGGGTGTTTTAACAGCTGGCCTTTGTGGAACCACAGGCCTATTGGTGAGATTAGAGTTCCCTCTGGTGATAGTTCAACCTCTATCTCCCTTAAATCCTTGTGCCCAGCAGGCACTATTCGATCTTCCCTCACAGAGGGCTTGACCTATGGGTAGCTGGGAAGTAAATACTAGGTTCCTGTTTCTGTGGTTTGAGTCCCTTTACTACAGAACCTGTAGGTATTTGGTAGAGTACTTGAAATTACACTCCCTTGCCTCCAGGCCCTTAAAGCCCATGGGAACTAATGCAAGATGTCTGCCTGGGATTCCCCTTTCCCTTCCCTCATTGCACCTCCAATCTAATCCTTATTTCCACTCTCAACTTTGGGCAGATAGGTGAGAGGTGTTGCCAGGATTAGAATACACTTTAATTTTGAAAACCTCTTTTATCAAGGTTTCTGTAATCCATTGCACATTTAGTTTCTGGCCCCGGACATCCAAATTATCTTTGTAGATGAAGGCTGCCGTAGAGAGTCCAGAGAGTTACATCTAAAAATTGGGGATAAAGAATATAATGAATTCACATTTGTCTTTTTTCTTTGGAAACATAGAAAAGTTCAGAGACTACTGAGACAGATACTTAATTTTAAAATTTTGTGTATTTTGAGTAGGTAGTACAATCACATAGTTCAATATTCAAGAAGTTTTCCAAAAGGTAATGGTGAAAAATCTCCCTCCCAGCTGTGTTCCCTGGCATTCAAGTCTCTGTCCCAGAGGCAAGCAATGTTATCACTTATGTGTCTTTCCAAAGACTATTTAAAGAATGTACAAGAAAAGATCTATGTACCTAAGCATATTTTTGGGTAACTGGCCCCTTTCTGGGCACCTTGTATTACAGTGGTTAAGAGCTCAACTGCTAGCCAAGAGGTCAGCAGTTCAAATCTACCAGCATCTCCTTGGAAACCCTAAGAGGCAGTTCAGCTCTGTCCTACAGGTTGACTATGAGTCAAAATAGACTCAACGCCAATGGGTTTTTTTTTTTTTTTTTTTGGTTGCCTCCTTGCTGGAGCCCTGGTAATGCAGTGGTGAAGGCAGTTCAATTCCATCAGTGGCTCCTTGGAAACCCTGGAAACCTCTACTCTGTCCTAAAGGGTCACTGTGAGTCAGAATCGACCTAACAGCCATAAGTTTGTTTTTGAGGTTTGACTCCTTACTATATACTCTTTGGGAAACTTACTTTTAACAATAGACCTTTAATCTCAGTCTTTTTTAAAATCTCTTCCCTTTTTAAGTTAATCGAAGATTCCATCATACGTGTCTGCCATAATACATTAAACTGTTCTATAGATGGACATTTAGGGGGTTTTCAGTCCCTTGGTATTACAATCATTGCTGCAATGATTATCTTCATACATACATTTTTCTGGCATCTGTTCAAAAGTATTGTAGGAAGTGGAATTGCTGTGTCAAAGAATATGTGCATTTGTAACTTTGAAGTGTAAACTCAAGGGTCAGGGGGAGAGTTCTGGCATTATCCTAAAGGACCTGGCAAAGATGCTGAATAGATATGCAGAGTACTGGCAGTGGCATTAGATGTATTTATCCCTCCATCCATTCAGCACACATTTATTAAGGGTCTACCTGAAGTGTTAGGCTTTGGGGCTCTATATTATATATTAGTCTGACAGTGTTACATTTTTATATGGGGTAACAAAAAATAAGATAATAAACCAGATGATTTCAGAAATGATGGAAGTAAAACACTTAATGTGATTCAGGGAAAGTCTTTCTGAGAAGATTAATTTGAGGTGAGCCCAATTAATGGAAAAGTCAGGTACCTGAAGACTCTTGAGACTTCCAAGCAGAAGGAACAGCTATGCAAAGGCCCAGATGCAAAATCAGCTGAGGCTACTGAAGAGGAAAATAAAAAGAAGCTAGTGTTTCTAATTTAGACAGAGAAGTTCAATTAAGAGGATTTAGTGAAACACTGAATGCCCATGCTGATAAGGGATATGAAAGTCCTTGGTCTCTGTCTTGGGCAATTGCATGGGTGATGGTGCTTTTCTCTAAGACTGGAACTTCTTTAACTAAAGCAGTTTGGAGAGAGAAACTATTGGGTTCTCTTCATGTCCTATTAGTTGTGAAATACTTATGGGATGTGTAAGTGGAGATATCAGTGAGGGAGTCATAGATGAAGAGTGGAACTCAATGGACATGGCCCTCCAGAATATAGATAGCAGTTGTAGTTGAAGGCAGGAATAATAAACTCTATAAGGATTCACTGCTTAATATGGTTAACAACTTTATTGTCATGTGGCTGTTAAGCCAAAAAACTAAACCCATCACCGTTGAGTCACTTCCAACTCATAGCAACCCTCTAAGACAAAGTAGAACTGCCCAGTAGAATTTCCGATGAGTGCCTGGTAGATTCAAACTGTTGACCTTTTGGTTAGCAGCAGCAGCAGCACTTAACCACTAAGCCACCAGGGGTTTCAACATGTGGCTATAGAGTATTTGAAATGTGGGTAGCCTATAATTAGATGCTGCAAGTGTGACATACATGCTGTATTTCAAAACTTATTATGAGAAAAAAATTAAAAATGCTTCTTTAATAACTTCATATCGATTTCATTTCATATGATTATTTAATAAATAAAATATGGTATTAAAATTAATTTCATTTGTTTCTGTTTACCAATTTTAATATGTCTACTAGAACATTTAAAATTGTATGTGATGCACACTGGATAGCTCTGAGATAAGGTAATAGCTCAGAACATCCTTGCACTGAAGAGGTCACAGTTACAGAAATATTTACATACAAGTCTGAATGGCTACAGATACCCCAAAGTTAGCTTAAGATGAGAAAGTAGCCAAGGATAGAATCTCAGAGAACACAGTTCTTAAGGGAAAGGTAGAGAAAAGGCGGAGACGAAGTGGATTAACCAATTCAAGAACTAATTAATACAAAACAAAACAAAACCCACGTTGCCAAGAGTCAATTCTGACTCATAGCAAACCTATAGGAAAGATTGGAATTGCTCCCATAAGGTTTCCAAGGAGCTGTTGATGGATTGGAACTGCTGACTTTTTGGTTGGCAGCCGAGCTCCTAACTACTGCACCACCAGGGCTTCCAAAACTACTTGGTGTTATATAAATTATCAGGGGTTGAAATGGTCATATTTCAAAAGTAAGTAAAAAAAATAATAAAAGTTCCCACTGCATTTTATAATTTTAAAGAGATCACCCTGTGGCTTTGATGAGAGCAGTTTTGGTGAAACTTGAGTAGAGGCTTGAGTGACTAGAAGCACCAAGCCAGGGGCAAAAGTGGAAAGTACAGGAGGCTGGAACTTGGGGTAGTGGCCTCTGGGGGGAGTAGTAATACTGACGCAACAAGAGGGAGAAGGGAGTCAAAACTGGAGAATGTAGGTATGGAACCCTCTACCTCTCTCATGCAAAGCAAGCACTCTACCATCTGAGCTAATTCCCTGATACGTGGGTGTAGCCAAATAAGCCACACCCCACCCGCTTTCCTGGTTACCTGGGGCTGCAGGGAACTTCAGGCCACCAAGCTCCAGCCAGGACCCGATTGAGGGCAGAACTTCGCAGATATCACTTGGGATAAAACCTCTATGAGCCAGGAGTGTGAGGGAAAGGGATTACTAGAGAAGGCGCTGGGGAAAAACCTTGCTCCTCCCTCCCAACTTCACTGTCTTTATCTCCTGAAAATAAAGAGAGCACATTCCAGCTGTGGACCTCCCCCCACTCCCCAGAACTGCCTGGCCTACTGACACAGCTCTACCAGCCTGAACTAGAAAAGCATGTTTAATCAATAAAGATATTCTCCTATATTCTATACATGGGGTAATGCTGAGAGGAATTAAGTGGTGCCAGAAAGAGGTTTCGGCAATAAAAAAGAGAAGGCTGGATAGAGGGGCAAACCCTGAGGGTCTTGGGATCTTCCGGATCTCCGGAACCCAGAGCTTGCAGAGACCGTATGTCCCCATCAGCAAGGTAAGCCCTTCTCTGGCCACCTGAGCTGAATGCCCTGAGATGCAGTTAATACCAAACCTCACGCAGTTTCTTTGAATGTGGCATAATATTGCAATTTCAAAAACATTTTTAAATGTGGTTCACCTTGGAAGTTAGAGGAAGATCTCGTTCCCAATTTATTTTGAGCACATTTTTGTCAGAATGAGCCCTTCAGGGAGATAAATAGAAGCGTCAGTTGTCACCTTCTTTGTAAAAGCATACCTGACCACCCGAATTAATATGCCAGCCCTCACCTTCACACATGCTCCTTCCAAATCTCTCTGCTCTGTCTTTCTCCGTAGTACCTAGTCAACTGTCGGAGAAGCTGATGGAAGATTTTCTTCTGCTCCCTGCCCATGGCTTGTCAATGTGAATAAAGACAAAAAGTCGGCACACCCTGACTCTATTCTTGTGCCTCCTGACACAATTCCCAGGGTGTTCCTTTTACTTAGTCACGAAAAGGAGAAAATTTATTTTCCCACAAAAATATTTTTTAACTTTGGGCTGAAGCCCAAAAATGTGTATTTGGAGAAGTTCTTTTTGATCACTGTGTTGCCTTTTTGTTTTGTATACAATGTTTAATTTATTTTGCAAACCTAGCACAGAAGCACAGAACACAGTGGCATTGGACTGGCTAAAGCCAGGTAAATCCAAATACCACTGGGTAACCACGGAATTAGGGGAGGGAACAGGAGCACATAAAATTGGAGAATGCAGAGGTCCCTCTGGCTACCTCTCGCATACTAAGCGAGCACTCTACCACTTGAGCTAATTCCCCTGCTGTCTCCTTATTTGTTCTATGTTTATATCGGAAATGCACACATTTCTCCATGTCCTATTTTGGTTTTCAGGTTGTTCGAATCCTACAGAAATTTCCCGATTATCAAGGCAAAGCAGGGCAGGACCCAGAGTGGAGCTTCTCAGATACAGTCTCAAAGGAGGAGCACAGTGACCAACCTGTGCTCAGAACTGGGAACGTGGGGCAAAGGAAGACTGAGAAAGGCCTTTTTAAGAAGTCTCTAGCTCTAATTCGATTTCATTCTCCCCACTCTGTTCCATAAGGTCGCTAAGAATCAAAAGCAACTAGACTGTACTCAAGAGCAACAACAACGTTAGGTGAAAGAGAAGGCAGCATGTCCCTATTTAGCACAGTTATCCCTAATTCTCTGCTACTTACATGACTTTTTATCCCTAATTCTCTGCTACTTACATGACTTTTTAGTAACACCTTTTTCCCCACCCCGTCCCATAAATCTGGAAATAAGCCCCAAGTATCCTCCCATTTCTTGCTCTTCAAATAACTAATCCTTTATCTAGTGTCTGGGCTACTAACTGATTTCTCCATTGGGAGGGTTGAGATGCTGTTTCCTCTTCAGTGTGGCGAATTTGGAAGCCTTGGAGCTCTAGACTATGGGCTCCAGACTGTGAGAAGGCTTCAATGTTCTTCTCAAATTAGTTAGACAGGAATCATAGAGCTTCAAATTTTGATGCTGGTTCTACAGAATTATACCCACATCTTTCAAAAAATTGACAAATCCATTTATTTCATGAGATTTTATATTCAGGGATTGAAAGTTTTTTGGAAAAAGTGACTCTTTCCAGCTCTCCTGGCTTTATTATACTAGAGGTGTAGGCTTTGTTCTTTTCCAAAAGAGGTGTGAGGAATTGTGAATATTATGTTGGTTTTTTGCATGTCTCTCTAGTTTTGGAAGCTCAATACAAACCAGATTAAACAAAATCTGGTGTTATACATATTTTCTCTACAAAATAGATGAAAATCAGACTTACGTCATTAATTAACACTGAGAGTCCTGTTTAGTGTAAGGGGACATTATAAATAATTTGAGCTAAGAGCAGAGTCACAGATAGCCACGAGACTTAGCTACTTAGAAATTTATGTAAAGGTGACATATATTCCATTCCTTGCTTCCATGAAGCATTTATCAAATACGCCCAACACTGATTTTCAGCTTGAGCTAGTGGATTAGAAGAAAGCTCTAAGTGCTGAATGCACTTGATATAAAATAGCCACAGAGTAGCGTCTACTTTTTACTTGCAGCTTTCTTTTCTTCATTACATGTAATAACTGATGTCTTTGCCACATAAAAATCAGTTACTTTCTATGTGGAGCTGTGCCTAATCGTCCTGTTTACCAACCCTCATCTGTCCCTAACTCCCTTCGCTACTTTATGTTTCTCCATAGCAGACAGAATAATCCAACATATTCTAGTTTAGTACTTCATTTTGGCTTACTCTTTCTACTAGAAAAATAAGCTCCAGTATAAAAAACAAAATTAACAAACAACAACAACAAAGAAACCAACCCTTTGCTTGCCATCGAGTAGATTCTGACTCATAAACGACCCCATAAACAACAGAGAAGAACTGCTGCATAAGGTTTCCAAGCAGCGATGGTGAATTCAAACTGCCGACCTTCTTTTTTTTTTTTTTTTAATAACTTTTATTAAGCTTCAAGTGAACGTTTACAAATCCAATCAGTCTGTCACATATAAGTTTACATACATCTCACTCCCTACTCCCACTTGCTCTCCCCCTCTTTAGTCAGCCCTTTCAGTCTCTCCTTTCTTGACAATTTTGCCGGCTTCCCTCTCTCTCTATCCTCCCATCCCCCCTCCAGACAAGAGTTGCCAACACAATCTCAAGTGTCCACCTGATATAATTAGCTCACTCTTCATCAGCATCTCTCTCCCACCCGCTGACCAGTCCCTTTCATGTCTGATGAGTTGTCTTCGGGGATGGTTCCTGTCCTGTGTCAACTGAAGGTCTGGGGAGCATGGCCGCCGGGATTCCTCCAGTCTCAGTCAGACCATTAAGTTTGGTCTTTTTATGAGAATTTGGGGTCTGCATCCCACTGATCTCCTGCTCCCTCAGGGGTCCTCTGCTGTGCTCCCTGTCAGGGCAGTCATCGATTGTGGCCGGGCACCAACTAGTTCTTCTGGTCTCAGAATGATGTAGGTCTCTGGTTCATGTGGCCCTTTCTGTCTCTTGGGCTCTTAGTTGTCATGTGACCTTGGTGTTCTTCATTTTCCTTTGCTCCAGGTGGGTTGAGACCAATTGATGCATCTTAGATGGCCGCTTGTTAGCATTTAAGACCCCAGATGCCACATTTCAAAGTGGGATGCAGAATGATTTCATAATAGAATTATTTTGCCAATTGACTTGGAAGTCCCCGCAAACCATGTTCCCCAGACCCCTGCGCTTGCTCCGCTGACCTCTGAAGCATTCATTTTATCCCGGAAACTTCTTTGCTTTTGGTCCAGTCCAATTGAGCTGACCTTCCATGTATTGAGTGTTGTCTTTCCCTTCACCTAAAGCAGTTCTTATCTACTGAGTAATCAATAAAAAACCCTCTCCCACCCTCCCTCCCTCCCCCCCTCGTAACCACAAAAGTATGTGTTCTTCTCAGGTTTACTATTTCTCAAGATCTTATAATAGTGGTCTTATACAATATTTGTCCTTTTGCATCTGACTCATTTCGCTCAGCATAATGCCTTCCAGGTTCCTCCATGTTATGAAATGTTTCAGAGATTCGTCACTGTTCTTTATCGATGCGTAGTATTCCATTGTGTGAATATACCACAATTTATTTACCCATTCATCCGTTGATGGACACCTTGGTTGCTTCCAACTTTTTGCTATTGTAAACAGAGCTGCAATAAACATGGGTGTGCATATATCTGTTTGTATGAAGGCTCTTGTATCTCTAGGGTATATTCTGAGGAGTGGGATTTCTGGGTTGTATGGTAGTTCTATTTCTAACTGTTTAAGATAACGCCAGATAGATTTCCAAAGTGGTTGTACCATTTTACATTCCCACCAGCAGTGTATGAGAGTTCCAATCTCTCCGCAGCCTCTCCAACATTTATTATTTTATGTTTTTTGGATTAATGCCAGCCTTGCTGGTGTGAGATGGAATCTCATGGTAGTTTTAATTTGCATTTCTCTAATGGCTAATGATCGAGAGCATTTTCTCATGTATCTGTTGGCTGCCTGAATATCTTCTTTAGTGAAATGTGTGTTCATATCCTTTGCCCACTTCTTGATTGGGTTGTTTGTCTTTTTGTGGTTGAGTTTTGACAGAATCATGTAGATTTTAGAGATCAGGCGCTGGTCTGAGATGTCATAGCTGAAAATTCTTTCCCAGTCTGTAGATGGTCTTTTTACTCTTTTGGAGAAGTCTTTAGATGAGCATAGGTGTTTGATTTTTAGGAGCTCCCAGTTATCGGGTTTCTCTTCATCATTTTTGGTAATGTTTTGTATTCTGTTTATACCTTGTATTAGGGCTCCTAGGGTTGTCCCAATTTTTTCTTCCATGATCTTTATCGTTTTAGTCTTTATGTTTAGGTCTTTGATCCACTTGGAGTTAGTTTTTGTGCATGGTGTGAGGTATGGGTCCTGTTTCATTTTTTTGCAAATGGATATCCAGTTATGCCAGCACCATTTGTTAAAGAGGCTATCTTTTCCCCAGTTAATTGACACTGGTCCTTTGTCAAATATCAGCTGCTCATACGTGGATGGATCTATGTCTGGGTTCTCAATTCTATTCCATTGGTCTATGTGTCTGTTGTTGTACCAATACCAGGCTGTTTTGACTACTGTGGCTGTATAATAGGTTCTGAAGTCGGGTAAGGTGAGGCCTCCAACTTTCTTCTTCTTTTTCAGTAGTGCTTTGCTTATCCGGGGCTTCTTTCCCTTCCATATGAAATTGGTGATTTGTTTCTCTATCCCTTTAAAATATGACATTGGAATTTGGATCGGAAGTGCGTTAGATGTATAGATGGCTTTTGGTAGAATAGACATTTTTACTATGTTAAGTCTTCCTATCCATGAGCAGGGTATGTTTTTCCACTTAAGTATGTCCTTTTGAATTTCTTGTAGTAGAGCTTTGTAGTTTTCTTTGTATAGGTCTTTTACATCCTTGGTAAGATTTATTCCTAAGTATCTTATCTTCTTGGGGGCTACTGTGAATGGTATTGATCTGGTTATTTCCTCTTCGGTGTTCTTTTTGTTGATGTAGAGGAATCCAAGTGATTTTTGTATGTTTATTTTATAACCTGAGACTCTGCCAAACTCTTCTATTAGTTTCAGTAGTTTTCTGGAGGATTCCTTAGGGTTTTCTGTGTATATAATCATGTCATCTGCAAATAGTGATAACTTTACTTCTTCCTTGCCAATCCGGATACCTTTTATTTCTTTGTCTAGCCTAATTGCCCTGGCTAAGACTTCCAACACGATGTTGAATAAGAGGGGTGATAAAGGGCATCCTTGTCTGGTTCCCGTTCTCAAGGGAAATGCTTTCAGGTTCTCTCCATTTAGAGTGATATTGGCTGTTGGCTTTGCATAGATGCCCTTTATTATGTTGAGAAATTTTCCTTCAATTCCTATTTTGGTAAGAGTTTTTATCATGAATGGGTGTTGGACTTTGTCAAATGCCTTTTCTGCATCAATTGATAAGATCATGTGGTTTTTGTCTTTTGTTTTATTTATGTGATGGATTACATTAATGGTTTTTCTGATATTAAACCAGCCTTGCATACCTGGTATAAATCCCACTTGATCAGGGTGAATTATTTTTTTGATGTGTTGTTGGATTCTATTGGCTAGAATTTTGTTGAGGATTTTTGCATCAATGTTCATGAGGGATATAGGTCTATAATTTTCTTTTTTTGTAATGTCTTTACCTGGTTTTGGTATCAGGGAGATGGTGGCTTCATAGAATGAGTTGGGTAGAATTCCGTCATTTTCTATGCTTTGGAATACCTTTAGTAGTAGTGGTGTTAACTCTTCTCTGAAAGTTTGGTAGAACTCTGCAGTGAAGCCGTCCGGGCCAGGGCTTTTTTTTGTTGGGAGTTTTTGGATTACCGTTTCAATCTCTTTTTTTGTTATGGGTCTATTTAGTTGTTCTACTTCTGAATGTGTTAGTTTAGGTAGGTAGTGTTTTTCCAAGAATTCATCCATTTCTTCTAGGTTTTCAAATTTGTTAGAGTACAATTTTTCATAATAATCTGAAATGATTCTTTTAAATTCATTTGGTTCTGTTGTGATGTGGTCCTTCTCGTTTCTTATTCGGGTTATTTGTTTCCTTTCCTGTATTTCTTTAGTCAGTCTAGCCAATGGTTTATCAATTTTGTTATTTTTTTCAAAGAACCAGCTTTTGGCTTTGTTAATTCTTTCAATTGTTTTTCTGTTCTCTAATTCATTTAGTTCAGCTCTCATTTTTATTATTTGTTTTCTTCTGGTGCCTGATGGATTCTTTTGTTGCTCAGTTTCTATTTGTTCAAGTTGTCGGGACAGTTCTCTGATTTTGGCTCTTTCTTCTTTTTGTATGTGTGCATTTATTGCTATAAATTGGCCTCTGAGCACTGCTTTTGCTGTGTCCCAGAGGTTTTGATAGGAAGTATTTTCATTCTGATTGCTTTCTATGAATTTCCTTATTCCCTCCTTGATGTCTTCTATAACCCAGTCTTTTTTCAGGAGGGTGTTGTTCATTTTCCAAGTATTTGATTTCTTTTCCCTCGTTTTTCTGTTATTGATCTCTAGTTTTATTGCCTTGTGGTCTGAGAAGATGCTTTGTAATATTTCGATGTTTTGGACTCTGCAAAGGTTTGTTTTATGACCTAATATGTGGTCTATTCTAGAGAATGTTCCATGTGCGCTAGAAAAAAAAGTATATTTTGCAGCAGTTGGGTGGAGAGTTCTGTATAAGTCAATGAGGTCAAGTTGGTTGATTGTTGTAATTAGATCTTCCCAAACTGCCGACCTTTTGATTCATCACCGAACACTTAGCCACTGCGCTACCAGGAATAGTATTCTTCAGTTGTTTATTAGATCATCCGAAAAACCTAAATTTTCTGGAACTTGGTAAGCATTCGATTAATACATCTTAAATTAAAGAATGCCTAATTTAACACATTAATAATGCATAGGAGAAATGAATGTGACTCAGACAAGAGTTTTTTTTTTTTTTTTTTTTTTTAAGGGAATCAGGGAGACTTCTTAAGATAAAGGGTATTTTTCCTAGACTTAGAGATAAGAGACTGAGCTCTGACATGAATATTTTGGAGGTGGAGAAAAAGAGGGTAGATAGAAGGCAGCTTCTTGGGCAAAGAGATGAAGATAAATAAAGAAGGGCCCCGAAAAGAATAAGCAGGTAGATTACTGTTGTTCTAGTTAAACATGGAAGAAAAGTAGTTTGACATGCAGATGGTGAGCCAATGGCTTGTACCTTCTTTAACAATTTCCATCGTGAACCCTTTATATTTAATTTTCTACATGTCAGATTTAGCAACTAAATGTATAAGTCTTTTAATTTTGGCTCTACAACATCCATTAGCATTTTCTGTTCCAGCCATATTGAATTACATGCAATGACCAAACTCTATCACACTGATCCTTACCATAATATCTCACTTGCCATGTTGATTCCTCCACCCTCTTATTTCTGTAAATCAAGACAACTCTTCATTATGAACCAGTTAAACTCATCTATCACCTCTGCAATGCTGCCCTTGATTTCTAAGACGAGTTGGAATAAGTCTATACTTACACCCACTAGTCCTTGTCTGTTATTGCAACAGTTCCAATGGAGAGCTTTTACTTTATTTTTTAATTAGGAAGAGAATCTGGTATAGTGTTAGGTCTAGAGATGATTCAAGAAAAATGTCATGGACTTTGGAGTTTGTTGTAACTGAGTTTTCATCCCTGAGCTGACTATCTGATGGGGTAATCTTGGCTTTCTACTTTCCCACTGCTAAACAGATATATGACAATCATGCAGGTTATGTTTCTAAGATGTCTACCACAAAATATATTCTTAATAAATGACAGCTGCTAATATTTACAATACTAATAACAAATATAACTAATGAATATGTCATGGATTGAATTATGTCCCCCCAAAAAAGTAGGTACTATTTGGGCTGGGCCATGGTTCCAGGTATTGTGTGATTTTTCTATCCATTGTAAATCCTGCCTGTATAATGTTAATGATGGAGGATGGGCAGAACTTGTGTTAGTGAGGCAGGACTCAACATACAAGATTGGATTGTGTCTTGAGGCAATCTCTTGAGATATAAAAGAAAGGAGTGAGCAGAGAAACAGGGGGACCTCAAACCACTAAAAAAGCTGCATCAGGAGCAGAGCGTGTTCTTTGGACCTGGGGTCCCTGCACCTGAGAAGCTCCTTGACCATGGGAAGAGCGAGGACAAGGACCTTCCTCCAGAGCCTACAGAGGGAGAAAGCCTTTCCCTAGAGCTGACTCCTTGAATTTGGACTTTTAGTCTACTTTACTGTGAGGAAATAAATTTCTCTTTGTTAAAGAAATCCACTTGTGATATTTCTGTTATAGCAGCACTAGATGACTAAGACAGAATACATCTCACTTTCCACTTTGTGTGACACCCCAAACTTTAGCAGTGAATTGTTCAGTGCAGAGGGTTCAGGATCCTTAGGTTATTTTTCAAAATGCCATGCAAATCTTAATTACATTTAAAATCAGATTCCTATGTTCCCTGTCAAACCAGATAGAATTACTTTTTTTCTATAAAAATGGAACAGTTAATAACCCTACCCCAATGAATAAACTTTCTCAAGAGAAAATGACCTTCAAAACCCCTTTAAAACTAACCATTTCTGAAGTTAACTCTTCAGACAAATATTAGACTGGACTATAAAAATAATATAATACTTGTGAAGAGTGTGCTTCTTAGTTCAAGCAGGTTCACGAGACTGAATGGTGGCTCCTGCCAGGAGGCAGGATGAGAAGGCAGAAGGGACAGGAGCTGGCTGGATGGACATGGGAAACCTGGGGTGGAAAAGGAGAGTGTGCTGCCACATTATAGGGACTGCAAGTAGTGTCACATAACAATATGTATATAAAGTTTTGTATGAGAAATTAACTTGAGCTGTAAACTTTCACTTAAAGCACACACACACACACACAAAAAAAAAAAAGCTTACAAGCGGCCGTGTAAGACATAGCTATCAGTCTCTAATCATTCAGAACAAAAGAGGAAGAAAAAAACCTTAGACTCAGGGAGAAAGCTGTCTCTAGGACTAAAGTCTACACAAGCCAGGGCCTCATTCATCCTGAAACCAGAAGAATTAGAGGGTGCCAGGCTACCACTACTGGCAGTTCTGATCAGGGCCACAATTGATGAATCTTGATAAAACAGGACATAAATGTGAAACAGAAGTCAGACACTTAAAGAGTTCAGACTTACTGGACCGGTTGAGACTAGAGGACTCCCCAAGACTATCGCCCTGGGATATCTTTAAGCCTTAAACCGAAATTCACACTAAAGGTCACCTTTTAGTTAAATAACAGATTGGTTCATAAAATAAAAAATATCACTCGTGAGTAATGAGCTTCTTTAAAAAAAATTACCTTTATGAGACCAAATAGTCAAAAATTATTCTAAAGCAAAGATAACAGGGTAAGGTGGCAGTGAAACTGAAATGAAAAAGGTGCATCCAGAATGAAGTGAAGGAGAAGGATGACACATTGCGGAAAATGTAACCAATAAAATAAAAACCAATATCACTGAATAATTTGTGCAGAAATTGTTAAATGGGAACTCATTTCCTGTGTAAATTTTCTCCTGCCTGGAGGGCAGATGAGAGGGTGGAGGGGGTTAGAAGCTGGCGAAAAAGATACGAAAGGAGAGAGTGGAAGGAGAGAGCAGGCTGTTTCATTAGGGGGAGAGTAACTGGGAGTGTGTAGCAAGGTGTATATGGGTTTTTGTGTGAGACTGACTTAATTTGTAAACTTTCACTTAAAGCACAATAAAAATTATTTTAAAAAAAATTTTTTTAAAAAAAACCTTTTAAAACTAATGCCTACAGAAGGACTCAATTTTGCCGTGTTCTATCTACAGGTGGGAGGTGTCTCCAATAACACATTCACTTGGAATTCATTCATTAACAACAGAAATGGATAAGAACTATCTAGGAAGAAGTCCAAGGGAAAGCAGTCTCATCCTGAATGAGCCACAAGTTTAAGCTCCAAAACCTAAGCTTGCGTTGTTGGTAAGCAAAATATGGTCAGCTTCTCTAAAGGCATCTTTGCTCTTTTGTGTAATATCAATGCTCTTACGGTTCTGTTGAGAAGAGAAGAGGAGCGGCTCTGATCTGTGTGTGAGCGTTTTTCTGTGAAACAAGATTCCATGTAAGCTAAAGAGGCAGGAGAAGGTTAAGAACAGGCTCAAGCAGAAATGCATTATAACAAACTGAGTCCCATCTTAGAAAATGATCAACTTCATGGATTTATAAAAAACCTGGGTGAGTTTGTGTGTGGAGAAAAGAATATAGAGGCTGTGACTGAAAAACTTCTTTTGGGCCATTAGAAAGTCCCCATTTGACACCCTTCCTGTTAGTGAGAAAGGAAGCAGGAAGGTCCTGTGTCAAGTCTATGCCATGGGAAGCTTCTTACATTCTCTTCTCTGGCCACATGCCTGCTAGTCAGCATGCCATGTTCCAGGAAAGCTGAAACACTTTCCCCATCTTGTTATTCATGTGTGTCTCTTCTCCCAGTTTTTCACACAGAATCTCCTAAAATTCTCTTTTCATACATTTCTCCTTATGTACATTTCTTCACTCTGAATTGATTCCTACCCATAAAGTGCTTTTTTATCAAAGTAATAGAACTTACTAACAGATTAGCAAATAAAGATTTTAGTACACAATTTTTCCTTTAAAAATACTTACATAGTATCAAAATACATACCATTATGCATATTTCTTTCTTACTTAGTACATCCCAGACATTTTCCAACAATCTGTCTATACAGATCTGCCTCACTCAGATGAATAAAAAGCCAAAACCAAACCAGTAGCCGTGGAGTAGATTCCGACTCATAGCAGCCCTATAGATTAGCCCTATACTCTTTGCCCATAGGGTTCCCAAAGAGTAGCTGGTGGATTCAAAATGCTAACCTTTTGGTTAGCAGCTGAATTCTTAACCAGTGCACCACCAGGGCCCCACTCAGGTGAATAGCTGCAGAGAATTCCATTGTATGCCTGTACCATAAGCAGTCAGTGGGAATATGGCTTTTGCTCACCAACTTAGCATACTTATAGCTTCTGAATGATGTAGATCATTTTTGATGATGCCCACTCTTCCAGATATGCCTGGGATTTTGATGTCCTGGGTGAATTTCTGGAGGTTATTTTTTATTACATTTGTTTGTGTCTTTGGCGTACCTGTGATCTGTTTATTTGAGTATATTTGCCATTGTTCTTTAGAGTCCTTGGTATTTGGGCATTATTTTGGCCTGGTTGCCAAGTTGTAATCTCTGTAGTTCTTTAAGCTTTTCTGCTGGGGTTGATCTAGGCTTAGTATACTGCCTGGACTTTTGCATTTGTTTTCATGGCAATACATTATGGTGAAAGTCTCTCAGTAGCCCCTTGGCCACTTTTTTTCAGTTCCCACCATCTTTGGCCTCCAACACATGCCACCATTCTTATAAGATAAGTAATTGTGTAAAAACCAAAAAGTCATGTATTATATGGACAGGAAACCCTGGTGGCGTAGTGGTTAAGTGCTTACAGCTGCTAACCAAAAAGTCAGCAGTTTAAATCTGCCAGGCGCTCCTTGGAAACTCCATGGGCAGTTCTACTTTGTCCTATAGGGTCGCTATGAGTCAAAATCAACTTGACGGCACTGGGTTGTTTTTTTTTTTTTTTTTTTTTTTATGGAAGCCTCTTCACATTATATTTTTAAATTTTATTTATTTATTTTGTTGTTGTTGTTGAGAATACACACAGCAGGGCGTACACCAATTCAATAATTTCCACATGTACAGTTCAGTGACACTGATTATATTCTTCAAGTTATGCAACCATTCTCGCCTTCCTTTTCTGAATTGTTAATCCCCCATTAACATAAACTCTCTACCCCCTAAGTTTCCTGTCTATTTTTTCAAGTTGGTGTTGTCAATTTGATCCCATATAAATAGTTCTTAAAAGAGAACAGTGCTCAACGCAGACATTCTTTACTAGTTAAGCTAAATTTTTGTTTGGTTTTAAGAAGATTTCAGGAAATATTTTTGGTTTAAGGTTTCAGGATTACCTCAGAGAAATAGTTTTGGGAGTTCGTCCTGCCTTCCTGGCTCCAAAAATTCTGGATTCCATGAGAATTTGAAATTCTATTCTGTAATTTCTTCTTTTTTATCAGGATTGTTCTATAGAATCTGATCAAAACATTCAGTAATGGTAGGCAGGTACCATCCAGTCTTAGTGTCATGGCAAAAGAGTCAGTTGCTCATGGGACAGTTAGCCACACATTCCATTTCCTCTTCCTGTTTCTGACTCACCTTCTTCTTCTGTTCCTCCAGATAAATGGAGAGCAATTGTTGTACCTGGAATGGCCATTTGCAAGCTTTTAAGACCCCAGGAACTACAGAACAAGCTAGAAGGCAGAACAGAAGCACTAGACACAATAGTAGGCCAATTAACTGAGATTCCCATAAAACCATGATCCTAAAACTTCTAAACCAATCAAGCAAATCCCATGAGGTTTGATTGTACATAAGCTTATAACAAATGTAATCAAAGAGATCTTTACATATCAATGTATAGAATGCTTCATTCTTCTTAAAGATGGTGAAGAGTAGAACATTCCGTCACAGAAGATACCATATTTATTTAATCAGTTCCCTAATAATGGGTATTTAGATTGTTCCCATATATTGCTATTCCCGGAAACCCTGGTGGCTTAGTGGTTAAGAGCTACGGCTGCTAACCAAGAGGTCGGCAGTTCAAATCTGCAGGTGCTCCTTGGAAACCCTACAGGGCAGTTCTACTCTGTCCTATAGGGTCGCTATGAGTCGAAATCGACTCAACGGCAGTGGGGTTGGTTATTGCTATTCCCAGTGCTAGGTGTTGATTTCTGTCCCCCTAAAAGATATGTTCAAGTCCTAACCCCCATAACCGAATGTTACCATATTTGGAAACAGAGTCTCTGCAGATATAATTAGTTAACATGAAGTCATCCTGGAGTAGGATGGGCCCTAACCCAATATGACTGGTGTCCTTAGAAAAGATGGAGCACAGACAGATATAGAGGGAAAACGGCTATGTGAAGACAGAGGCAGATATTGGAGTTATGTTGCCACAAGCCAAGGAATCTCTGGGACTATTAGAAGCTACCAGAAAAATATCTACTTTGTACAAGGAACTTCCTCTAGAACCTTTAGAGAGAACTTGGTCCTACCAACACCTTGATTTTGTACTTCTAGACTCTGAAACTGTGAGGGAAGAAATTTCTGTTCTTTCATACCTCCCAGTTTGGGATAATTTGTTACTGAATCCCTAGGAAATAAATACAATCAGAAATAGGGCAATTGATTATATTGTATACATATTAATACACACGTATACATACAAGAATATACAGTCTAAATTTCTACAGAAATTAAATTGCTGAATCAAAGGGTATGTGATTTTTTTATTTTGATAGATATTACCAAGGTGACCACAGAAAATATAAAATTTATACTCCATTGGCAATATATGAGAAAAGCTGGTTCAACATAGCCTTACTAACCTGAAGTGTTTTTTTCCCTAAATGAAAGATGAAAATTATTTTTATTTTTGATAAATTTTTAGATACCAGAGATGTAATTCAAGTATGCAGTCTTGAAGAGTAGTCATGTGGAGGTAAAATACAAAATAAATTATATTTTCCTCCTTTTCTGCTTTAAGTAAATATTTTCACAAATGTTTCTTCACTCTGAATTGACTCCTCATATAGGATTTTGAATTCAGGAGAAATATTTTAATATCTACTTTGTGGCAAGTTACCTACCAAATATGTGTTCTCTGTTTTACCTTATTCAAAGAACCCTGATATCGTAGGTGATTGCCATGAGTAAAAAGGAAAAAAAAAGGCATTTCCACAGTTCTTTTGTATAAGGGTCTTCATGCCATATAGACTTTGCCAGTAAGATAGAATATGATTAAATCTGATAGAAAATGCCAGAAAAGTTTTCTTATCCCAATGCAGATGTTACTCCTTTTTCCTTGTTGCTTCTTTCTCATTCTTGCCTGAATTGCTGGGAGTAGATTAACAGTGGATCAGTCATTGTATAAGATGAAGACAACGTATATACCACAAAGATAGAAGCTAGAAGGAATCTCAGTCATTTTATAAATGTTGGTATCTGTGCAAGCATTGTATAGCTAGAGACTTTTTTTTTAATGAATAAATAAGCCTTTACTTGGTTAGGCAACTGTTAAATGTATACCTACACAATCCTGAAAGGCTACAGTATTAGTTCCTGAAGAGATCTATGCCCATAGGTATTTCATGCAAGCATCAAACATATTGCCAGCATTTAGTTAGGCAGCTGTTCCTGATAATTAATATGAAAGGACTGACAATGGCATATCCAAGTGTTAGTAATATTTCAATATTTATTGCTGTAGAATGTCTTCCTGATAAAGAAGCTACATAGAAGGACAAAATACAATCTGTCCAATAAAAGGAAAGAAAACAAAACATCAGCAGAAGAATACTTTGAATGGCTTTGATCTCAGGAGTGGTTTTGTGGCTACATCTAGAGTTTTTAAGGTACAGAACATGTTTGTGGTGTTCATGCAGAAGAAGTGCCATGTGGCTGCTTGCCCAGGTCATGAAGCCCATAAAGAATACATCTTGCAATATCATGAGAACGAGAAAAATCCACGTCATTATCTCTCTGGATGGGGGAATTGAGCAATAGTTAGCATAATGCCTAAATGTAGATGTGGTTATGTTGCTGATGGTTTTGATGGAGTAGAGCAAGTTAGTCTTCATTAGTGAATTGAAGATCCAAAAACACAGAAACCAGTGAAGGTCATGCCAGGGGGTCCTTGGTATGAGCTTCATCCATGAAGCATCTCTGGCCCTGAAGGTGGTGGCCTGGACCACACTCAGGAGGCTGGTGGTGCAGATGGAAAGACCCCGGGACACTCTCCAAAGATAAATAACAATTTTACAACCAAAGTCACCAAGGAAGTTCATTAAGCCAAACGCAGCTATTGTTTCTGGTATTCCTTTGGTAAAAAGTATCATGGTATTGGTCAAAGCCAGATGACTGAGAATAACGTCAATCTGTTTCTTCTCAAGACTCATGATGAACATATACATATGTTCCACAAATACAAAAGTGTTTCCCACAATGCCAGGTCCAGTTAGAAAAAGCAGGACAGCTCCTTGAAAAATATTACTCCAAAGCATTTTACTTCATGAGCATAAGAACTATAGAATCAGGAAAATAAACTTTAAGCAATGCAAAGAAGCAAAAGTATCACATGCTCCCCAAAAAGGTTTTTTTTACATCTGTAGATCCCTTCAGGAATAAATACATTAAAAAGAAATTGGATACCTGAGTCAGTGAATATAAACCGTTACGTCCTGTGTTCTTTCCTTTCCCTCTTTTATATTCATTCCTTTGGCTTCAGTGCCATATATCTGGAGTGGACTTCAAAATATACATCTCCAGCCTAAATATACATCTCTTACCTGAGCTTCACATCAATGTATGAAATGCTTTTTCATCATCTGCTTCTGTGTCCCATAGTCTGGTCTAACTAAAAATGTCCAAAACTGACATCTTTTCATCTAACAAAATTCCTGTTCTCCTGAATAACATGTATCATTTAATGAAAGCCATGCCCTACAAATTCCCAAGGTGGAATTTCAGGAGTTGTTCTTGACTCCTCCATCTCCCTCAGCCAACATTCAATCAGTTAACATTTCTTATTGACTCTGTTCATGTTAACATTTACATGCTTAATGGATTGGTTTTCATCAGGCAGCTGCTATCTACTTACAGGATTTGATGGCTTTCCACTTTTGTCAACATTAAGCTCAAACTTTCCCCACATGTCTGTCAGTTTGTCCTACTGTAGGGGCTTGCATGTTGCTCTGAAGCTGGAAGCTATGCCAGTGGTATTCAGATACCAGCATGGTCACCCATGGAGGACAGGTTTCAGCTGAGCTTCCAGACTAAGACAGACTAGGAGGAAGGACCTGGAAGTCTATTTTTGAAAAGAATTAGCCAGTGAAAACCTTATGAACAGCAGTGGAGCATTGTCTGATATAGTGCTGGAAGATGAGCCCCCCAGGTTGGAAGGCACTCAAAACACGACTGGGGAAGAGCTGTCTCCTCCAAGTAGAGTCAACCCTAATGACATGGATGGAGTCAAGCTTCAGGGATCTTCATTTGCTGATGTGACATGACTGAAAATGAGAAGAAACAGCTGCAAATATCCATGAATAATCAGAGCCTAGAATGCATGAAGGAAAAATGGGAATCATCAAAAATGAAATGGAATGCATAAACATAGATATTCTAGGCACTAGTGAGCTGAAATGGACTGGTATTGGCCATTTTGAATCAGACAGTCATGTAGTCTACTATGCTGGGAATGACAACTTGAAGAGGGATGGTGTTGAATTCATCTTCAAAAAGAACATTTCAAGATCTATGCTGAAGTGCAATGCTGTGGTGATAGAGTAATATCCATACGCCTACAAGGAAGGCCAGTTAAAAAAACTATTATTCAAATTTATGCACCACCCACTAAGGCTAAAGATGAAGAAACTGAAGGTTTTTATCAGCTTCTGCAGTCTGAAATTGATCAAACATGCAATCAGGATGCATTGATAATTACTGGTGATTGGAGTGTGAAAGTTGGAAACAAAGAAGAATGGTCGGTAGCTGGAAAACATGGCCTTAGTGATAGAAACAATGCCGGAGATTGAATGATAGAATTTTGCAAGACCAACGACTTCTTCATTGTAAATACCTTTTCTCACCAACATAAACAGTGACTATACACATGGGCCTTGCGAGATGGTACAGCAGGAATCAAATCGACTATATCTGCGGAAAGAGACGATGGAAAAGTTCAGTATCACCAGTCAGAACAAGGCCAGGGGCCGACTGTGGAACAGACCACCAATTGCTCATATGAAAGCTGAAGCTGAAACTGAAGAAAATCAGAGCAAATGCATGAGAGCCAAAATACTACCTTGAGTATATCCCACCTGAATATAGAGACCATCTCAAGGACAAATTTGATGCACTGAACACTAATGACAGAAGGCCAGATATCATGAATGAAGAAAGCAAGAGGTCACTAGAAAGACAGGAAAGAAAGAAAAGACCAAGATGGATGTCAGAGGAGACTCTTAAACTTGCTCTCCAATGTTGAGCAGCTAAAACAAAAGGAAGAAATGACAAAGTAAAAGAACCGAATGGAAGATTTCAAAGGGCGGCTCAGGAACACAAAGTAAAGTATTATAATGACACGTGCAAAGAGCTGGAGTACAAAACCAAAAGGGAAGAACATGCACAGCATTTCTCAAGCTGAGAGAACTGAAGAAAAAATTCAAACCTCAAGTTGCAATAGTGAAGGATTCTATAGTGACAATATTAAACAACGCGGGAAGCATCAAAAGAAGATGGAAGGAATACACAGAGTCATTATACCAAAAAGAACTAGTGAACGTTCAACCATTTCAAGAGGTAGCATATGACCAGGAACCAATGGTACTGAAGGAAGAAGTCCAAGCTGCACCGAAGACATTGGCAAAAAAACAAGGCTCCAGGAACTGATGGAATATCAATTAAGATGTTTCAGCAAATGGACACAGTGCTGGAAGTGCTCACTCATCTATGCCAAGAAATATGGAAGACAGCTTTCTGGCCAGCTCACTGGAAGAAACCCATATTTATGCCTATTCCCAAGAAAGGTAATCCAACTGAATACGGAAATTATCAAACAATATCATTAATATCACATGCAAGCAAAATTCTGTTGAAGATCGCTCAAAAGCAACCACAGCAGTATATCGACAGGGAACTGCCAGAAATTTAGGCAGGATTCAGAAGAAGACATGGAACCAGGGATATCATTGCTGATGTGAGATGGATCCTGGCTGGAAGCAGAGAATACAGGAGGATGTTTACCTGTGTTTTATTGGCTATGCAAAGGCATTCAACTGTCTGGATCATAACAAATTATGTATAACCTTGCCAAGAATGGGGATTCCAGAAAACTTAATTGTGCTCATGAGGAACTTGTACATAGATCAAGAGACAGTTGTTCAGACAGAATAAGGGGATACTGAATGGTTTAAAGTCAGGAAAGGTGTGCATCAAGGTTGTATCCTTTCACTGTACCTATTCAATCTGTATGCTGAGCAAATAATCTGAGAAGCTGGACTACACGAAAAAGAACAGAGAACATCAGGACTAGAGGAGGACTCATTAACAACCTGTGCTATACAGATGACACAACCTTGCTAGAAGAAGTGAAGAGGACTTGAAGCACTTACTGATGAAGATAAAAGACCACAGCCTTCAGTATGGATTACACCTTAACATAAAGAAAACAAAAATCCTCACAACTGGACAAAAAAGCAACACCATGTAAAACGGAGAAAAGACTGAAGTTTTCAAGAATTTCATTAGGCTTGGATCCACAATCAGCACCCATGGACGCAGTAGTCAAGAAATCAAAAGCTGCATTGCATTGGGCAAAGCTGCTGCAAAGGACCTCTTTATAGTGTTGAAAAGCAAAGATTTCACCTTGAAGACTAAGGTTCGCCTGACACAAGCCATGGCATTTTCAATTGCCTCATATGCATGTGAAAGCTGGACAATAAGTAAGGAAGACCAAAGAAGAATTGACACCTTTGAATTGTGGTGTTTGCCAAGAATATTGAATATACCATGGACTGCCAAAAGAACAAACAAACCTGTCTTGGAGGAAGTACAACCAGAATGCACCTTAGAAGCAAGGATGGTAAGACTGTGTCTTACGTACATTGGAGAGGTTGGCAGGAGGGATCAGTCCCTGGGGAGAGACATCATGCATGGTAAAGTACAGGGTCTGCAGAAAAGAGGAAGATCCTCAATGAGGTGCATTGGCACCATGGCTGCAACAATGGGCTCAAGGATAACAAGGACTGTAAGGATGGTGCAGGACCAGACAGTGTTTTGTTTTGTTGTGCATGGGGTGTCTCTGAGTCAGAACCGACTCAACAGCACCTAAGAACAACAACAAGCTCAAACTTTAAGTCCTTCATACTTTATGCTTTCCTTTTTCCTAAAACCCATTTCTTTTCCTCTATGAGCACATTCTAAAATATTTTAAAGTCCACCAAATACGTGAAATCTAGGTGGGACATCTTACTCATGGGGCATTGCTTTCACTTTTCTGCCTAGAATGACTTCCTCTTATATCCTACCTTTCTCTCTTTCCTACGTTAAAGCTAACCTGTATGTATTCTTTAACAGCCAGCTCACAATTTTCATTGTTTACATATTCCACCCCCCCATTCAAAAACCTTCTATTAGACTCCTGGATATCTGCATTTACCTATAACCATCCTCAGGCTGGTCTGCATTTCTTTGTTTAGCTATGTGCCTCCTCTACACCTTAAGAACAGAGGCTATCTTGTAATCATCCTTCTGTGAATGCTCCCTAGCTCAGAATCTGATGCATAAGAGACACTCCATAATATTCATTGAATATATAAAAATTCGGATACTTAAAAGAATTTAAGGGTTCATATTAATAAGGGAAGTGAATACAGAGGGTATTTGGACAAATTTAACAGGAGTTTGACATTTCTCTGTGGATATCACACTGGAAAATTTGGAAATTCTAAGTTAATTCTCATTGGTTATCATAGACGGGAATTACATCAGTTTAGGTTTGTTTTTTATTTGTTTATTCGATTTTTTTTCTCCTGATGAATAGGTAGGTTTGAACACCAAACCCAAAAACCAAGTAGTCACTAATGATGCCAGCATGAAATTAATATGCATATACTTGGAAGAAAATAAACAGTAATGAGTTCCCTGTCCTGATCTACTTCTGAAATGCTAATGGACCTTTCCCTTTTACAAATGTTGTACTCTTAACAAATAGTGGCAATGCCTAATTTGAGGAATGCTTTTCTATTTACCAAGGGTGCATCACAATGGATCAGACTACTAACCATTCTTGACTTGACATAAAATGAAGTACCATTTATGGCAGTTGTGTTAACATGTCTACGGAATCTTTGACATTGCTTTTTTGGAGAAGGGGGTTCTATGCCCCCTTCGCTTGAATCTAGGATGAACTAATGACCCACCCATAATCAATAAAATGCAGCAGAATTGGTGGTCTGTGACTTCTGAGGCTAGGTTTCAAAACAGTCATGCAGCATCTGTATTTTCTTTTGAGACACTTGTTCAGGGAGAAGACAACCATAATGTAAGAATTCCAACTATCTTGAGACCACAATGCTGGAGTGGCAATGTGTATTAACTTTGACAGTCCAGCTTCGGTCCCAGCTGACATGAAGCTTCACTACAAGCCACTTGGGAAACCTGTATTGGATGTCCAGCCAAACTGAGCCTTCAGATGAGTATAGTTCCAGTCAATGTCTGGCTTCCAGTGCATGATAGACCACAAGGAAAAAATGACTCAGCTGAACCTTCTTAAATTCCTCATTCATAAAATCATGAGGAAATGAAAATCATGTTTTAAGCCACCAGATTTCAGGGCTAAGTTTTTGTATAGGTGTAGTAATTGGGGCTCTTATAAAGTTATATCCATAATCCATTTAAGAGCTTTAAAGATCCCATATGTGTCATTAGTATAAAAAAAAGGGGTAAATTATGAAATTTAAAGTTCTCAAATTTGTACATCTTTATTGTTGAACTCATAATTAAAACCACATTCAAATGACCCTAACACAGGAATGTGTTTGAGAATCGATGTGTTGGATCAGAGTGAAGACATGTATACCAAAGCTTCTGATAGAGTATAACATTAACTTGAGTTCAACTTCTGAATTAAAGCCTGCATTTACTCTAATGATAATAGTTTATTAAATCCTCTCTGAAAAGCAGTCTGTTATATAATTTATAGTTTATATAAATCAACCAGCTACTGGGAACATCCATTAAGACATTAGAAGCTTGGAGTGAAAAAATATATATCACAAAATATAAAAATTATATAAACCTGCTGCCAGTCAAGTCAACTCTGACTTGTAGCAACCCTCTAAGACAGAGTAGAACCCTCCTATAGGGTTTCCAAGAGGCTGCTGGTGGATTTGAACTGCTGACCTTTTGGTTACCAGGTTGAATGCTTAACGACTTCTCCACCAGGGCTCCAAAGTATTATATAAGTAGCATTAAAAAACACTTGTTATTCCTTGAATTGAACTAGATAAGATAAAGAAAAAATAAAATATCATCCATTCTTTCAAGGAATTTACAGCCTTGTAGGAAGGCATCTAAAGAAAAAAATGTATTCACCTCTATCACTGACTGCATAGGAAAGATCAGCATGAATCCAATTTCCAGCTGAAAGTGGACCCTGGCCTCACCTTTCCGCATTCCACTCTTCATCACCAGCCACTTATGTGGCAATTCTTCTCTCTGGCCCCAGCCACCCAGAGTTAGATCAGACCTCATTCCTGGCTCTCCTGAGCTGTTTCAAAACATCACTGACCTCCTGAGGCCAGGTCACTGGGGAGCCAACTCAGGCACAAGAGTCTGCACAGCTACCTACATTTCAGACTAGCTGGTCTGTCTTTCTCTGGGACTAGGTCACAGCCTAGAAGGACTCTGACCTTCTTCATCAACTGCCTGTGCAGGCTTTCCCTATCACCTAGCCACCCAGAGCTCAGTCTACACAAATCAACTCTGTACTGTCAGCCCCTGCTGCTCATGGTCCCTGTGGGTTCATTAATTTTCCATACCCAAACCCATTGCTGTCGACCCCACGTGACAGTAGAACTGCCCTACAGGGTTTCTTAGACTGTAATCTTTAAGGAAGCATACTGCCACACCTTTCTCCCATGGAATGGCTCTTTCCAACCATCAACATTTCAGCTAGCAGCCAAGCAATTAACCACTGGGC
Source organism: Elephas maximus indicus (assembly GCF_024166365.1). Taxonomy (NCBI): domain Eukaryota; kingdom Metazoa; phylum Chordata; class Mammalia; order Proboscidea; family Elephantidae; genus Elephas; species Elephas maximus. The sequence goes on from NC_064819.1 coordinate 75,801,148, forward strand.
AACCAGGGCTCCTCGAATTCCCTATAATGGAGACTGTTACCTGTGCTTAGAGTTACCCATTTATTATGACCAGAAAGGATACAAGTGTAGACACATCAAGTAAGGTATGAGAGAGTTCCCTGCAGGGAATCCCAGGGATGTGCTCCTCCCTCTTCCATTCATGGATGTTCTCACCGATCCAGGAGACCTCAAGTAGAGTCCTCCAGTCTTCTGGGTTCCCTAGTCATTGGGACCTCTATAAATCTGCATGACTTCAGCCTTAATGAATAATTATGATAGATTCAATCAATGAATGTGCATGACTATATCAGGCCGCCTCCCTTCCTGAAGGTGTGGAGCCTGTGTAGCTCATGCTTGTCTGGCTATTTTATAAAACAAAAACATCTTAGTTGCTGGGAGTTATTTTCAAAAAACAAATTCAAAGGGCCAAACCAAGTCTTTTCATTCCACAATGAATATAGTAAAACTTTTGAATTGTATGCTTTAAATGGATGAATTGTATGATGTGTGATATATTTCATTAAATATATATATATATATTTTTAATAAAAAGTCAGTAGAGGAGTTAAAATGGACTCCTTGAAATACTCGACTCATGCACACAGACACACAGCAGTAAAGGAAGAACAGAGGAACAGATAGGATAAACAGAAAAGAAAAATTAAAATGGTAAATTTAAATCCCAGTATATCAAGAATCATATTAAATTCAAATGGACCAAATAAGCATTTAATTACGAGATCTTCAGAAGAGATTAAAAATCAGGTCCCAACTTTTTGCTGGTAATAAGAAACACACTTGATACATAAAGACATATACAAGTTGAACATAAGAGGATGAGAATGAATATATCATGCAAATATTAAGCTTGAGAAAGCTGGCTTGGCTGTATTAATAACTGAAAAGTAATTTCTAGAAAACTTATTAAAATGTCCACCACACATTGTGTGAGCTTTAAACATATACTTGGCCCAGAGAGCCTGAAGCAATATTTCAAAAATTTCAGGCGACGGCACGGGAGTTTTTTGAAGTAAGTTCTAGGCTCCTTACCTTTCCATTCTCCCTTCACAAACCAGGAGTGGGCAGGAATTACAGCTAGAGAGTGGAGGAAGAGTTATGAAAAGAACACATCAGTTTATCTGTTCACTGATTTTCATTAGCAAGAAAAGGGAAATACTGAATTTCTCAATGAAGATGGTTTACAACTTAAAGTGACAGTAGGATTTTTGTATGGACTAAGAATAAACAGAAAATTTTTTGAACCTTCCGAATTTTATTTTGCAAAGCTGAAAAGAAATAGAACTCCTTTTATACTTAGCTCATGGATCCTGAATATTCAAAATTCTGGTTTCATTTGTTATGATTTTTTTTGAATTGTAAACCAGAGGACCTGGTACAGTGTCAGTCAGAAGGCACGTGAAGATTCATAGGAGAGTGGGCTTTCAAACTAGACAAACGGTTTTGCATTCCTAGTCTGATCTGACTCTCTGTGAGTTCTGGCAATTTATCTACCTTCCATATGCTTCTTCATTGTCCTTTGCCAAATAAGATAAGAACCCAGCGTTTGGCAAATAAAGATTTAGCATTTACTAAAAAGTAACTGGAACCCTGGTGGCCCAGTGGTTAAGTTTTTGCCTGTTAACCAAAAGGTCCACACTTCAAATCCACCAGCTGCTTCTTGGAAACCTTATCTGGCAGTTCTACCCTGTCTTATGGGGTTGCTATGAGTTGGAATCAGCTTGACAGGAACGGGTTTGCTTTGGTTATTTTCATCTAAAAAGCGACAATGATCATTTTTATTGGGCACTGTTTCCTGAAAAAGAGTAAAGAGGTCAGCTTACTTTACAAGTACAGCAAACAGACAATTCCTTATTCTGGAGACAGATCTTAAACTCAAGAACAAACATTTCTGCCGTTTCACCTGGAAATGTTAACATCTTAACATCTCTCTTGACCCTGAACATTGTTCTTTCATAGGAAATAAAAAAGAGCTCAACGCACTCATTTTCACAGCCTCACCTCACCCCACTTCTCCCTCCAGAATGTAGTGAAACCCACAATCCTAGGAAGCCATTCCGTCCTCACTCCATGGAAGTCAGAGCCACATTTATCACATGTACTTACCTTGGCAGTAACATGCAGGTGGATCTAGGCTGGTATTTCTAGCAGGGCTTCCCAGGCCATATTTATACCTTTTGGATTTCCAGATGTCAGGGTAAAATTAGTCTCCTGCCGAGGCTGCTGTAACTTTGAGGCTTGGCAGCGCAGAGGGCTCCCTGTGCAGAAAATTTATCCCTTGAGGCACAACTTCCCTCTCTCACTGCCTCCTTCCATAACTAGATGATTAGCTGCCCTCCTTCAAATGATCTCAGTCTTAATTAAGGCTTATTGTAGTGATGAGGTTGCACTGAGAGAACAGCAGATACATAAGCGTTAATATCTAGGGTTTGGGTATTTCCTGAACCTTATACTAACCAACACATCCCTTTCTATCACATCCAAGGCTTTGGGGTGAAACAATATCTAAGACGCAGAATTAATCCATTTTTAAGTGACTGAAATTGGGATAAACCTTTTTAGAGCCATCCTAAACTCATATATATTAAATATGAGCTGCCATTGAAAATAGTTTTTGGAGCTTAACCCTAGTTATAGTTAGGAACATAAAGTCTGTGAACCAGTTCTCTCTTCAGTTTTGTAATCTGGATTTGTGATCCTTAAAAATGAATTCCAGTTATGGAGATTTTTATTCCCTATCCAAGAAGTACTGGAAGTGGGACTCAGAAAGCAACTCTTTAAAATCTACCCCTATTATGTATTGCCGGCCCTGCTTTGAGCCCTGAACACATAATGTTTAACCTTAATAATACTTTTACCATCAGAATGAACAAACAAGCCCCTGATATAGACAAATATAATGAATTTTGGATAGGATTAAAGACATAGAATTGTTGCTGAGTGCAGTCATGTTGATTCCAATTCATAGTAACCCTGTAAGTCAGAGTAGAACTCCCCATAGGGTTTCCTAGGCTGTAATCTTTACCAGAGCAGATGGTCCAGGGATGGTCACGCATCTAGTGGGTAGAAGCCAAGGAGGATGCTAAGTGTTCTCCAATGTGTAGGACAGACTCCTAAAATAGAATTAGTCTGGCCCCAAATGTCAATAGTGCGAAGACTGAAACACCCTGATCTGAAGCTTCCATGCTGTGTTCTGCCACAGGCACAGACTGTGGCCCAATATCTGGGTTAGCATACGTTTGGTCACGTGGGGGAAATTCTACCAAGTAATGTGCATGTTCTTATTCTTATAGGTCCTGAGACATTTTTGCTTTTACCTTGGACAAAAGGGAATTTTCTTTATCCTAGTCTTGGGAAAATTGATTTCTGTTTCTTAAGTCAGGCTGCCTCTTTAATGAAACATTCCGTCTTTCCTAACCTTTCAGCAAACCTTCTATTTTTCCTACGGATTTTGGAAACTAGCAACAAAAAGCCTCATGTGGCACTACTGCTTCTCTCTGCCACATTCTGCCCCTTAAGTCTGAGTGGGGACACTAAAAGGAGAAAATTTCTTAATATTAATAAAGAATTTTTTTTCCCTTCTTCCTGTGTTACATTTCAGGCACTCCTGCAATTTCCCCCACTCTAAAAAAAAATCTCAAACCAGAAATTAGAATTTTCAGTACCATGATATGGTTTAAGAGTTGGAATTAATTTAACATTAAAACTTCTCAACTCTCTGAGCTTTTTTTTTTTTTTTTTTGGTATATGGTTCACCTTAAAGGAGACTTAAGATGCTTCAAGATGATGGGATATTTTCTTTCCTTCCATTTTTGCATCAAATTTCAGCTATTGCTGTGAAGAAGAAAAGTGTAACTTCAGTGCTATGTGTAAAAATTTGTTTAGGAAAGTGGTAAGAGTTGCCGAAGGGTTTTTTGTTTTTTTTTTTAAATCAGCTTTAAAGGGATTTATTTCTGGTGTACACAATTTCTTCATTGTAGATATACATGTGGTACTCTGTACGCAGGCAATGGAATTATTACTAAAATAATATAGACATACCAAACAAGTTTCTTTGAAGTTACTAACGTTTCTGAAGGTTTTGATTTGGACTGTCAGGTGCTGAGGTCCTGGGGTCCAAGGCAGATGGGTACAAACCTCCTTCAGTAAGGACTTCCCCAAGCTTTTCACTTGGCCTGGGTTTTCTCTAATTCCTCTGGGTGTTAAAACTTCCTTTTCTGACCCTCTGGTGTCCCTCTCCTGAGACTCTTCTACTCAGAGACCTCAGATCCACAAATTATCTTGCACATACTGTCTCTTTAGGTGACTCTCATCAGCCTCCCTTGCTTCCCTAGCTTTCCTTGTTTCTTATTTCATCTCTTTACATATTTCAAAGGTCCCCATAAATCTCAACCCCAAGTAGAGGTCTTCCTTTTACCTGAAAAATTAGGTTCTCTCTGTCCAAGAACAAGTGTGAGAGATCAGGACTGAGAGGTCAGCCCTTCCAATACCCCAAAAGCACGCCATATCATGAGATGAAAATGCCTAACACAGATGACACTTTCCCTCTCCATAGCTCATTTCAGGGGTTGCTCTTTATCAACATCCCAGTGATGGTTAATGGTGGTCAAAGAATGCACCTTAGCTGTCTTGAGTGTTAAATAAGAAAAGAACCAGAAACACTTTTGAAAGAAGTTCAGTATTTCCTAGATTTGAGTTCAGAAGAAAAGCTTTGAGGTAGTGGGTACCTACCAAGAAAGAGAAAGCTTGAGAAAGCAGGTATCCATTCCATTACCTCTGAGTGTAAAGCAAACACTCTACCATTTCATTTAATTGGCCATGCTCTTGCTTTCTTTTGGAGCTGTGATCACTCTAGATGTGATGTGCCCTGACAATTGTATGGGTCCACCCTGGACCACAGTGAAACTGAAGACTGCTGAAGAAGAGCTAGGGCCCAATTGAGGACAGAGTATCTTAGACATGGCTTCAGACAAAAATGGGATGAAAACCACTGATTCTCTCAGAAAGTATGGAGAAAAGGGCACCTAACAAAGGTTGTTGTGAGAAAATTTGATGTGGAAAGTTTTGAGCCCCCTGCAAGTTCACTTTCTTGATTTGCCATAAAGGAAGAGACATGTTTTAGGTGGATGGGATCTTCAGTAAGAACTACTTGGCTTTCATAAAGCTTGTGTTACTGTGTTTTAAAAAAGGAGGCTGTGATTGTCACTTGACTTAGGAAACATGAAAGCCTCAGAGGAGGAAGTGGGCAGTCTCCCAGGCCCACATACCTACACCATCATCCCTCCCAATGTGGCCAAGATGGATAGGTAGGGATTGATCTGTCGACTTATTTTCCAGAGAAAGGTAGGGCCAAGATAGGAAAACCTTAGGACCATGGGACAAGAATAAGTTGAAGGAAGGGCAGGATAATATTAGACATCATTGGAAGCTATGGAAATCAGGGCTTTTCCTCAGAGTTGGGTTTGAAGGAAAGGTTGACAAAGAGAACACTGATACACCTAGGGTAAGAATCCTTTTTAATCCTAATTATCTGTTAGGATTTTTAGGCAAAAATCACAGAAAAGGCTTTTCTCTCTCCTGGATTGTAGGACAAGTTTCTTCATTTCATTTCTGAGATCAGTAGACAAGAACTCTGGTGAACATGCCTTTCCTATTGTGGATATAAAACTGTCACATTGTTTCCCTCCACCACAGAAATCTCATTCTGGTAACAGATTTGCTGCTTTATTCTTGACCCTGTGAGCCTTTAACGTTCTTGAGTCCTATCTGTGTGGTTAAATTATGCCCATTGGAAACCCTGGGTGTGTAAAGGTTAAGTGTGAGGGCTGCTAACCAAAGGGTTGGCAGAAGGAATCCACCAGGTCCTCCTTGGAAACTCTGTGGGGCAGTTCTACCCTGGCCTATAGGGTGGATATGAGTCGGAATCCACTTGATGGAAACGGGTTTGGGTTTTTTTTTTTGGTAGTGGTTTGTGCAGCACCGGTGGCCCCATTGGTTCAGTGTTTGGCTACTAACAAGAGGTCAGTGTCGAATTCACCAATGCTCCTTGGAAACCCTATGGGTTTGGCTTTGCTTTTTATACTGGGGCTTCCTGCTTTTTTCAGAAAATGCTCAATTTTTGAAGACCATTTAGGATTCTTTTCTCACCTAGGATGATCAGGAATCTTAGAGGAAAGTCAGCTCTTTCCAGGAAAAGAAATATCTTAGTTATCTAGAGCTGCTATAACCAAAATACCACAAGTGGGTGGCTTTAAGGAACACAAAATTATTGTCTTACATTTCAGGAGGCTAGAAGTCAGCCTCCTAAATTCAGAGAACCAGTTCTAAGGGAAGGGTCTTTTTCTGTCTTCTCTAGGGGAAGATCCTTGTCTTAGCTTCTATAGCTCCTGTGTTCTTCATTCCTTGGTTCTTTGGTGATCCTCACATGTGCTTCTGTCTTTCCCCATTTCTGCTGGCTTGTCTATGTATCTGTGTTACTCTTTACATCACTCAGAAGTAATTAGGCTTAGGACATACCCTACACTGATGTGGCCTCATTAACATAACCAAGAAAACCTTATTCCCAAATGGAATTACATCCACAGGTACAGGGTCAGGATTCCCACACATATGGGGAGAGGTGTGGGCATAATTCAATCTGTAACAAGAACTATGGTGGATTCTAACCTCAATCTGTAAATGCACTTGTCTAGCCCCTAATGAGCACCTATGATACAAGGCCTGTGCCAGAGACCAGTGTTCTGCAGGGAAATGGAACCTAAGGCAGAAGTAGTTCCTATTGCCCTTGACCTAGGGGATTTTACAGTGCTCATTTTCCTTATGAAGATACATGTGAAAAGTTTACATCCCAGGCCTCATATACCACCATTTATCCAACCAATGCAACAAACCATAAGTGAGGAAAGTTCTCATAACCCCAGTTTCCTTGATAGGTAAAAAGCATTCTAATGACAGTGTTGGAAAACCTGGGCACAAGGATCCCATCAAGATGGCTGGAGGAAGGAAAGACTAAATGGCATCTTCAAGGTGACAAATTTCCTGTCCCTTCCTTTGAAAGCTGAACATACCACCTTCAACTTCTACTCCCTTTGTTTTCTTATTATTCCCCCACAGCAGGCATCTTCACCCAGCTTTTCATGTATTTTTCTTATTGGCGCTTGTCTGATTCTCTCTCCTACTGTGAATTAGGATGTAGCTCTACAAGGGTACGGAGCCCTAGTGGTGCAGTGGTTAAGAGCTCAGGCTGCTGAGAGCACTTTGAATCCACCAGGCGCTCCTCAAAAACCCTATGGGACAGTTATACTCTGTCCTGTAGTGTTGCTAGGAGTGGGAATCCACTCGATGGCAATGGATTTCTCCATGGGTGGGATTTTTGTGTTTTATTCACTCTTGAAATCTTTGGTCCCAGAACAGTCCCTGATGCAAGATATGTACTCCAGAAATATTTGTTGGCTGAATAAATAAATGAAAGACTTTAAGCTACCGAACCCCACATCTGCAGGTTGGGCACTACCAAAGCAGACGTTGGAAAATAAAGTTCTATTTTCTTCATGAGATGGCGAGGAAGATCAAGGATAAAATATGGGTTGTAGTTTTTGGGAAAATCTCCATTTTATTCAAACCACTGGCAGCCTCAAAAGATTACAAAAATCAGTGATTCTCAGGGAGTAATGGGGCCAGTCTTCAAATTGTTATTCGACAGGATTTGTTGAGTGCTTTTATGGTGTTGGGAGCCCTTGTGGCACGGAGGTTAACAGTTAGGCTGCTAACAAAAAGGTTGGCATTTTGAATCCACCAGCAGCTCCTTGGAACCCTATGGGCCAGTTCTGCTCTGTTGTTTTGAGGGTCACTCTGAGTGGGAATCAACTCTTTGGCAACAGGTTTTTATTATGCTGTGTTTTTCTGTCATCTGTTAAAAGAGGAAAACACACACTTTCTCAGTCTTGCTTGAACTCAGGACCTTCAGATTACAAGACTGACATGCTTCAGGCTTCACCAAGTGGGCACCTCTCTGAGGAAGGTTCACTGAGGAACAGAGTTTTCCAATGTCAGTCTCAGAGAGACACTGTTTGGCCAGTTTTCAGTTTTTTAAAATCATAGTTACTTACATCACTCCATGTAAGCCAATGCTACCTCCAAGGATACCACAACCAGGGTGTATAAAGTCCGCACCAGGCTATAGGACTCTGTGGACTGCGGGACCTGGGACAAGTCTGTCTGCCTTTTTACTCTGATGTTCCAGTGATCTGGATCTTATGCCCTCAGAGATCTCAACCGCCCTTTCACCTTCCAAGGTCTCCTTTGTTGACATGAAATATAAGAGGCACTCAGTTAAGTTTTAGGTTCGGTTAGTATTAGCTGACTGACTGACCAACAGACTGACCAACCAACTGACTGAGTGAAAGAATAAGTAGTTCTTAACCTTATCTCCAGTCCAAACTTCCTCCTTTACTCTATACCTCCACTTGCATCTATGTGACTAGCTACATTCCATTTTTGACAACCTCAACTGAATTTATAATACTATCTTCCATGTATTGGGGGGGTTATGTGTCATTGATTCTACTAAGAGATTTATAATTATTTCATTTAGTCCAGGTGAATTTTGGAAACACAACTATGCATCATAATCTGCATTTACTAGTAAAGGGAGGTTGGAGAGTGTCCAGTATGGACTTGGGCAGTGGTCTGTCACTTAGTTCAGTCTCAAAGTCTCTGTAATGTCATTAGGGATCAGAGCCACACATTTGCAGCTCTGAAGTGCATCCTGGAGCTCAGACAGCTTTTTGGGTTAGCCTTCCTAAACTCCTCCTCTACAATCTCAGAGGTACTTCCTTGTTGCTTGGGGCTTGCCTTTTCGGCCCACTAGCCAGGAAGCTGGGGCTTTCTTTCCTGGGCTTTGCCGCACCCCCCTCCCCCACTCCTCAGGTCTGTTACTGCCTTTAGGGCCAAGCTACAGGAAGAAAAAAGAAAAATAGGAATTGGACATGGAACGCTCCCTTGGAATCACAGCTCCCCTGAACAAACAGAACAAAATAGAACGCTAGATCTATATATTATCAGCGCCCGTGCATAATAAACCCGAAGAAGCCTGGACTTGGACAACTAATTTCAAAGAGATCAATATTTTCTCGTTTTCGACAGGTCGAAGTCCAAAGTGCAAAATCTGGAGAATGTGGGCATCGATCCCACTACCTCTCGCATGCTAAGCGAGCGCTCTACCACTTGAGCTAATTCCCCATACCGTTTAAGGGCATTACCTTATATTTTCTCAGGAGTGGAAATATCGATCCACACTCCAGTATCCACTATCTCCAGCAATTCGGAATACCAGGATTATCCCGGTCATTAAAGCGGAACCATACAGATCCCTGGCAGCGCAGTGGTTATGCCCTCTGCTGCTAACCGAAAGGTCTGAACCCACCAGCCTCTCCGCGGGAGAAAGATGTGCAGCCTACTTACGCAAAGATTTACAGCCTTGGAAATTCTGTGGGGCAGTTCTGCTCTGTTTTATAGGGTCTCCAACGGTCGAAATCGAGTATAAGGCAACAGGTTTTGTTTTTACTAGAATTAATGCGGAGCCAGGACTCAACCCGGGGCGGGCCAACTCCGAAATTGCCTGGGGCAAGAGCGCCCTGAGTGCTCAGTCATCTGTGCCGCCAGAGAGAAAAGGTCAATCGGGAAAAGGTCGTGGTGGCAAAACTCAGGCGCCGCCAACGTATTAAGTTTCTGATTTTCAAGAAGTGAAGAGAGGAGGTCCCAACTAGAGTGGACCAACCCACAAAGTTCTGGCTATGGGGCACAGCTCTGTTAAGATGACCATCTGACCCTGAAAGGCGTGGTTGTCATTTACTCCCCGCAGCTGTGACCATCCAGGAGGAGGCAGCCGGCCGGCCTCTTCCCGATTCTGGAAGGCAAACAGCACCACCACCTATTTCTGCTCAGTTTCCGACCAAGACTTTACACTTGTTAGGCGAGGGTTGTAACCACTATAATCCGAAAACCCTGGATTTATGAGTTTTCTTTTTCTAATTTTTGAGAGATTTAGGTTCAATTCCCATTAAGGTGTGTCATGTAGAAATCATATACCCCCATTATATGACAGAACAGCAAAAATCACAGTATTACAGAAAGGAGCCATGGGGGTCATGAGGCAAGATCATACTAGACTGAAGGATTCAAGAGTGGACCTTGAGGGATGCAGATGAGGAGGGAACACAGGCCTGAGAGAACATTCCTTTGTGAAGAGAGCATGTGTTTGCCTGCGTGTGTGAATTCCTATCTGATAAATGGAAGACTAAATCTACACGTTTATAAGTATTTGTTAAATGAACGAATGCATGAATGAGCTGATGTGGAGAAAAAGAGATGCTGAGACTGTGAACTAGAGTAAAGGAAGGGCACGTGATTGTTTTTTAAAATTTAATAGGTCTTATTTTCAGGAGAGTTTTAAATTTACAGAAGAATAACTGGAAACTTACAGAGGCTTTCCATATACTCCCTGTCCACCCCCAGTTTCTCCTATTATTTATATTTTGCGTTAGTGTGGGACATTTGTTACAACTGAGGAACCAATATTGAGACATTATCATCAACTAAAGTTTACATTAAAGGTCACTCTGTGTTGTTAAGTTCTATGGGTTTTGATAAAAGCATAATGTCATGTGTCCACTATTACAGTATTATACAGAACAGTTTTATTTCCCTGAAAATTCTCTGGGCTCCACCTTTTCAGCACTCTGTCGCTCCCCCTAAACCCATGGCAGCCACAGGTTTTTTTTTTTTAAATGTCGTTAGAGTTTTGCCTTTTCCAGAATGTCATATAGTTAGAAGCATACAGTAAGTAGCTTTTTTTTTTTTTTTTTTTAGACAGGCTTAATTCACTTTGTAATATACATTTAAGTCTCCTTCTTGAGTTTTCATGACTTGATAGCTCATTTCTCTGTATCACTGAATAATATTCCATTGTATAGATTCACCACAGTTTGTTTATCTCCTCACATATTGGTTAGTTACTTTGAATTTTTGGAAATTATGAATAACTCTTCTGCAAACATTCATGGGCAGGTTTTTGTGTGAACATAATTTTTCAATTCATGAAGGTAAATTCCTAGGAATACAATTGATGGAGCCAAGCTTTTCAAATTAAGAAAGAAAGAAATTAGCTCCTTACAATTATGTGACCTAAAGAAAATGATTTAACTCCTCTGGGCACATGGTGGTGAAAAAGTTTTTGAGGTATGGATATTCCTGGCAGATCTGGATGGCCTGAAAAGTGAAATAGGGCTGTGGCACTTAGGGCTTTGAATTTAATAATAGACCCAGAGAATGTGTTTAGTTGTAATGGTAGTGCATGCATTTTGCCTGAGAGAGGTGGAAGCATGTAGGCCAGCTGTTATAGATTGAAGTGTGTCCTCCCAAAATATGTGTTATAATCCTAGAACCTCTATGCTTGTGTTCACGATCCTACTTGGGAATGGGTTGTTTTTTTTTCAGTTAATAAGACAGAATTGGAGCCCTGGTGGTCAGTGGTTAAGAGCTACAGGGAGCTATGGCTGCTAACCAAAAGGTAGGCAATTCAAACCCACCAGCTGCTCCTTGGAAACCCTATGGGACAGTTCTACTCTGTCCTATTGGGTTGTGTAAGGTGTGTCTTAAATAATCTCTTTTGAGATATAAAAGAAATCTCTTTTGAGATATAAAAGAGATTAAACAAGCACGTGAAAATAGCAGAGATGGGGTAAGAGAGATGTCAAGCCACATGAAGATTGCCCAGTAGCAGAGGCTCAGAATAGACAAGGACCTTCCTTCAGACCAACAGAGAGAAAATAACTTACCCCAGAGCCTGCACTCTAAATTCAGGCTTCTAGCCTTATAAACTGTGAGAAAATAATTTTCTGTTTGTTAAAGCCATGCACTTGTGGTACTTCTGTTACAGTAGCACTACTTAAGTGACACACAGGGCTTCTCTCCATTTTCCACCTTCCTTTCTTTTACTTGTAGCAGAGACCTCTGCTCTCCAGATGACAACCACAGAGCTTCTCACCTGTGACAGCAGGTTCAAATCTTGTTAACAATTGACATTAGGTATTTTTGTTTTTTTCTTTTTCTCTATGGGCACACACAGAATGGGGCTGACAATGACTTGACCAACAATCCAATTCAAGGGCTGTAAAATGGTGGAGGAAACCAGGAAGAAGCAGTGAGGAAGGAATCCAGAGCAGACTGGGATCCTCACAGAGGGAGAAAGTCACCAGGCTGTGGTGGCTGTTTTGCATGGAGGATGAATGCTCCACCTCACGGGGTGCAAGTTTGAACATCACCTGTATTCTCTGGACCGAGAAAAGCTAATTACGATGGTAATGAGAAGGGGTCTCTGCTAGTTGAGACTGATATTTAGTCTTGCAAATAAGGGAAGACCAATGCCTGGCACCTAAAGGGCCATATGAAGCAGAGAATGCACAGGGCAGCACTAGAAATAGGATTTTAGAAAGCCAAGGAGTCAGGAAAAGTAAGGTTCTGACACAAAATGAAATTGGTTTAGAAAATGCTGGCAGGCAGAGTGGGAACAGTAGGCAGTTAACTGTGGCTGTAATCATCCACTCAGATCTCACCATTGCACTCTGTGTCCTTTTACAGTAATGAGAGTCCAGAGCGAAATTCTCCATGTTGTTCTTGTTTCCCAGGGAGTTGATTCCAACTCCCAGCAACACTATATGACAGAGTAGAACTGCCCCATAGGGTTTCCTATGTGATAATCTTTATGGGAGCAGATCATCACATCTTTTTTCTGGTGGGGGAAAATTGCCAACCCTTTGGTTAGCATGCTGCCCAGTACTTAACTAGTGCACCACTACCAAAAACAAAACAAATAGCATTGCCATCAAGTTGTTTCCTAAAAAGAAACATGTTTGTCTATCATGTTTATAAAACCCTGTATGAGAATGTATATTAAATTATCGTTTCTCCCCTACAGTAAAAGTTTCTTAAAAGGTTCATAGTCTAGATCCTCCCAGTTTATCCCCACTGGCTAGGGTTAGAATGATGCTCTTCATGGCTACTGGCTGTTCAGAAAATGGTGACATGGAGGGGAAACACTTTCCTCTGTGTTGTATTCCTTCATGGAGTAAATTCAGGAAGAAATAATTATTATGCTAAGGAAAGGTGGCAAGCTGCGAGGCCCTCTGGTGTTCTGGAATGGACAAGATAACTTGCCACAGCTGGAAACAAGATTAATCCACTCATGAAATTATTGTGGAGTTCATTTTCAGATTAGAAGTCAGGAAGTAGCTGCTTTTGAGCTCCTACTGGTTTAATAAAAAGGCAAATGTCACAACTAATGTGTAAGAAAGAGAAGTAATTAACTATTTACAGTGGTATTCCATGATTGTATAGTGCTTATTGCCCTGTGTTGCATTAGCATCCTCATCCTGAATTCAAGTCAGGTCACTCTCTTCTGTTCTCCCACCGCACCTTACCCCACTGCCCTTGGACACTTATTCTAAGGTTTAACAGGAAGCCAGGCCTTGTTCTCTTCAGAAAAGAGACAAAAAAAAAAAAAAAAAAAACTTCTTCTGTTCCTTTTTTTCTGGGCACCAACTGTCAACCAAGTCAAGAGTGGGAAAGAAGATATGAGTTTCCTCAATATTTTATCTTTCAGCCTCTTTCCCCCTTCTCTTTCCACCTCCACTCAAGACAATGCCCACAATTACATTTTTAAGGATGAGGAGACATTCAGCTGCCTTACTGAAGGGTGTTTCATCAGTGTGCCAGTTCTTAAGAAAAATGAAACAATAAGTAATGAAGGTGAATTGGCAATGGCTTCATTTGTCCAGAGGGTGCATGGGATAATTTTCAGAAATGAAGCTGAAAGACAAGCCAGCTGTTCTCATGAAGGACTGTGGGGGTCATGATAAAGTGCTTGATACTCTCTGTAAGCAGAAGTTTGTTCTTAAATGATTTTAGGTAGGACTATAACTGAACTGGATTTCCAGGCAATTCCAACAGGGGAAAGAGTTGAGAGTTGAGTGCAAAGACCGGGAGAAGCATCAGGTTATTATCATAATAGTTCAGGCAGAGATGCTGATCATCTTGAATGGAGCAGGACTATGGGGACAGATTCCTTCATTCATTTAACAAATCCTCATTTGTAGACATACCGTAGACACCTAGGCCCTGGGTACCAAGTGCCTCCTTGGGCATTCAGCTGCTGGGTGGTCGCTAGATAGCATTAACCCCATGGCCATGGGTGCCAGACACTTTGAAAAGATGCTCTCATGTTGAATTATGTGGGAAGTCTCAAGGAACTGCTGCCTCTGTACAAGGAGAAATGGCATTTCATCAAGCCACACAGCACTCATAGGAGGACTTAGGTCTTACTTCTGGGACTGAATTTAACAACCTTGTCTGGCAGGGTGATCACTGGAGCAGCCAGAGGGGTTGTCTCTCAATCTGAGATCCTAAGATGAAGATTCAAGGTGAGTTTATTTTTCTTTGCACAAATTGTCAATAGACTTATCTGTTTCAAGAGGAAAATAAAGCCGACCAACAGAGACATTAAAAAACACATACTTTCACAGCCCCTGGGTTTGGAGTTGCAACCAGAAGTTGGTGTAAATTTCTGAAGAATCGAAATACTCCCCATTTGAAAAATGGGTGAGTTGAAACTAGGAATTGCATGAGAATCTGGGGGCAGAAGGGCTACACTTTGTGTGTGTGTGTGTGTGTTGTTGTTGTTGTTGTTTACCTTTACTTGACAGTCTGGGAAAAGAAGAGGAAATTTTGTCTTCAGTCAGTGCCTGTGAGGGCAGCCCAGGTGCCATGGAATGAAGTAAAGCAGGAAATAGGAATAGAGACAGCCCAGGCACTAGGTTCCATTTTAGCTGAGGTGATAAACAGTCTACCTTTTGATTAGCAGCCCAGAGCTTCAACCACTGCTCTACCAGGGCTCCTACAGGACACACCAAACCAGAAAACCTGTTGCCAATCGAGTAGATTTCAACTCATAGTGACACTAGCACAGAGGACACCCAAACCAAAAAAACCCGTTGCCATCAAGTCCATTCTGACTCATAACGTCCGTATAGGACAGAGTAGAACTGCCCCACAGTTTCCAAAGAGCACCTGGTGGATTTGAACTTTGAAGGAAATGAAACAGAATTCGGGGAGGATTCTGTGTTAATTCTCAGGACAAAGCGTTAAAACAAAGAGCTAGGAGTTCTCAAAATGGGAGACTTTTGTGCAAATTGGGCTGGTCAAGAAGCTCCTATTTTGTTCGATTTGTACCAGATTCAAATTTTATTCCTGTAAATCTTTATCTAGCCTCCCTCGCTTCTCTCTAACCTGCCTCTCAGGTTTGAGGTGATAGAACCAGATTCTTATTTCATTCCTTGTAAATCCTTACCAGCCTCCTTGCCTCGCCAGACCGTACTGTCTCAAGAGTGATAAGAAGACAAAGTCCCAGCAAGTAGGAGGGCCTGGTCATTAGAAATGCAGTTTGTGATTTTTTTTTTTTTTTTAATACATGTGTATCGTATACAACACTGCAGAACACCCTCTCTCCCCGGCAACCAAGAAGGTGAAATCAGCGAGGAGTAGAACCTGGAATCTTCTGATCTTTTAGTAAGATGCCTTATCCATTCCTCCATGGTTTTGAAACCTAGTAACCTTGGCAGCATTGTCAATTAGCTTTTATAAGTTTTGCACTTTTATACTATCTATTTCTGGACATGGTCAATGTCCACTTGGCCTCCCTCCCGCTGTCTGCTCCCAAACTTCCTAGACGAGTTGTTCTGTGCCTTAGAGTGATTCCAACTCATAGGGGCCCTATAGGACACAGTAGAACTGCCCCATAGAGTTTCCAAGGCTGTAATATCTATGGGAGCAAATCGCCAGGACTTTTCTCCAGGATCTGCTTGTGGGTTTAAACCAAATCACCAACCTTTCCTTAGGTTAGCAGTCCAGTGCTTAGCTGTGAAAGAAGCTTAAAATTCATGGCCAATCTTTGAGCCTCATTAATTCAGTTTTCTTCTGACCTCATGTTTTTAGCCTCACGGTGAGGGCCGTGGAAACAGCAGATAATGGAGGAAGATTTTAGGTTCAGCTGTCCTAGAGTGGGGGAAAAAAAAAACTAGCCATCAAGGACATGTCTGAACAAAAGGAAAGACAAACTCTCACAAACTGAATGAGCTGTTAATCCTTTCTCTGGGTTGGGCTGTGTTCCTCCTGTACTCTCTGGGCCCAGGGCACACTCCTCAATTGCAGCATTATCATCCTGTGCTGTAAACAACTGCTTACTCAGTTGTCTTCTCCACTAGATTGCATATTCCTTGAGGCCAGCACTCTCAGTGTCTACCATAACTCATTTTCCATTAAACATCTATGTGCACGAGTGGTGGATTGAGTAAGAAAAATGCCTGAGGCATCAGGAAAAGGGCCTAATTTGTGGTCTGGGTGAGTATCACAGATATGAGATCCCATGCTATGCCAATCCACAGAGTTAAAATGAAAAGTAGTTAACTCCTCTATACGGTAAGCCAAAAAACGAAGCCCATTGCTGTCAAGTTGATTTCATTCATAGTGACCCTGCAGGACAGGGTAGAACTGCCTCATAGGGCTTCCAAGGCTGTAAATCTGTAGAAAAGCAGACTGCCACACCTTTCTCCCATGGAGGAGCTGGTGGGTTGGAACCATTGACCTTTGGGTTTTGTGTCACCAGGTCTCCTATATACAGTAGCAGTATCCTAATTTCATGAATATAACTTTGAGTTGTGGCTGTTTAAACTCCCAGGGGCTGGATGAAGTTGGGGCTGGGCAGGTTTCCAGTAAGTCTAGAAGTAGTGACTGTGGAACACTAGGGTTGGGCTACAGTTAGTGGCTGACAGGTAGCTCTCCCAAGTAAAGAGAATACCTGGTCTGTTAGCGAGAAAGAAAAGCTTAGTGGTTAGTGAGCACGACAGACTCACATTTTTCATATTATTTATATGGTTGGATTTGAGTTTTTCACAATGCCAGTGATCAGAAGGATTTAGAATATAATGCTTATAACATGTATTTATGAAATATCTAGCCCAAAGATCTCTCCCCAGTAATAGGAAATTTTTAGCAACAGCTCTGCAATTAAAACAACCCTCAACCGGGTTAAACAAAGTGGATTTATTATCACACATAACAGTAAGTCCAAAGGGTAGGAAGGCTAAATGGCTGGTTAATTCAATGGCTCCATGATACCATTAGGACCAGGTTCTTTGAATCTTTGCACTCTGGTACCCTCAATACCCTAGTACTTCAGACTTTCACGATTTCAGACAAAGTCTAGGAGGAAAACAAACCAACCTCTGTGTTTCATAAATTGAGGATAACCTATTCTATAAGCTTCCTGGTCTCA
This sequence comes from Elephas maximus indicus, assembly GCF_024166365.1. NCBI lineage: Eukaryota > Metazoa > Chordata > Mammalia > Proboscidea > Elephantidae > Elephas > Elephas maximus. The sequence continues at coordinate 75,818,552 of NC_064819.1, forward strand.
TAAGCTGCATTTGTATCACATAACCTTGCCTAAACTTTACCGCCATGAAGAAGGGAACCACTATGATTAACTAGATCAATCACAATTCAGACTCTGGAGTTGAGAATGGGATCCACAGCCTCTAAAGCACGGGGCAGAATAGAGGTGGCTCCGTGAAGAAAATCAGTTTTCTATTGGCAACGGGGCCTGGCGGGTGGTGTTAGTGGCTGACTGTGGTGTAGACAAGCAGTAGTGGCTGTTATGCCCTACTCCATCTCCACATTGGAAATAAAACGTTTGTTTTTTATTTTTAATTTTTAAGAATTTTCAGACTTTCATTAATTAACCCATATGAAGCCATAAGTAGATTTCCAGATCTAAGCGTCACAGAAATAATTTGATCTAGAGCTTTTATTGAGTACTAATGTTGAGAAAAATGGCATTAATTCTATGTGCTGATATATGGATGACACGAATCAGGGCTGTGTAAGTTTGGCTGTTAGTGATACAACCAAGGTGCAGAGTGGTGCAGTGGAAGCATGCTAGGCCCATAACCCAGAGGCCAATGGATCGAAACCATCCTCTGCTATATTAATGGAGCCCTGGTGTTGCAGTGACTTAAGAGTTTGGCTGCTAACCAAAAAGTCGGCAGTTCCAATCCACTAGCTGCTCCTTGGAAACCCTATGGGGCAGTTCTGCCCTGTCCTATAGGGTCACTATGAGTCGGAATCAACTCGATGGCAATGGGTTGTTAGTAATACAGTACCATACTTGAGAGAAAAATCTTGCCATCCTTGCTTCTAACGAGCACTCTGGCTGTACTTCTTCCAAGACAGATCTGTTCGTTATTCTGGCAGGTATATTCAATATTCTTCATCAACACCATAAGTCAAAGGCACCAGTTCTTCAGTCTTCCTTATTTATTGTCCAGCTTTTGCATGCATATGAGGCTAGTGAAAATACCATGGTTTGGGTCAGGCACACTTTAGTCCTGAAAGTGACATCTTCTCTTTTTAACACCTTAAAGAGGTCTTTTACAGCAGATCTGCCCAGTGTAATATGTTGTTTGGTTTCTCGACTGCTGCTTCCATGGACGTTGATTGTGAATCCAAGTAAAATGAAATTCTCGCCAACTTCAATATTTTCTCTGTTTATCATGATATTGTTTGTTGGTCCAGGTTTAAGGATTTTTGTTTTCTTTATGTTGAGGTGTAATTCATACTGAAGGATGTAGTCTTTGACTTTCATCAGTAAGTACTTCAATTCTTCTTGGCTTTCAACAAGCCAGGTTGTGTCATCTGCATATTGCAAGTTGTTTATGAGTCTTCCTGATGCTGTGTTTTTCACATAGTTCAGCTTGTAAGATTATTTGCTCAGCATACAGATTGAATAAATATGGTGAAAGGATATAACCCTGATGACACACACTTTTCCTGATTTTAAATCATGTAGTATCCCCTTGCTGTGTTCAAATACTGCCTCTTGGTCTGTGTACAGGTTCCTCATGAGCACAATTAAGTGTTCTGCAATTCCCATTCTTCACAATGTCATCCATAATTTTGTTATGATCCACACAGTACAATGCACTTGTGTAGTCAATAAAGCACAGATAATCATCTTTCTGGTATACTCTGCTTTCAGCCAAGATCCACCTGACATCAGCAATGATATCCCTCATTTCAAGTCCTCTTCTGAATCCAGCTTGATTTTCTGGCAGTTCTGTGTGGATGTACTGCTACAACTGTTTTTGAATTATCTTCAGGAAAATTTTACTTGCGTGTGATATTAATGATACTGTTTGATAATTTCTGCATTCTGTTGGATCACCTTTCTTTGAAATGAGTTCAAATATTTTATGGATCTCTTCCAGTCAGTTTGCCAGGTAGCTGTCTTCTAAATTTCTTGGCATAGAGGAGTGTGCACCTTCAGTAGTACATGTGTTTGTTGAAACATCTCAGTTGGTATTCAGTCGATTCCTGGAGCCTGTTTTTTGCAAAAGTTTTCAGTGCAGCTTAGACCTCTTCCTTTAGTACCATCAGTTCCTCATCTTGTGCTACCTCCTGAAATGGTTAAACATCAAGCAAACTTTTTGGTATACTGACTCTGTGTATTCCTTCCATCTTCTTTTGGTGCTTCCTGCATTGCTCAATATTTTGCCCAAAGAATTCTTCAATATTACAACTCGAGGCTTGAATTTTTCCTTCAGTTCTTTCAGCTTGACAAGTACTGAGTATGTCCTTCCCTTTTTGTTTTCCAACTTCAGGTCTTTGCACATTTCCTTATAATACTTTGTCTTCTCGAGCCACCCTTTGAAATCTTCTGTTTAGCTCTTTTACTTCATTTCTTCTTCCACTCGCTTTAGCTACTCTATGTTCAAGAGCAAGATTCAGAGTCTCTTCTGACGCCCATTTTAGTCTTTTCTTTCTTTCCTGTCTTTTTCAATTACCTTTTGCTTTCTTCGTGTATGATGTCCTTGATGTCATCCCACAAGTTGTCTGGTCTTCTGTCATTAATGTTCAATGTGTCAAATATATTCTTGAAATTGTCTCTAAATTCAGGTGGGATATATTCAAGGATGGTCTTTATCTTTAGTGGACTTGTTTTAATTTACTTAAGCTTCAACTTGAAGACCAATCGACGGTCTGTTCTACAGTGAGCCTCTAGCCTTGTTCTGACTGATGATATTGAGCTTTTCCATTGTCACTTTCCACAGATCTAGTTGATTTGATTCCTGTTTATCCCATCTGGTGAGGTCCACGTGTGTAGTTGCAACATATGCTATTGAAAAAGTTATGTGCAATGAATAAGTCATTGGTCTTGTAAAATTCTATCATGTGATCTCCATTGTCCCATTTCTATCACCAAGGCCATAATTTCCAACTACTGAGCCTTCTTCTTTGTGTCCAACTTTAGCCTTCCAATGACCAGTAGTTATCAATGCATCTTGATTGTACTTTTGATCAATTTCAGACTGCAGAAGTTGGTAAAATCTTCAATTTCTTCATCTGTGGTCTTAGCAGTTAGTGCCTAAATTTGAATAATAGTCTTATTAACTGGTCTTCCTTGTAGGAGTATTTATATTATGCTTTATCACTGACATTATTGTTCTTGAAATGTTCTTTTTGACAATGAATGCAGTGCCATTCCTCTTCAATTTGTCATTCCTGGCATCGTAGACCATAGATTGTCTGATTCAAAATGGCCAAGGCCAGTCTATTTCAGCTTACTAATGCCTAGAATATCAATCTGTATGTGTTTCATTTCATTTTTGATGGCTTCCAGTTTTCCTAGATTCATACTTCATGCATTCCATGTTGATTATTAATGGATATTTGCAATTGTTTCTTCTCATTTTTAGTTCTGTGACATCAGCAAATGAAGGTCCCTTAAGCTTTACGCCATTCATGTCATTAAGGTTGACTCTACTTTGAGGTGGCAGCTCTTTCTCAGTTGTATTTTCAGTGCCTTCCAATCTGAGGGGCTTGTCTTCTGGCACTATATCAGACAATGTGCCACTGTTGTTCATAAGGCTTTCACTGGTCACTTTTTTCAGAAGTAGATTGCCAGGTCTTTCTTCCTTGTCTGTCTTAGTCTGGAAGTTCTGCTGAAACCAGTCCACCATGGGTGACCCTGCTGGTAGTAGAAATAACTGCGGCATAACTTCAGCATCACAGCAACACACAAGCTACCACAGTAGGAGAAAATGACAGACAAGTGGTGATAAATTCTAGAACGGGAGAAAAACAACAGATACTTAAATATAAGTAGTTTTGGTGCTCATTAATGCTATAATGAAACTTGGGTTTATTTTAGCTAGGGTGGTCAGAGAATAACTGAGTTGAGACCTAAAGGTGAAGGAGAAGCCAAGCAATTGTCTGGAGGAAACTTTCTGAAATAGCACCTAAAAAAGCCCAGGTAGTGCTGCACATGCAGCTTGCCTCAGAAGTGGTCCTAAGATCCCAAGCAGCCACAAGACTACTAGATTGAGGACCCCTCCAGTGGCATTAACCGGTCCACGGGTGCTATGTCCGTGTAGCCTGATTGAGTCACACACACGAGACACTTACACAGTGTTGGCAAAGTGGAAGCTGTTTTATTTCTCACAAAAAACAAACAGCAAACAACAGGAACAGATCCGAGGTGAGCCGGTCCACCCTGGGCTCAGAACGCTGTCCAGGCAGGGTGGAGACTCCTCAACATGGGCCTTGCTTTGCCATGTAGCAGAGGGACCAAGAAGTTCTTCCCCCACCCAGTTTTATACTCAAGGGCTGCACTTTAAGCACAGTTGCTGGCGTGACAACCCAAAGGCAGTTTATGATTAGACATCTAGTCACCAGGTGGAATGTCATCACTTTAGCCCTGTCGCTTATCTGGACAGAACATCAGGCTTTAGGGTGGGCTGTTTTTTGCCCAGGAGCCTAAAAATACTAGCAGAGCGCTGTCTGAAGAACTGCCTTCTTCTAGGAATGAGCTTAAAGCATTCAAGAGAAGAAAAAGTCCTGCTAGAGCACATGGAACGGAGCCCTGGTGGCTCAATGATTAAGCACTCGGCTGCTAACCAATTTGTGGATGGTTCACCCAATCAGCCACTCTGTGGGAGCAAAGACCTGGTGATCTGCCCCTGTAAAGATTACACCCTAGGAAACTATGGGACAAGCTCTATTCTGTCATATAGGGTCACTATGAGTGGTTACAAGCTTGGCTGCTAACCAAAAGACTGGCAGTTGGATTCCACTAGCTGCTCCTTGGAAGCCCTGTGGGGCAGTCCTATAGGGTCCCTGTGAGTCGAGTCGGAATCGACGGAGAAAAATGGGATGCTACAGAAGTAGCTTTGATATAAAGCTGGTTTTCAGTGCTGGTTAGTAATCCATTCTATTAATGGATTTCTGTACTCGCACTTAGCTCCAAGTATAAGGGTTAGGAGTGTGCGGAGATTTTAATAGTATTAGGTGATATTGTGGTCCGAGGTTCCAGGAATGCAAGACATCCGTCCAGAAAGGAAGCACACACAGGAAACACTAATGAAAGGAAAGCAAAGCACCACTTTATCATCTACGCTTGTGGCCTAAACCCAGCAAGTGCTATTTCTTCTATAAACTGGGCTGGAGCAGGTAACTTCAATTCAATCCCATAATCCAGGGTTTACCTTCCTCCAGCAGACCTGAGGAGAGCTGACTGTAGCCTGTTGTTGTAGGCGTCCATCCCGACTCACGGTGACCCCATGTGTGTAAAGTAGAACTTCTTTCCATAGGGTTTTCAAGACCGTGACCTTTCCGAAGCAGATCTCCAGGCTTGCCCTCCAACGCGACTCTGGGTGGGTTCAAACCACTACCCTTTTAGCTAGTAGTCAAGCGCTTAACCGTTTTGCGCCATATCTCTGCAAATAAAAGTGGCCCACTAATGTCAACAGTATCAGTTGGATTATTGATCCAATTCCCTTTGGGGAGGAATAAGGACAGAAGTGGAGAGGTAGGTGGAGAACTCGAGGGCTTTCCTTCTCTTAAAGAATACTGTATTAAAGAAACATGGCTCTCGTATCTGGTTGGTCATCACAGAGGAAGAGGGAACCGGGCTCCGGGCATAAGTGAGAGGCTCGGCCACACTGAGGGCCTTCTTGGGGGCGCCGGATTCTCCGGAGAGTCTGAAGTTTTTTTTCGGTTGGCTGAGAAGCAAGTTTCCGCCTTTGTTTTCGTAAGCAGAGCACTCCCCGCGCCTTCCAAACTGAATACAGTCCACCGAGCAAGGAGCTGTCTTGGCATTCCACCGGCCAAGGCACCTGGGCCACCGCGAGGAGAGCGAAAAAAAAAAAAAAAAAAAAAAAAAAACCCAGATATTTCTTGGAAAGTGTCGTAACTAGTGACCGGCGTCGGTAGGTATCTGCTCCAGTGGCGCAACCGGTTAGCGCGCGGTACTTATACGGCAGTATGTGTGCGAGAGATGCCGAGGCTGTGAGTTCGATCCTCACCTGGAGCAGCATTTTCCACTCCGTAATAAAAAAAAAAAATTTTTTTTTTAATTATATTATTTGAAGGAGAACCTCAGTCCCCTGTGCTTTCCTGTTTGTGATCATTATAATGCGTGGAAGTCGTAATCGGTTAGAAGGCAACTGGATTTTTACTGAGTGTGATTTTATCCTAAAGCATTTATGTCTTCTTTATCACAGCCTGTCAGGTCAAAGTCAATTTAACTTAAAGGTTGTTTACGTTCTTTACATACCTCACATGCTTCTATGTCTAAGTTCAGAAATATTCTAAATAATTTTTTTTATGACTTACAGGTTTCTAATGACATAGCTGATGTTAAAGAGCTTCACAAAGGTAGACATATCTCTATTTCTAAATTCATATTATGAGTGATTATACATGCGTGTTTTGAAAGCATAATAGTGACATATCTTATGAGTTTTAACAACATTACAGAAACATAAAAACCCACTGCCTTCGAGTCGATTGTGACTCATAGCGACCCTAAAGGACAGAGTAGAACTGCCCCGTAGAGTTTCAAAGGAGTGACGACCTTTTGGTTATCAGCCATAGCACTTAACCACTACGCCACCAGGGTTTCATATAGACATATACACAACAGTAATCGAGTGCTTAAATATTTTAATTCACAGTTCTAGGGCACAAAAAATTTACCCAGTGAGACAGTGTTTCTAACATCCTAATTAATGATTTAATAAGCACCAATCCTGGTGGCGCTGTGTGGTGCAGTGGTTAAGAGCTTGGCTGCTAACGGAAAGGTCCACAGTTCCAATACACCATCTGCCCCTTGGAAACCCCATCCGGCAATTCTACTCTGTCGCAATCGACTGGACGGCAAGGGGTTTTTTTTTTTTTTTTTTTTGGTTTGGTAATTTCACCAAAGAAAACCATTTTCTAATATTCCATTATGCTAATTTTGCACTTCCTGAACTCCTGGCACTCCAGGTTTAAATTTCCTAAGTTTTGCCCTCTGACTTCTGCTTCTTCCTTAAAACCTCACTTTCAGTGACTTACCAAATCCTGGAACTTTTTCCTAGGCAATTTCTTGATCTCTTCCGTTCACACATTCATTGCACACGTGACTGTGGGGCAAGTGTTGAGTCCTAGGACCTGGGACACAGCAACATATATGTCAGTGCTACCAAGGAGAAACAGGGCCCAGGATCTGGACCTTCCTTGTTTCAATAGCTTCCTAATTGGTCTGTCCTCCTCCTGCCTTTCCATTTTTCACACTTCCCAAAAGTCCACAGTGAAGACAATTCTTAAAACTTAGCACTGATTTTAAGGATGGCACAGGACCCAGCAGTGTTTCTTTCTATTGTACATAGGGTCACTATGAGTCAGAAGCTACTCGAGAGCACCTAACAACAACAACAACAGTCTTCAATGTCCCTTGTCTGGGACATGGAATTTGCCATTTCTTCAAGGGCCGCTGGCTCCTTTTGGTGGAGAACGCTATATAGAAAGCAAGATTTTATCACTACCGATGCTTATTTCAACTCACGTAACTGCTTTTAGTGAATAGAGCTAAAGTACACATGAATGTGTGTCCCTTTCCTCCCTTTCCATCCATGTACATTTACAAATATTTATTTTTATATCTATGTATATTATAAAACATGAGTTTACCTGATACTTTCAATTCTCATATACGACCAAGGGGTTTATCCTAGCTTTGGCATTTCCCCACTTTCTCCATACATTTAACCACATGCTCAGTTCTCTTATGTGTAAACCAATATTTAAAAACCACTGAGCCACTGCCTACTGTGCTGCATGAGCCCCGATCCCTGCTAAGCCACCTCCTTGCTCATGCCCCTGCCCCCTTTAGGTGCCACCCCTCTTGGCCATATGCAATTGTTTTTGCTTGGAGTGTTGAGTCCATGTATATTTAATGCTACTACTGATATACTTGGGTTTAAGACTATCCTCTTGCTATTTGTTCCATCTGTTTACTGTTCTTTGGATTATTCATGTGATTTTACTCATGTTCCATTGATTTTGTGTTTTTTAGTGGTTCCTAGAAGGAGCATTAGTCTTCCTACAACTACTGTATCCCAGCTAGAAGTGAAAGTTGTGACATATATTGTTTTAATTCATATTCACATATAACCACCATCTAATATAATTCTCATGTAATTTCCATTATGACATTATACATATTGTATGTTTCTTTGTAGGCTATTTTCCACTGCTCTTGGCTAGATCGTATGAGATTCTTATTTACCTTAGTGTTTTGAAATTTTATTATCACATAAAAAAAAAAAGTAGTTGTAAATTCTTTTAAGTTTATTTTACTTGTATAGTTGTAAATTTATTTTTAACTTTTTCTACTTATATATGTTGACTCTTTTCTGTTCTCTTTATTATCTCTTTTGGGGCTTTGATTACATACATAGTAGAACACCTTTCCTGTCATTCATTTTTCTTAGACTATCTTTCATAATTCCCAATTTTTTGCCTTTATGAATAGTATTTTAGGTGGTTTCCTCAGATATAGCTTTCAGTTTCTTAATTCTCCCTTCTGCTATATCTAATCTGCCATTTAATAAATCTATTTATGTATATATTTTCATTTTTTATTTCCAGAATTTTTCTTTGATATTTTTCAATTATCATGGAGTTGATTGTTCTATTTTCTCAATGATTCACATTTCTTTCCTGTGAAAGGACTATATATTTTTGTCAATTGCTATGTGAATTATACTGCCCCTCCTTGTGGAATATAATTCCCTTCTGCTCTGATATCACAACTGACAACAGAATGAAGCATGTGATTTATTTTGCTCAATGTAATAGAAGCAGAAATGACACATACCATTCTCATTCATAAGCAGAAGTTTTAGAGCCATCTCACAGTCCTTAATTGCTCTTTTCCTTCTGTCATGAGAATGAAAGTGTTCTAGACAGGGGTTGTTCCTTCAACATGGATTCCAGAGGAAGAAATCAGTAGAATAGGGCCATAGCCAAACTACAGCTGGCCTGCAGTACTAGTGAATAATAAGTTTTTGTTATAAGCCATTGAGATTTTTTTTCCTAATCATCAGATATCCTACCAAAAGTTAATTAGTATTTGTTCCCTGTTCATATTTTTAAGCTTTACTTGTTTAAACATATTTAATAAGAGTTACATTCTGCATGCAATAATTCCAACACATAAGTATTGATGGCTGTGTTTCTGCTGGCATTTTTCTCTTGGTGCTTTATTTTCTTGTGTATTTTTACCTCAAACTCATTTTCCATAGCACTATATCTGTGGAAATTCTTTAATATCTTGGTTGAAGTTTTATTCTTAATTTGCTTAAGGTATTGTGTACCATATAAAACAAAATGAAAATAAAGCAAAATTTAAAACAATAAGAAATCCTGTTAAGGCCAGTTTATGCATACAAAAGCTTAGAGGAGAAATTTTTCCATTAAGCTAGCAAACAAGTCAAGATGAGAAAATTTCTTTCATGTTCCATTCTGTATAAATGGATTATTTTTCTCATTCATACGTATTCTGCAATTCTACCCTTTGGGGTAAGAGATTTGTGTGGGAATCCTATATTATACTCTCTTTCTTTAGTATTCTCTAAATTTATTTTAATTCTACTACACTGCTATGAAGCCTCAAAGCAGAAATTCTAGTACTGCAGTGTTTCATAGAAGTGAAACGCTTGTCTTTTGCCCTCATTTTCTTCTAGACTTTCTGATTTTTACCTGTTTTAAGGACCATCACTTCATGCCACACCAAAAATATGTTTAGAGAATTAGGTTGTTTCAATCTGGGGGTTGTATAGAGTATGTATTCCACAAAACAGCAAGAAAAAGTGGTTCTACCCTTATAAAAAAAATTGGTTTAACCCAGGATTTTAGTTATTACAATATGGAGACTTGTGAAGAGGATATAATCCATCTTGTTATAAGGATGGAAGTCAAGACTGTTCTTTTTTCATAGAATCCAGAAATGAACATCTCATACTTTTCTATCTGTACATTCTCGTGATGAGGCCTCTTCTTGAAGGTTAAATATTGATTGTAGCTCAAAGCTTCATTTCCTGATCCTTCATGTCTAACCCTCTAAATCAATTATTAATTACTAAATAACTAATTAAGCATCATTATGTATCAATCACTATGTCAGAGAGTTTGTTGTTATTGTTTTAAAGGCATAGTTTTAAAGACAAGTTTATGTATTTCTGGAACACAAATGGGGAAAAATCTTCACTGTCTTTGTTTTCTTCTCACAGTATTCTTTCTTTAGAAATCATATGGAATCCTGACATCCAGGTTCAGTAGTCACATAATTCTCCATAATGAGAGCTAGTTGCATGACCAACATCTGTTTTCTTATTCTTCCTTCTTGAAGGAATCTGGATTATCTTGAGGACAATAACGTGTTGCACTAGAAAACAGCATTCCTCAGTCAACCTTGCATTTAAAGGAGGCCAAGTAATACAGTTTTACTTGTAAGTTCAAATATTCAGTAGAGATTTCTGAAAAAGTTTTGCATTCCTAAAATATATATTTTCTCTTTCTCTTCACACTCAGAATGCTGACTAAAGAGTGGAAGTAGAGCAATAACTGCAAGCAAGAAGATAAAAGCCACATTATAGGGATGGTGGAATGGGAGACTGGAAAGAACCTGTATTTCCAAAAATTTGTAACCCTGAACCAGGCTGCTTATTACTGGTTCCTTCTTATACATGTATATATATATATACATATATATATAAAGTAAATCTATTTTTGTAAGCCTTGATTAATTGGTACTCTGATACATACAATAAAAAACAATCTCTAAACTACACACCCTTAGATCCTGGCAGAGTCAATGTAGAACATAGTTTCCCCTCTTCTCAGTGGGCAGCCCAGCAGTTAGCCAGATGGACATCCCTGCTGATTAGCAGGAAGGGGCTGAGACTGGCATAACAAAGTTCTAGAAATCTTTTAATAATGAATATTGTGGAATCATTAATTGAGAAGGAACCTACATAAAAGGAAAAAATGAAATCTGCCAAATAAAAGAAAAGGAAAGAGGCCATGAGAATGAGAGCACCCTGAGTTGCTCTGATCTCTGGGCTAATTTTTTCTGTAAATCTGGAGCTCTGAAGGTAGAGGACACGCTTATGATGTTTATACAGATGAAAAGCCATGTACCCACTGCCCCAACACATGAGGCTCTGAAAGATGATGTCCCACAGAGCCATGAGGATGAGGAAAAACCACCTAACTACATGCTTAGATGGCAGCATATAACAATACGCAACATACTGTCTAATTTCAGATCTATTAATGTTATTGAATGTTGTGATGAAGTAGAGCAACTTAGAGCTTATCAGGGTATTCAAGATCCAGAAGAAAAGAAAATAGGGAAGAACTTGCTGTGCAGTCCTTGGTTTAAGCTTTGTCCACAAGTTGGTCCTGGGACTGATGGTGACGGCCTGGACCACACTGAGCAGACAAGTGGTGCAAATTGACAGACCCTGTGCAACCCTGTTCATATAAACCACAGTTTTACAACCAACGTTACCTAGGAAGTTTCTGAAACGAAAAGCTGTGAATATACCTTGGCTTCCTTTGGTACACAGAATGATTATATTTGCAAAAGCCAAATGGATGAGGATAAGGTCTATGGGCTTTTTCTCAGGATCTGTGATGACAGTGTATACGTGTTGCACAAACGTAAGGAAGTTCCCCACAATTCCAGGTCCAGTAAAAGAAAGGAAAAGTACTTCCTGTATGAAGTTACTCCAAATCATCTTCTGACTTCAAGGACAGAACTAAGAAAAACCATTTGAAAAACACAGATAAGTAAGGACGACATATTTATTTCTGCTCTGTGACCTCTCTGTGTTTACTCTAGTGTAAAGAACAGTTGGAATCCTGAAGTATATAAATGTGTACAGTTCTGTCCCTTGCATGTCTCTCATCTCACTCTGTGCTTTCTTCTCTTTCTCTTGCTTCAGTTGACACCATTATGATGATGACTACAATCTGAACATCTATCCCAGATATCTCTCACAAGTTCCAAATCAGTATGTCCACCTGCCTCTCCAATAGGTCCTTCCTATGTATCTCTCATGCTTAGAATTGACATGACAGCCTTTCCAAGACAATTCTCCCCTAACTGAGTACAGGGCAACGTCATCCAGTCGATTTCTAAGCTATTATTCTGGATTATCACCTTAGATGACTCCTTCTCCTTAATTATTCATATCTAATAAAAATATTTTTTTTAATTTTTTTTAAATAAATTACCTCACTCTAGCAGATTCTGTTGGTCCCTCATCCAGATCCTTTTTACTAGTCTGTACACCTATTCCTCAGATATTGTGACTATTGAGTGAATAATGTATCATAGCTGCCCCTTCTCCAAAGAATTACACTTGGCCAAAAGGGAGACTATATGGCTTATCCCTCTTTTCTAAGTCCAGGGTTATTTCTTGGTCAATAAATGACTAACACAGAGGTAAAGGAGTGGAGATGTTCAGCCCTCTTCCCTTAGGTGAGAGTTACTGTGGGGAAATTTGTTCTCCAAATCTCCCATATGAGTGGGATCAGACTGATGTCAATCCCCAGCTGGGACCACACCCATGCCTAGGTTTTTTTTTTTTTTTTCCTCCTGCCTGTCTTGTTCTCACTCTCTCCTTTCTCTGAGAACACTTCCTCAATAAATCATAAAAAAAAAAAAAAAAAGTCCTAGCCTTGGGCTCTGCTTTTAGGGACTCCAACCAAAGACAAACACCTTATTGATTTTATGTCTTGAACTTTGTCAAATCTAGCACTTTTTTCAATCAGAACTGCTCCACCCTGTAGGTCAAGCACCCTAATATCTTCAATTGTGATTTGTATAACCTCTTTATAAATAATAGTCCTTTTTCTATCCTCCCCCCCCCCACTTCTATTGCAATCGACTCCATGGCAACTAACAACAGCAACAGTAGTGTAGTTGGAGTCCCCATGTGGCATAAATGGTTAGGCGCTTATCTACTAACCAAATGGTTGGCAGTTCGAATATACCCAGGGGTACCTCAGAAGAAAGGCTGGCCATCTGCTAGAAAGGTCACAGTCATTAAAAATCCTTTGGTGCACAGTTTTACTCTGAAACATGTTGGGTTGCCATGAGTCAGAATCGCACCTATGGAAACTGGAGATATTACAGTCGTGGTAAGATTTTAAAACAAATCTGTTCCTTTTCCTATACTTCTTACAAACTATATATGGTTTCACACATCAACCTTAACTCTAACCATATTTGTCCTCCACAATTTGACCTTCTCTTTTCTTATCAGACTTATAATGAATTTCTGAATTACTTTTAACTCCTACAAAAGAAATGAAAGATTAGCACTTATCTTGCCACAAGAATATGCATAAATGCCTGATGCTGATTTCATCTAGTCCTTGACACCACACTTCAGGTAGGCTAACTGCTTCCCATCTATCCCAAATCGGCTTAGAATTTTATTGTTTAGTACCATAAAATGAGTTTCCCTGAACTCATCATCTGTTTAGCCATGCCTGTTTACCTGTTTCCTTCCTCCACTTAATAGTAGAATGCTTGAGATGCCCTCTTTCAATCTATATCTAAGTTACTTAGCACAGAGACTGCTATTTTACACTCAAAAAAGAGTTCACAAGGAAATTATTAAATGAGACATACAGTTATGGTTGTAAGAAGTGAGTTTACAAGCCAATTTGGAGAGGTGTTTGAATTGGTTTTTGTTTCCTTGTAAATGTCAAAACTGAATGACCTGAAGAAGTCAATCCACGTTGGAAGACACATTCAGTAGGGACTTCACTGTCTCTCCAGGTGTATATATGGGTTGCATTTCAAGGCTTCTGTTAATAACACCAGATCCAGTGAATTACATGGACCATCCTTTAAGAGACTTAGAAATTATGGTAAATTTTCATTTCCTACATCTCCGTTTCTGAAAAACCTGTTTCTGACATTTTTTTTTTCTTTTTTCACATATAATCCTCTGTTCTTTGAGTCACCAATAACAGATTTTGGAATAAGGAAACTGTTTTTGCTTTCCTGAAGAGCATCACACCTGGACTGGAAAAGCTACACACTTACACCTGTTTTGGGGGCTGGTGGGAAGAGTGGTTGTATATTTTTTTCTAATAAGATTGCACAAGCTTCCTACTTCCAGCATTTAAGGATCAACAAAATGCAGTCTGTGTGAGTCAAGTGAGGTTTCTATAGAGAATGGTGAGAAGGGTATGCATATTCCAGATATATAAATAGTGTCACTAAGTCTGGAAATTAAAATAGGGCCAGATTCACAAGAACAAACCTTACAATCAGTCACTCGAGGGTTCATATCCTGACTTCCTTAATTCCTATCTGTATGACCTTGGGCATATTACTTGACCTCTCTATGTTTTCATCTGTAAAGTAGGGGTGTGCTTTGTACTATGTTGTGAGAATTAAATGAACTGATGTGGGTTAGTGCTTATGTTGGTGCCTGGAAAGTATTAAATAACTGTTGTCTAAAAGACAAGTGTTAGTGTTATTATTATGTGGCCTCACACCTATTCTCTTTTAATTCTCTATTGTAATGTACTGTGTTATATTTTGAGGCTAGGATATTAGTTTAAAGGAAAAATTTAGAATAAATAAAATGTTAACAGCAAAGGCAAGAGTGCCCCATGCTGAAAAGACTGAAGGACACCAGAAACAAGAAACACACTTAAGTAAAATTCCCACTGCTGGGATGGAAAGTACACAGATGCCGAGGCGAGACTGATTCTATGAACCCAGGTGAAATGACATTAATATTTCTGGTCTCTTACACCTCCCTTATCTGTATAAAATGGGGCAGCTTATGGAACAGTGCATCAAATAACTCTTATACAACAGCTCCCACAAAGCAGCAGATGTAGTTCATTGGCAGTTGGGAAATGACCAGTTGTCCTCAAACTGGATCATGGCACCTTCCTCTTCCACAAGTGACAGACGAGTTCAGACTCTTTCACAACTGTCCCTGACCATCCCTGCTCAAACAGCCTCCTTTCCAAAGCCAAGGATAGCCCCAACGCATGGTCGTCAGGTGTACTCACCTAGGCAGCTCTGTGCAGCACAGCTTTGGGTGGGCTCTCTGGCAGAGTCGCACCAGTCAGGCCCCCTTTGTACTTTCTGGAATCCCAGTGCTTATGGTCAGCTCTCATTGCTGTCAAGATGTCAACTTCCTGAGTTCTGCTTTCTCCAGGGGAAAGGGCTCCTTCTGTACAATGGCAACCTCTGGGACACAGCTCTGCTCTCTGCCTGCTGTTCCATAATTTCCTGAGTCCAGAAAATCCCAATTCTAATTATGCTAAGTGTGCACTAATGAGTAGGAGACACTGTAAGAAAGAGCAGTTACCAAAGCACAGCTTCCCGAGGGTCCAGGTTTCTTGGACTTTATTACACAGTATTCTCATTCTAGCCTCTTCATTTACCATCAGAGCTTAGGAACCAACTTGGAAGAAACTGAGAATTAGAAGTGGTCACTTCCTGAACATTTTAAAAGTACCTTTACATTGGTAATAAGAGATTGCCAAGTGCTAGAAGCAGGTAACCGACTACCATATTTTTAAGCAAATAACACATCCTCTATGTTTGCTTACTACCCCCGCCCCAACCTGCCATTTTCTAAAGCCCACTAAGCTGATTTTTTAACATTTTGCTGTAAAAAAATTAACACAGCACACTTAAGAAAATACCTCTTGGGGGAGGGAGAGGTTGGCAAACAAATGTAGAAGACCCACAGAATTTGTGTAAAATATGATACCTGTGGGGTATACTGTGTAGAAGATGGCAGGACTTCTGGGGTGCTGGTATTATCTGTTTCTTGATCTGGGTGCTGGTTACAGGCATATGAATCAGTTCATACAATTCAGAGAGATGTTCGCTTATGATTTCTGCAGTTCTTTGTATGTATATTTCCTTTAAAATTTCACTGCCACTGTACCGGTGGCTCTGGAAATTCAAGTCCTGCATTCATGGCCCAGGTCCAGTTCTGTGGCTCTGGCTATCAGAATTTCATGTTTTTAATTAGTTTCTAATACCATTTTCAGACAGGGTTACTTTGTCGCTTGTCCATTAAAGAATAAAGGAGATTCAAGAAGAGGAAGGCAGCTGATTTTGACATTCGCTACCACCTCGCAATGCAGACTGACTTCCATAATCCTTCTCTGATCTCTAACCTTTCCCTCCTGAGTGTCCAGCATAGTCCCTGATGGAAAGAAACGCACTCAGTGGGTGGCAGTGGCTGGGACCTAGAGCTCAGGTAAGATTATTTTCCTAGCCATGAAAGCAGCTCTGTTTCCATCCTTGATGTAGGTAACTATTGAGAGTGAGAGAAGGAAAAGGAAATCTCCTAAAAATGCCCAGAAAAACTGGCCTAAAGGCAGATTCTGTGGCATTTCCTTGCCCCCTTTTGAGTGACGCAGCACCAGTCTTCTCTGCTGTTGTGCTCTGTGTCTCACTGAAGACTCAGTCTCAACCCTGTCCTGCTGGTGGCTACTGAGCAGGCACTACTTTCTCACTCATATTATTTTTATTCAGTACCTCGAGCACCCTCTAAATTGATAACCTGTGTGTGTGTGTTTATAGTCATAACCACAGAATCTAATATGTTTAGAGCCCTTGATAGGTATAGTGAAGACACAGACAGTAGTAATTTCCATTAAGAAATCAACGGATTCTAAAGCTTATGATCTGAATATGAGAAATGTTGGCCACAAAAACTACTAATAACTTACCCATATGTTTTAGTTATTAGTGCTGCTATGACAGAATATCACAGGTGGATGACTTTAACAAACAGAAGTTTATTCTCTCACAGTTGAGAAGAAAATCAGAATTCAAGGCACCTGCTCCAGGGGAAGGCTTTCTCTGTCAGCTGTAGGGGAAGGTCCTTGCCATCAATCTTCCCCCTTGGTCTAGGAGTTTCTCAGCATAGGAACCCTGGGTCAGAGGACACACTCTGATCCTGGTTCTTCTTGCTTGGTGGTAATGAAGTCCCCCTTCCCTCTGGTTGTATCTCTCTTTAATGTCTCAAAAGATATTGACTCAAGATACAACATATTCCTGCAGATTGTGTCCTTCTCATTAACATAACTGCCTCTAGTCCTGCCTCATTAACATCGTAGAGGTAATTATAGGATAATTAGATCATAAAATGGCAGACAACTACACAATACTGGGAACCAGGGCCTAGCCAATTTGATACACATTTTCGTGGGACACAATTCAATCCATAACAGCACCTAACCACAATAACAACAATTGCAACATTTACTCCTTGTATTTACTCCTAGATTTTGTCCTCCCTTGTTAACATAACTGCCTCTAATCCTGCCTTATTAACATCATAGAGGTTAGGATTTACAACATATACTATAATCATATCAGATCACAAAATGGTGAGCAACCACACAATACTGGAATTCATGGTCTAGGCAAGTGGACACACTTTTTAGGGGGACACAATACAATCCATAGCACCATCTAAAGCCATTCATATAAATGATTTGGCTTTTGTAACAACCAAATGAATAAGTTAGGTGCTGAGGCCTTTTGGGTTAAACGACCTTTTCAAGAACACATAAATAAGACTTCAACCCAGACTTCATGACTCACAGCCCAACATTCTTATCCACAACCTCCCTTATAGAAGTCCCACATGCTGGGATGCATCACTATACAAAGGTCCAGATGTTTGCAAGTTGGCTTGGATTTCAGATATTTAGAATTACAAGGCAGGCAGGAAGAAACAGAAAAGAATCTGGGTGTATATGCAAGATTCATAGCCCAGGGACCATGCCAAAAGTGTGAAGGTATAGAGATGGAAACCATCAGAGACCTAAATCTGAAATGACTTTTAGGTCACAGTCGAGGAAAATCCCCACTTTGTGCAACTTTGTGTTCACAAGGAGATCAGTAGCGATTTTTGTACTAGCAGTGATTTCACATCCACCCATGGGGTTCACCACCCAAAACCCTGGGTTTGAAGATGCCAGGAAAGCTCCTTCATGATATGCAGATTCCCTGAAAGCACCCACAGCTCATTCCACTGTCCCCCCCCCCCCAATTCCACCTCCCAGTAGTGGCACCAACTGTGAAACGTGAGGACTCAAGCAGCAGAGATGAATGTCTCTGCCTTCACCGGTTGTACCCACTTCTGATGGTCTGCAGGTCCTTAGAGAATATGAGGAAGTTGTTGGCCATGGCTGGATCCAGACACCCATTCACTGTGAAAAGGTAACAAACAATGTGGGATGTAGAAATGTGTAAAGAATAAAACAGTTTGATAATGACAATAAGTGTAAAACAATGTTAAAGAATTCATCAGTGGTCCCAGACACTGTACTAAGAACTCTACACATAGTAATGTACTTCATTTTGAAAGACCTTTTTTTTTTTTTTTAACATAGGGCCTCATACTATTCCCATTTACAGATGAGGAAACTGAAGCATGTTTGTTGTTGTTGCTGTTAAGTGAGATCAAGTTGGTTCCAACTCATAGCGATCCTATGTACTGCAGAACAAAACACTGCCAGATACTACACCATGCTAACAATCATTGTTATGCTTGTGCCCAT
This sequence comes from Elephas maximus indicus, assembly GCF_024166365.1. Lineage (NCBI taxonomy): Eukaryota > Metazoa > Chordata > Mammalia > Proboscidea > Elephantidae > Elephas > Elephas maximus. The sequence goes on from NC_064819.1 coordinate 75,837,094, forward strand.
TGTTGTATCCACTGTGTCAGTCCATCCTGTTGAGTGTCTTCCTCTTTTTCGCTGACCCTGTACTTTACCAAGCATGATGTCCTCCAGGGACTGATCCCTCCTGATAACATGTCCAAAATATGCAAGATGTAGCCTCGCCATATTTGCTTCTAAGGAGCATTCTGGTTGTACTTCTTCCAAGACAGATTTGGTCATTCTTTTGGTAGTCCATGGTATATTCAATATTCTTTTCCAATACCACAATTCAAAGGAATCAATTCTTCTTCGGTCTTCTTTATTCATTGCCCAGTTTCACATGCATATGATGTTATTGAAAATGCCATGGCTTGGGTCAGGCACACCTTAGTCTTCAAGGTGACATCTTTGCTTTTCAACACTTTAAAGAGGTCTTTCGCAGCAGATTTGCCCAACGCAATGAGTTTTTTGATTTCTTGAATGCTGCTTCCATGGGTGTGGAAGCATAGTTTGTAGTAATTATTGTTGTGTTTGGCAACTCTGGGTAGTGCAAGAGTGTTCCCTTTCTGGCTTGATCCTGGACAGAGGAGACAACTGCCAATGATGCTTGGCAATTTATTAAGTGGGGCTCTTACAAGACTAATAGCAGGGGTGCTGATGGCAAGGCACTCTGCAGTCAGGAGTTGCATACCCCACTGCTCAGGAAGTTGTCCGACCAAGGACAGGTCTCAATTTGGGGTCTATCTCGCCCCCTTTCATATCACTGGGTTTTGTCCAGGTATTATTTTCAATTATTCTTGTTGCATTACTTGCCGACACTACTTATGTTGTGTTATGAAAGTAAATCGCCAGATTTTTTCTTCCGTGGAGCAGCTAGTGAGCTCCCACTTCCATCTTTTGGTTAGCAGTGAGTGCTTAACCGTTGTGCAACCAGGGCTCCTTTCAATTATTCCGCTTTAAGCCAATCTTGTAAGAGTAAACACTATTTTAATCATGTATGAAAGTTACTACTGCTGTGCTCCTGGAAATTCCCTCAAATGTTACCATGGTAATCTGTTCTTAAATTACCTCTTCTTAACTTAAACACATTTTTCTTGTCACCAGAAACTGTTCTTTTCTGACAGCTTGCAGTTTCCATGTTCTCTCTCCTTTTTGTGTATTTAAAGGACATGCAGTGTAGTGGCTTTATGAAACACTTAGTGGACATATAATAAACCTGTTATTGTTGAGTCAGTTCCTAGTAGAGCCGCGTCATGTGGTTTCCGAGGCTGTAAATCTTTAAGGAAGCAGACTGCCACAACTGCCTCCCACTGAGGGACTGGTGGGTTCACATGGCCAAGTTTTCTTTTGGTTAGCAGCCGAGCATTCAGCCACTGCGCTACCAAGGGTCCTCAGTGGACACATACCAAAAAAAAAAGTTGCCATCAAGTTGATTGACTCATAACAACCCTATAGGACATAGCAGAACTGCTCCTTAGGGTTTCCAAGAAACCAACATTTTGGTTAGCCACCAAGCTCTTAACCATTGTGCCACAAGGGCTTGTAGCTTCCCCTTATTAGTAGCCATTTTGTGTCTGTAGGGCTACCACAGTTGTTCATGGTCATACAAGGAGTAAATGTTGCAGTTGTTGCTGTTGTGGTTAGGTGCTGTTACGGATTGAGTTGTGTCCCCAAAAAATGTGTGTCAACTTGGCTAGGCCATGATTCCCAGTGTTGTGTGGTTGTCCTCCATTTTATGATCTCATATAAATATTCTATGACAAGCACCTTGTCAGTCCTCCAGATAGTCACCAGACAGGTTAGAACAAAAAAGCACAGTCATTTTTTGCCCTGCTCCTTTTGGAACTAGGATCAGGGTCCAACACTGGGAACATGAGCCACCATCTTCACTCTGGCCTCCGAGTCAGGGAAGGAGTGGGGCTTGGGCAAATAAAGCCACAAAACTGTCCTACCACTTTTAAGTTCCCTTTCTTCTCAATTCAGCATTCGTTTTGTTGCTGTAAATCTTTGCTATTTTTCCAAAATTTTGACAAAATTGTTTCTGACAGTTTCTGGTTTTTTTTTTCAATGTTTCTGTGGAGGTATAGAAGCGTGGAGCTCATGGGTGTCTATCCTTGAATAGGAAAGTGTTTTAACATGAACTTCCTCAAAATTCTTAAAAATTATCAGATAAATAAATTATTTGCACATGCCAAGGTTTTTTTTTTTTTTTCCTGTTTCTTTTACGCTTGCAACAAAGAAACAAGCAATAGATAAAGTGGTCCAAGAAACAAACTTTGGGACCATGCTTTGTACAAAGACATAGGAAGGTATAGACTGGATACATTTCACTAGTTAGTTAGTTGCAAGAATGGTTAATTTCATAGCAGTACAATGTTATTACAGATTTATCAATTGTATCTGAGACCTAGGTCACCGTAACCCGGAACTGCTCTATGATCAGCTAGAAAATCTAAACCACATAGGTCTAGCCTTAAGAAATGCAGATGAGGTCCTTTTGCATAAGCTACTATGTTCTGCTTTTCTTAGATTGGAAAAGATTTCTTTTTCTTTTTTTGGAGCAGTGAAACAAAGCCTTCATTCTATATTTTCCTTCTTTCCTTTTTTTGAATTGTATTTTAGATGAAGGTTTACAGAGCATACTAGTTTCTCACTAAACAATTAACATACATACTGTTTTGTGAGATTGATTGCCAACCCCACAAAAAAAAAAAAAAAAACCCCACAACATGTGTAAATTTCCCCTTCTCAACCTTGGGTACACTTACCAGCTTTCCCATCACCTTCTGAATTCCCATCCTTGCCTCTGGGCTAGTTTGCCTATTTAAGCTTGTTTTGTTTTATGAGTCTGTTCAATCTTTGTATGAAGCCCTAGCGAAGCAGTGGTTAAGAGCTATAGCTGCTAACCAAAAGTTTGGCAGTTCGAATCCACCAGCTGCTCCTTGGAAACCCTGCGGAACAGTTCTACTTTGACATATACGATGGCTATGAGTTGGAATTGACTCAATAATAATGGATATGGGTTTTTTTTTTTTTTGAAATTTTTGGCTGATGGGTGAACTTCAGAAGTGACTTCATTACTGAGATGTCAGACCAGTAAGTCAGATATATATATATATATATATATATATATATATATATATATATTTTGTGTGTGTGTGTGTGTGAGTTTGAATTTTGTTCTACATTTTTCTCTAGCTCTGTTTAGTACCCTTTATTCTGGTTGCTGTCAGAGCAGTGCGTGGTGGTAGCCAAGGGCCGTGTAGTTGTGCTGGACTCAGTCTTGTGGAGGATGTGATAGTTGTGATCCATTAGTCATTTGGACTAATCTTTCCCGTGGGTCTTTGGTTTTCTTCATTCTCCTTTGCTCCAGATGGAATAAGACTGCCGGAGTATCTTAGGTGCCAGCTCACAAATTTTTAAGACCCCAGATGCTACTCACCAAATTAGGATGTAGAATATTTTCTTTATAAACTATGTTATGAAAATTGAGCTAGATGTCCCCGAGACTATGGTTCCCAGCCCTCAGCCCAGTAAGTTGGTTCCTCAGAGAATTTGGATGTATCTTTGGAAATTCCATGACTTTGCCTTGTACAAGTTGTGTTGGCTTCCCCAGTATTGTGAACTGTCTTACCCTTCACCAAAATTACCACATATCTATTGTAGATTCAGTATATTTCCCTCCCTCCCCTCACTGGTAACCATCAAAGATTGTTTCTTTTTGTGTGTAAACCTTTTCATGAGCTTTTATAGTAGTGGTCTCATGCAATATTTGTCCTTTTGTGATTGACTTATTTCACTCAGCATCATGCCCTCCAGATTCATCGATGTTGTGAGATGCTTTGCAGAGTCATCATTGTTCTTTATTGTTGCATATAATTCAGTTGTGTGTATGTACCATAGTTTGTTTACCCATTCGTCTGTTGATGGGCACCTAGGTTGTTTCCATCTTTTTGCTATTGTGAGCAATGCTGCAGTGAACATGGGCATGCGTATGTCTATTCATGTGACAACTCTTATTTCTCTAGCATATGAGTGGAATTGCTGGATCATATGGTATTTCTGTTTGAAGCTTTTAAAGGAAGCAGCATATCATTTTCCAAAATGGTCATACCATATTGCATTCCCAGCAGCAGTGCATAAGAGTTTCAGTCTCCCCACAGTCTTTCCAACATTTGTTATTTTCTGATTCATGCCAGTAATATCGGGTGAGATAGTATCTCATTGTGGTTTTGATTTGGATTTCTCTAATGATTAGTGATCATGAACATTTCCTCATGTATCTGTTAGACACCTGAATGTCTTTTTTGGTGAAGTTCATATCCTTTGCCCATTTGTTAATTGGATTATTTGTCTTTTTGTTGTAGGGGTGTTGGATTTTCCCACAGATTTTAGAGATTAGATCTTTGTCGGGTTAGTCATAACCAAAATATTTTCCCCAATCTGTAGGTTCTCTTTTTACTCTTTTGGTGAGGTCTTTTCATGAGCATAAGTGTTTAATTTTTAGAAAATCCTAGTTATCTAGCTTATCTTTTGGTGTTTGTGTATTGATAGTTATGGTGTGTATCCCGTTAATGCCATGTATTAGGGCCTCTAGCATTGACCCTATTTTTTCTTCCATGATCTTTATAGTTTTAGGTTTTATAGTTAGGTCTTTGATCCATTATGAATTAGTTTTTGTATGTGGTGTAAGGTATGGGTCCTATTTCATTGTTTTGCAGATGGACATCCAGTTTTGCCAGCACCATTTGTTAAAAAGACTGTGTTTTCCCCATTTGATGGATTTTGAGCCTTTGTTGAAGATTAGGTGACTGTAGGTTGGTGGACTTACATCTGGGTTCTCAATTCTGTTCCATTGATCAATGTGTCTGTTGTTTTAAAAGTACCAGGCTGTCTTGACTACCCTAGCTGTATAGTAGATTCTGAGGTCAGGTACTTTATTCTTCTTCTTCAATAGTGCTTTACTTATATGGGGCCTCTTCCCTTTCCATATAAAGTTAATGATTCATTTGTCTCTCTTTGAAGAAAGCTGTTTATTTTTGGATTGGGATTGCATTGCGTTCATAGATTGCTTTGGGTAGAATTAGCATTTTCACAATGTTAAGTCTACCTATCCAGGAGCATGGTATATTTTTCCATTTAGTGGGTCTCTTTTTTTTAGTTTCTTGTGGGAGTGTTTTGCAGCTTTCTTTGTATAGGCCTTTCACATCTCTGGTTAGGTTTATTCCTAAGTATTTTATTTTTTTAGGGGCTATTATAAATGATATCGTTTTCTTGATTTCCTTTGGTGTATAGGAATCCAACTGATTTTTGTATGTTTATCTTGTATCTTGTTAATCTGTTGAATCTTTGTACTAACTCCTGTAGTTTTCTTGTGGAGTTTTTTGGGGTTTCTATGTATAGTATTGTATCAACTGCAATTATGGACAGTTTTACTTCTTCCTACCAATTTGGTTACCCTATATTTCTTTTTCTTGCCTTATTGCTCTAGCTAGAACTTCCTGCACAGTGTTAAATAGGAGTGGTGATAAAGGGCATCTTTATCTTTTTCCTGTTCTCAAGGGGGATGTTTTCAACCTCTCTCCATTAAGAAAGATGGTGGCTGTTGGTTTTGTATAGATGCCCTTTATCTTGGGAAATTTGGCTTCTATACCTATTTTATTGAGTTTTTTTTTATCAGGATTGGGTGTTGGACTTGGTCGAATGCCTTTTCTGCATTGACTGAGATGATCATGTGATTTTTTTATTTATGTGATGTATTACCTTGATTTATTTTCTGTTGTTGAACCATCCTTGCATATCTGGTATGAATTCCAATTGGTTGTGGTCTATTTTTTTTTTTTTGATATGATATTGAATTCTATTGGCTAGAATTTTTGCATCTGTATTCATGAGAGATATTGGTATGTAATTTTCTTTTTTATGGTGTCTTCGCCTGGTTTTGGTATCAGGGTTATGCTGGTTTCATAGAAAGAATTCAGAAGTATCTCTACTCTTTTCTATGTTTTAAATAGTTTGAGTAGTACTGGTGTAAGCTCTTCTCTGAATGTTTGGTAGAATTCTCCAGTGAAGCCATCTACGCCAGGGCTTTATTTTGGTTTTGTTTTTTTTTTTAAACCTTTTCAGTCTCTTCTCTTATTATGGGTCTGTTCAGATTTTTAACTTCAGTTTGTTTTAGTTTGGGTAGGTACTGTGTTTTTAAAAATTTGTCCATTACCTCTAGGTTTTCAAATTTGTTGGAGTATAGTTTTTCAGAGTACACTGTTATATTCCTTTTCATTTCAGTTGGGTCTGTGGTCATGTCCCCCACTTTATTTCTTGTTTGGGTTATTTTTGTGCTCTTCTGTTTTTCTTTTGTCAATTTGGCCAGTGGGTTGTCAGTTTTGTTGACGCCTTCAAAGAACCAGCTTTTGGTTTTGTTGATTCTTTCTATTGTTTTTTCTATTCCTATTTCATTTATTTCTGCTCTGATCTTTATTATTGCCTTTCTTCTGGTGGCTGTAGGCTTCTTTGGCTGTTCTTTTTCTATTCGAATTTTATAGCTGATGTTTTTTTATTTTGTCCCTTTCTTATTTTTTGATAGGTGCATCTACTGGTATAAATTGACCACTGAGCACTGCCTTTGCTGTGTCCCAAAGGTTTTGGTATGATGTGTTTTCATTCTTGTTTGATTCTAGGAATTTTTTGATCCCATCTTTGATTTTTTTCTATTGCCCAGTGGTTTTTAAGCAGGATGTTATTCAGTTTCTTTGTTATTTATTTTTTTCCTTGCTCTTGCTCTTATGAATTTCTACTTTGATGGTGTTGTGAACAGAGAAGATGCTTTGTATTATCACAGTGTTGGATTTTGCTGGGGGTTGCTTTGCAGCCTAAGATGTGATCTACCCTGAAGTATGTTCCATGTGAGTTGGAAAAGAATGTATACGTCACTGCTATTGGGTGGAGTGTTCAATGAAGTCAAGTTGGTTGATTATGGCCTTTAGATCTTCTGGATCTTTGTTAAGCTTCTGTCCTTTACTAAAAGTGGTATGTTGAAAACCCCTAATATTATTTTGGAACTATCGATTTCTCTTTTCAGTTTGTTTTCAGAGTTTGTTTTATGTGTTTTGGAGCCCTGTCATTGGGTGCGTAGATATTTATTATGGTTATTTCTTCATGGTGGATCATCTCTTTGATCATTATAGAATGCCCTTCTTTGTCTTTTATGGTAGATTTTGGTTTAATATCAGTTTTCTCTGGGATTAGCATTGCCAATCCTGCTCTTTTTTGGTAGCTGATTGCTTGATATATTTTTTCCATCCTTTGATTTTTAATAAATATATGCCCTTTTTTTTTTTAATGCCTTTGTTTCTAAGGTGTGTCTCTTATAGACAGCATATTGATGGGTCCTGCTTTTTTATCCATTGTGTCATTCTGTGTCTCTCTATGGGTGCATTTAAGCCATTCATGTTCAGTGTGATAATTGATAGACTTGAGTTTATTGCTGTCATTTTGTAGTGTTTTTTTTGTTTTTGTTTTTTTGTGTGTGGTGCTGACCTTTTCTTTGTTCCTTTTACACTTCTATGTTAAATTTCTTTTGTTTGTGCGTTTTTTTCATTTTTGTGTATTTTGTGTTTACTGAATCTTTTTTAAAATAATTTTTATTGTGCTTTAAGCGAAAGTTTACAAATCAAGTCAGTCTCTCACACAAAAACCCCTGAATCTTTATGCTTTATCTTCTTTATTCTGGTAAGAAGGTTTCTTAACTTTCTTTGTGGTTACCTTGAAATTTACCCCATCTTCCTAAGTTTAAACCAGTGTTTTATTACTTGATAATGCCTTGACTTCCTCTCCATTTGAAAGTTGTACACCTAAACTGTTTATTCCTTCTTTTATTGTTCTGATGTTGTTGTCATTTACAGGTTGACATCTCCAGTTCCCTGCTGTAAATTTTTTAGTTTTGCTTTATCCTTGAGAGTTCATTACCTAGGCTGGTATCTGGCTGATGCTGTCTTATGTGCTAGATTCAGGTTGCTGTCTAATGCTGTTGGTTCTCTAACTGAAGGACTACCTTTAATAATTCTTGTAAGTTAGGCTTGGTTTTTACATATCCCCTTAATTCCTGCTTATCTGGAAATGTCCTAATTTCACCATCATATTTGATTGAGAGTTTTGTAGGATATATTATTCTTGGTTGACATGATTTTCTATATGACATCCCATTGCCTTCTTGCCTGTGTTGTTTCTGCCAAATAATCAGAGCTTAGTCTTATTGTTTCACCTTTGTATGTGATTTTTCTTTTTTCCTGATCTGCTCTCTAGATTCTTTCTTTGTCTTTGGTTTTAGTGAGTGTGACTATGATATGTCTTGGTGTTTTTCTTTGGGAGTCTGTCCCATATGGAATTCATTCAACTTCTTGGATAGTCAGCTTTTCATCTTTCACAATATTAGGGAAGTTTTCTGTCACCAAATATTCCATGATTCTGTGTTTTCCATTTTCTCCCCCTGTTCTGGAACTGCAATCACATGCAAATTTTTGCTTTTGATTGTATCCCACGTCATTCTGTTTCTTCATTCTTTCGTCTGATTTTTCCTCAAAGTAGTGTCCGTGTATTTGTTGTCAGTTTCGCTAATCCTGACCTCCATTGTTTCACATTTGCTCCTATAACCTTCTGCTGCACAGAACATTTCTGAAATTCTGTTTATCTTTTGGATTTCTAATTGCTCTTTTTGTATGATTTCTAGTTGTTTATGTATTTTGACATTTTGTCCTTTATTATTTTCCTGATTTCTTACATTGTTTTGTCTATCTCTTCCATGATTTTGTCTGTATTTTACTTACTTTTCTCAGCATTTTTCTCATCTGTTGGAGAACTCTGAATATTAGAATTTCGAAATTTCCTATAGGGTAATTCCAGTAGCTTTTCTTCCAGCAGGAGGTCATCTGGTGTTTTATTTTGATTGCTTTCTGGAACCATCCTCTCCTGCTTTTTCCTGCTTTGATGTTATCTACTGTCTCTGGGACAATGAGGAATTATTATCTTGGTTTATTGAATGTAGATTGGGTTGTTTTGTCCTGCCCTTTTTCTTTTATTTGGTTATGCCTGGGCAGGCAGACTGGCTGTGTTTTGTTGCTTGCTCCCCTGTGGGCATGATACTTCTCACCACCTTTCCTAAGTGAACAGGGCCAGTCACTCACCTAGGGTGCAGCAGGGTGGGTCCAGTAGGGATGGAGGTGCAG